>NC_142066.1:102487648-102798048 GCF_059756535.1 Pantherophis guttatus
GAATTACGAAGAAAGGCAACTTTGTTTATGATCAATGAGAAAAATTAAAAGAGAAAGAAAAGGATAGGAAAAGAAGAATCGAAAGACAGGAAGACTTGCAAGCTTTTGCAGCTATACATCATAGGGGGCAGACAAATCACCAGCCTTTCTCTCATGTGCGAAGATGCCGGCAGTGCAAAAGGGAAAACCGATCCCCCCATGAATGTAGACATTGCAACAAATGCAGAGATGAAGGACATTTCAGCTGAAATTTCAGGCAGGAATACCAACAAAATGATCATCAGGACTCCCGTCCTTAACCCTCTTTCCCAAGAAACGATTCCTTTCGCTACAAAGATAGAGAGGATATAAAAAGACCATATTGGGAATCACATAGGGAGAACAATTCACAAAATCTATGACTAGATCAGGAGGATATAGAATTTAAAGCCACTTTCAGTGGTCTTGCCATTCTCTTGAAGAATGGCTCAGAAGGGGAACCCATGCTCCAAATCTTAGAAGGAAAACCATATCAATGTCTAATAGACACAGGAGCAACAGCCTCTCTTATTACCAAACTCCCCTTTAAAGGTGCAGTAACACCAGGGGCGAACGATAATATAATGGGGGTAGGAGGGACAGTCATTCCCGTGGAATATACCGAAGACATGAGAGTGGAAATTGGCCCTTTTTCCCTAAATCATTCATTCACTATATGCCCCCAATCTCCGAGATGTATTATGCAAATTAGGGGGAAAAATTACTTGCAGAAAAGCTGGATTAACTCTAGATATCCCAGCTAAACGCTTACTGTTAGTAGTGGAAAATGCTAACCAATTATATGAGGATCTTAAAACCTTACCATCTCTTCTATGGGGATGGGATAGCACAGACGTAGGACTATTAAAAGGGGCAACACCAGTCACAATTCAAGTAAGAAAGGTGTGCCACAGTATAAAATTCCAACTGAAGTAGTCCAACCCATAAGAAAACTAATAAACGCATATCTAGAACAGGGAGTCCTCAGGAAATATACATCCCCTTGCAACACCCCATCTTTCCAGTAAAAAAGGCAAAGGTGGATAGTGATGGGAACCCTATTTTTCATTTTGTTCACGACCTAAAGTTCGTGAATAGTCATGTGAACCCATACATCCCCATAATGCCCAACCCAGCAACCATAATAACCAAAGTTCCAGCCTCTGCTACATTTTTTCCAGTCATTGATCTATGCTCAGCTTTTTTCAGCATCCCAGTAGACTAGGCATCCCAATATCTTTTTGCTTTTACTTGGGAAGACCAACAATATACTTGGACTCACTTGCCTCAGAGCTATACCGAGACTTCCACCTTATTTTCTCAAATTTTAAAGGATGATCTCTCCTCCATTTCCCCACCAAATCAGTCAGCTTTAATTCAATATGTCGATGATTTGTTACTCGCATTCAACACTCAGCTAGCCTATAAACTAGATACCTGGCACTACTAAAAGCATTAGCAGACAGGGGACACAAAGCCTCCCCGGGGAAAATACAATATTTAAAGCAAGAAATCGCATAGCTAGGCTACATCCTCACCCCAGGAATTAGGAAACTGGCACCTAGCCGAATCCAGACCATCCTAGACATGAAGCCACCAAAAATGAAACGACAAGTAAGAGCCCTACTGCAAGTCTTAGGGTTTTGCCGGCCATGGATCCCCTCTTTTGGGGTACTTGCCAAGCCTTTAATACAACTGACAAAAAACGACATGCCTGATCCCATTGAGTGGTCAAAATCACTAGATCAAGCCATTCAAACAATAAAACAAACTCTAGCATCCGCCCCCGCCCTTGGGCTTCCTGACTATAGGAAGCCTTTCACCCTCTTTATTCATGAAAAATCAGGCATTGCTTCAGGCATCTTAGTGTGTCCATTTGGACACACTAACCGACCAGTAGCATATTATTCAGTTACATTGGATCCAGTGGCAAAAGGAGCAGTTCCATGCTTAAGAACAGTTGCAGCCACTGTAGAAATTGTAAAGAAATCTAAGGATTTAGTATTGGGATAACCTCTAAATTTCGAAGTCCCACATGAGATTTTTGCAATACTCTTAAAGTCCCAGACCCAAGCATTCACCCAACAATGACTGGCTCAATAGGAGGCTGAATTATTTACTTCAGGAAATATCACCTTTGAGAAATGCACAACTTTAAACCCTGCAACATTACTCCCAGTAGAGCAATCAGGCAAAAGTCTTCATGACTGCCTCCATCTAGTGCACAATGCTGAACAACCCTGACCCGATCAGACAGATACCCCGTTAGAAAACCCTGACCTAGAACTTTTTACTGATGGCTCCTCGTACATATATGAAGGCAGGAGGGTATCTGGAGCCGCTGTAGTCTCTCTACATGAGATCATTTGGGCATCCATGCTCCCTCCTTCGCATAGCGCCCAAGCAGCTGAACTTATAGCTTTAACAAAAGCCTGTGAAGCTGCAAGGAGCCAATCTACCAATATATACTGCTCAAAAAAATAAAGGGAACACAAGCAGAAGACATCCGAGATCTGAATGAATGAAATAGCCTTATTAAATACTTTGTTCGTTACATACAGTAGTTTATACACTGCTCAAACAACTAAAGGGAACAGAAAACTACTGTATGTAACGAACAAAGTATTTAATAAGGCTATTTCATTCATTCAGATCTCGGATGTCTTCTGCTTGTGTTCCCTTTATTTTTTTGAGCAGTTTATATACCGATTCCAAATATGCTTTTGGGGTTTGCCATGCAACAGGAGTCCTGTGGAAACAACGGGGGTTCCTAACCTCTGCTAGGCAACTAATTGCATATGCAACACTGGTAACCCAATTATTAGAAGCCATCTAACTGCCAAAAGTTTTGGCAGTCATACATTGTAAAGCACACCAAAAGGATGATTCTCTAATAACAAAAGGGAACCAGTATGCAGACACCACAGCTAAATGGGCAGCAACACAGCCATTGCTTGACCTTATAACACCAGCATTAACAATAAATCCTGAAGCATCCTACAAAGAATTTTTGGATAATGGGAAAGCGGAACAATGGGAGAAAAAGTTAGGAGCAATTTTTAAGGGAGAATTTTGGAGGGTCCCTGATGGAAGATCTAAAGCCGTGATGGCGAACCTATGGCACGCATGCCAAAGGTGGCACGTGTAGCCATATCAGTGGGCATACCAGCTCAGCTCTGGCACGCATGCGCACATTGGCCAGCTGATTTTCGGGCCTTCTGGGCCCACCAGAACTAGGGAAACAGGTTGTTTCCTGCCTCCAGAGGGCCTGGGGGGTGGGAAAGGCCCGTTTTTCTTTCTTACCTGGCTCCTGATCCTCTCTGTGTATCTGTGGAGGGCGAAAACAGCCTTTCCCATTCCCTCAGAGGCCCTCCGGAGACCTGAAAGGGCACATTTCCCAACTTCCGGTGGGACAGGAAGTGACGTTTTTTGCTGTCCCCAGCCTCCAGAGACTCCTAGAGAGGCTCTGGAGGCTGGGGACAGCAAAAAAAGGGCCTACTGGGCCATCACATGGCAGAAGCAGAGGGGGGGTTGCGCGCACATGCGCAGGGCAGAGCGCATAGAATTATGGGTGTGGGCACACGCATGTGCAAACCTCCCCAGCCCCCCCTCTCCTGGCGCACAATGGCAAAAAGGTTAGCCATCACTGACCTATAGCCCCATGCCGCCTTCTTAGGTTAATTTGCCAAAGGTTACATGCCAAGGGACACTGTGGGACACAAGCTATAGTAGATGCTATCAGAAGAGAATGGTATGCACCAGGTGCCTAGAGCAAAGCTATGAGAGTAGCTAGCACATGTCAGACATGTCAGGCAAATAACTCTACCTCCAGGAAATCCATCCATGAAGGTAGAAGGCCCTGGGCACAGCGGCCTTTTGAAAAAATACAAATGGATTATTTACAACTCCCAAAAACAAATGGGTACTCACTGGGTAGAGGCCTTCCCTTGCTGGCATGCCATGGCCCTTGAAACAGCCAGACACCTTCTGAAGGACATAATACCCAGATTTGGTGTACTCAGTGTCCTGGACATGAATAGGGGTAAACATTTCATAGCCCAGATCCTCACGCACATATTTCAAGCCTTAGACATTACGCAAAATCTACATGTGCCATACTCACCAACATCCTCTGGGGGGACAGAAAGGGCAAACAGGGAGGTGAAGACCCTACTAGGCAAACTCTGTCAAGAGACACACCTTTCCTGGCCACAAGTACTCCCAATCACAGTCTTTTATATTAGAACTAGACCCAGATGAGATATAGGCATCTCCCCCTTTGAAATCCTTTTTGGCCGACCCCCAGATACATTAAAAGGTTTGGACCCACGTTCCCTCTGTTTAGAAAAGGGGGATATGGTTTTCTCTTCTTATCTTTCAGCAATACACAAAAGACTGCAGATACTGTGGACTCAAACTATCTTAACACAAACCTTGCTCTTGGAGGAAGCCCTGCACCCATTTGAACCAGGAGTTTGGGTGTGGATCAAATTCTTCACAAGGACCTCACCCCTACAATCCAGATGGAAAGGATCCTACCAAGTCTTCTGACTACACAAATAACCATCAGGGTTGCTGAGAAAGACTTCTGGATTCATTGGACACATGCCAAACCTGCAGTCATAGACCACAGCCCACCATCAGCACCAGCACAACCCATTCCACCTTTCAAGCTAAAGAAAAATCCTGAGACAGATCAGTGGATGTTACAGACATTTTTTTGAAACCATAGAACCCGAAAACCAATGTATGGACACCGGAATACAATAAAATGGACTATAATTTTTTAAGAAGTAATAACGAACTCTGATCTTATTTTTCATATACATATACATATATATATACATATATATATACATATACATACACATATACATATATACATATGTGTGTGTGTGTGTATATATATATATATATATATATATATATATATATATATATATATATATATATATGTATATGTATTTTTCAAATACATATATATATATATATATGTATTTCCTTTTGTTGTTTATTTATTATTTTATTATTTATTTTATTAATTTAATTTGTATACCGCCCTTCTCCCAGAAGGGACTCAGGGCGGTGAACAGCCAAAATTAAAAAACATACAAATACAAAAGTTAAGATAATTAAAAAGAATTAAATCACTAGCTTCCCAATTTAAAACCTCCAAATCCATAAAATTTAAAATCCCAATTTAAAAACCATTTAGACTAGGCCGGCTTGATGGAATAAAAACGTCTTCAGGGCTTTACGGAAGGTACAGAGGTCCGGGATCAATCGTATTCCAGGAGGCAGCTCATTCCACAGTGCAGGTGCCCCCACAGAGAAGGCTCTCCCCCTGGGGGCCACCAGCCGACATTGCCTGACCGACGGCACCCTGAGGAGGCCCTCTCTGTGAGAGCGTATTGGCCGGTGGGAGGTTATCGGTAGCAGCAGGCGGTCTCGCAAATACCCTGGCCCTAAACCATGGAGCACTTTAAAGATGAGAACCAACACCTTAAAGCGCACCCGGAAGACCACCGGGAGCCAATGCAGCTCGCGCAGGAGAGGTGTTACGTGGGAGCGCCACGTCGCATTCTGCACCAGCTGGAGCCTCCGGGTGCTCCTCAGGGGGAGCCCCATGTAGAGAGCATTGCAGTAGTCCAGGCGTGATGTGACCAAGGCATGAGTGACTGTGCACAAGGAGTCCCGATCCAGAAAGGGGCGCAACTGGCATATCAGGCGAACCTGATAAAAAGCCCCCCTGGCCACGGCCATTATATGCTCTTCTAAAGACAGCCGTGTGTCCAGGAGGACGCCCAAGTTGCGAGCCCCCTCTATGGGGGTCAGTGACTCGCCCCCAATAGCCAGCGATGGCACCAGCTGGCTATACCCGGACGCCGGCATCCACAGCCACTCGGTCTTGGAAGGGTTGAGTCGAAGCCTGTTCCTCCCCATCCAGACCCGCACGGCCTCCAGACACTGGGACATCACTTCAAGGGCATCGTTGGGGTGGTCTGGGGTGGAGATGTACAGCTGAGCATCATCAGCGTACAGATGGCATCGCACCTCAAAACCACGGATGATCTCACCCAGCGGATTCACATAAATGTTGAACAGGAGCAGCGAGAGGACCGACCCTTGCAGCACCCCGCAAGCAAGGCGCCTCAAGGTCGACCTCTGCCCCCCTGCCAACACAGACTGCGACCGGTCAGAGAGATAGGAGGAGAACCACCGCAACACGGTGCCTCCCACCTCCAATCCCTCCAGCCGGCGCAGCATGATACCATGGTCGATGGTATCAAAAGCCGCTGAGAGGTCTAACAGGACCAGAACAGAGGAACAACCCCTGTCCCGAGCCCTCCAGAGATCATCCACCAATGCGACCAATGCCGTCTCCATGCTGTACCCAGGCCTGAAGCCGGACTGGCACGGATCTATTGTTTATTGTTGTTTTTTTAAGAAGAAATAATGGACTCTTAATTTTTTTTTTTTTGGAGATCTAAAGAAAAAGAAAAAGGGGGGGAGAAAGGGAGGGTTGATTTGACCATGGGAAACAAGAAACTCAATGTAAATGCCCTGTGTAACTTATATTGTATATAACTATCTGTACTAATTGTAACACGTGTAACAGCATTCTTAGAGGCAAACCTTCTCCCAGAAAAAGGAAACATATGGGAATATTTAGCAAAGGAAATACTCAACACCACCAACTTTTGCTTAGCAGGAGGAAAATCAGTCAAGGACATTTTAACTACATGCTTGATTGGAGACTTTCACCTTCCTGAGTCTTACAATAGCATTTTTAACTGCGGTTACTCTTCAGACACAAAGGACCACACCATGTACACATTACACATTGTTGCAGTTACTGCTTCTCAGCAGCGCTTTAATATTACAGGATGTAGAACATCAAAAGTCACAGAATGCATCAACTTAAGCAATATAGACCTACAATGCAATTACACAGAAACTATTCCATTTTTTTACAGTCACCTGAGGCTTCCACCAGGGCGGTTCTTCTTATGTGATCTAAAAGCCTTTTCATATCTTCCTGCAAATGTCATGGGAGGCATTTGCAGGAATTAGGGAGATTGACAATGCTTATGCCCTCCTTACAGAGATGACACAAAAGAGCTTTTCAAACTTTAAACTCGGACTGTGACTCCAAAGTTTCCCTACTCACCAAAGCTGAATATGTCTCATTGGCAGTATCACTAGTGGGAGTGCCAGGGCTGGCAGTACGAAACTGCAGGAATTTGAATAGCCTGGCATGTACCTAGCCAAAAGTTTAAATTCGACCTCCCATGCCCTGGATGCCCTCAACATCCAGGTCAGAGAGAGAGGTCAGAGAAGCCAGCCTGGAAAATTGGGCAGCAATAGATTTTCTATTATTGAAGCATAATTATGACTGTGAAGCATTCAAGGGGATGTGTTGCTTTGAAATTGACCAAACATCTGGACTCATAGAGAGGGACATCCACCACTTGAAAGAGCTGGCCCAAAATATTGGCCATGAACAATCATTCTCAGATTTTTCCTGGCTCTTCTCTTCTGGTGGCTACCAGATTTTCATTGGCTCAAAATCTGGTGGCTACCAGATTTTCATTGGCTCAAAGTCCTCATAGCAACCATAGTCACTATTTGTGTCCTGGGAGCTCTCCTGTGTTGTCTCTGTCAATGCATACCACCTTGCCTCAGTTGTTTAAGAGCTTGTAGTCCTGCCTCTCAATCAAATATTCCAGGAAAACAGGTAGCTCTAATGATGGTCCAAATTGACCACGAATTCCAGGTATAGTCAGACATACAATTAGAGGAAGCAGACAGTAAAGAAAGGACAAAGGAGGAGGAGGAGGAGGAGGAGGAGGAGGAGGAGGAGGAGGAGGAGGAGGAGGAGGAGGAGGAGGAGGAGGAGGAGGAGGAGGAGAAGAAGAAGAAGAAGAAGAAGAAGAAGAAGAAGAAGAAGAAGAAGAAGAAGAAGAAGAAGAAGAAGAAGAAGAAGAATCCTTAAATCAAAAACAAAGGCACCACTAGAAGCTTTTAGGAAAACACAAACAAAGGCACCACTAGAAGCTTTTAGGAAAACACAAAATGCAGCAAAATATTACCAAAAACAGGAAACTGCAGCTCCAAACATATTAAATGGAAAACCGTTTAAGAAGTCAGCACAAAAACACATTAGAATGGAAAATCATTAAGAATCCCTACAGAAACAGATAGCCCAAAAAGAAAGATAGGACCAGAGTAATTAAAATTCCAATATAGTGAGAAGGAAAAACAGGAAATGCAAATGCAGCAGGAGACGGACTACAATAACAAGGGGGAAGCGAACAGAAAGGTGCTAAAGACGGATTATAAACACAATATCAGTTTTAGGGAAACACACTTGGGACAAATAAAATTTTAATTAAATACTAGCAAGCATTTCTGTGACGGTACTCTGGGCAGATAAAACCCAAAAAGCGAAACAGAAATAAAACCATTAACACAGGAACCACACAAAGCCAGAACCATTAACACAAACTACACTTCAATGGCAAAAAGAATATAAACCATCAAGTCATACACAGTTTGTTAGCTAGCCCAGGAACGTGTGTCCTTGCTGCCGCTTAAAGCACCGCCCTGAAAAAAATAAAGAGATCCTACTTTCACACAGCTGCTCCGCTCAATTATTCCGCCACATCGGCAATGCTTCCCAGTGGGAAATTCAAACCCAGCCAAGGAATTTTTGAAATAAATTCAACATATATAAATAGAGTTAATCTCACTGAAGATGTTACCTAGTTCAATTGTTCCCAACCTTTCTAGCTCTGCAAACCACAGGCAGCAGCAAGAGCAGGGGGAGGGGGTATGATTTCACATGTGCACTGCTTGCACAAATACAGCTTCATGCGCTCATGCTGACCCACTGCTTGCATGGCCCAGTTCCCACTGGGCTGCAGCCCAGCACCAGGCCACAGCCTGGGCGCTGAGGGCCCCTGACCTAATTGGAGAATGAAATGTCTACAAGAAAACAACCAAACTCAGAGAGCACCAAGGAATCTATCTAAGCCACACCTCAACCAAAGCTAGCCTTGCCCAACCATATATTCTAATAATGATAGGGAGATGGTTTTTAGTTAACCATGATACTAAATTATCATAGGCTAATACTAGCAAATTAAAAGAATCATATATATATCTACAGAGATAAATAAAAACAAAATTTTTGCTGCTAAGTTCACTAACATTATTATTTCTACTACTGTGTTTCCCCCCCAAAAAAACGGGTCTTATATTTTGGGGGCAGCCAAAAAAGGCACCATGTCTTATTTTTGGGGAGGTCTTTCCCCATTTTTTTGTGTACCGGCAACGGGGGGGACAAGCTGCCCCTCCCACCTAGCACCTCCATGGCATCCGCTAAACAGATGATTTGCTTCTTTTGGAGCCACCACGGCCTCCGCTTAACAGCTGATCTGCCACTGCTTTCAGAGCCTGCATGTCTTCATTAAACAGCAGATCTGCCTCTGCTTTCAGAGCCTGCATGTCTTCACTAAACAAATCTGCCGCTGCTTTCGAAGCCTGAAGGGCCTCCGTAAAACAGCTGATCTGCCACCGCTTTCGGGGCCTGCATGTCCAACAGATCCAGCTCCAAGCCATGCATTGACATGGTGTCGCACTGTCAATATGAGAAGCCTGGCAACCAGTGGTAGGATTTATCCAATTCGGGAGGGGGTTGAGCGAACCGGTTGTTAAATTGCTGACTAGTCAGCCCTGCCCCACCCCGCCACTACTTATTAGCCTCGCACACCTTGGCTGGTGCCTTAGAGTCACACTGCAGCACAGATGCAGCTGCTCTTTGGCTCCCTTGCCTCAACCACAGTACGGCCGCGGCCTATGACACAGCTGCGTCCTGCTTGTCTTGGCCTGCTCTGAACACCCGCCTCAGGCTGCTCCCAACCGCTCCAGCAGCAGAACAGGTAAGGACAGCCAGGTGCCCCCTCAGGGAAGCAGGGCTGGGAAGAGTGGTCGACCTGTGCCCACCCAGATGCCAGCCATGGCCTGCCCTTAGCCAATAGCCTTGCCTTGCAGCCAGCCCGGTAGGCCTGCGTCCGCCTCCCGCCCGAGCAGCAGCTGCCTACCCCTTTCAAATTGCCTCGTCCTGCAGCTGGCCATATCCAGGCTTCATTGCAAGCAGCAATCGCGGTACCAGTCCAGCAACCACCACCGCCTCGCGAGTCAGCCAGCCTGCCTAGCCTGAGCCCGACAGACTCCTGGCCAGTCTCCTGGGAAGTGGGAGATTCTCTGCAGTTGCTGGGTCTCACCTGCCAGCAGGTGGAGGGCGGGGGGCGACCAGGGAGCACAAGGCTACATGGCCCGCATCTCTCCTCTCCTCTGCCACTGCTCCCTCACCTGCCTGAGCTCTTTGGCTGAGCATGGACCGCTGCTGTGAGAATGGTGCGAGCCCCATGGGCCCTTCGGAAGGTAAGGCTGATGGCGGGGAAGGAAGATCCACTTCGGACTTGCTGCACTCAGCCAAATGGCTGCCTCGGAAGGAGGAAACACGGCAAGGCTCGGTCACCTTTCGGGCGCAGCTTTCGCTTCTGCAGAGCCTCTGGGTGGGAGGCCTGAGAGAAAATGCCTCCCCTGAGGGCCGCCTGCTTGCCCATCTGCTGGCCAGGCTGGCCTGGAAGCAGCATGTCCCTCAGAAGAAATGGAGTAGCCTTTATACTCAATAAAAAAGTAGGAAAAGCAATACTGGGATACAATCCCCAAAATGACAGAATGATCTCAGTTTGAATCCAAGGCAAACCATTCATTATCACAGTAGTCCAAGTCTATGCTCCAACCACTGGTGCTGAAGAGGATGAAATTGAATAAATAAATAATAAATAAACTTTCTTGTCATTGTATGTGTATACACAGTATACACATACAACGAAATTTACTTGACACTCAAAGACCAGGTCCCACACACATAATCCCCAAACACACTCCCACCCACCACAATTCCCCACCCCTAAACCACCCAAACATCCTCACACAGACCAAGTAATACTGTCCAACAGCTCACTGATGGTGGCCCTTTAGTTCATTGTTGAGTGCAATTATAGCTCTGGGATAAAAATTATTCAGAAAACGTGTGGTCCGAGTTTTAATTGTTCTGTATTTTCTGCCAGAAGGCAACAGTCCAAAAAGATTGTAAGCAGGATGGGAAGAGTCTCTGAGAATGTTATGCAACTTCCTCAAACAGCGAGATTCGAAGATGTTGTCCAGGACTGGTAGCTGGAGTCCGATGATATTCTGGGCAGTTTTAATGATTCTCTGTAGAGCTTTTTTGTCCACTACAGAGCTGCTCCCATACCATGCAAGAATGCCGTATGTCAGGACACTCTCAATGGTGCTGCGATAGTAGGACAGAAGTAGATGCTGAGATAGATTTATCTTCCTGAGCATTCTCAGGAAGTACAGCCTCTTCTGTGCCTTCTTCACAAGCATGTTAGCATTCATAGTCCATGAGAGGTCCTCTGAGATATAAGTGTCCAGAAATTTAAAACTACCCACCCTCTCCACCTCCTCACCATTTATGTACAGTGGTAGATATACATCTCTCTTTCTCCTGAAGTCAATTATAAGTTTTGTGGTGTTAAGTAGGGCTGTGGAGTCGGGAGATAAATGTTCCGACTCTGACTCCGACTCCAGGTACCCAAAATTTCCTCCGACTACGACTCCTCGACTCCGACTCCACAGCATTGGTGTTAAGTGTGGAGATTATTCTCATTACAACACTTGTACTTCCTTCCTGTAAGCAGACCAGTTCTATGAAGCCCTACAGCACATTATAGAATTAACACAAAAAAATGATGTCCTTATCATCATGGGGGATTGGAATGCTAAAGTAGGAAACCAAAAGATAACTGGAATAACAGGCAAGTTTGGCCTTGGAGTACAACATGAAGCAGGGCACAGGCTGACAGAATTTTGTCAAGAGAATACGATGGTCATAGCAAACACACTGTTCCAACAACCCAAGAGGCGACTCTACACATGGACATCAACAGACAGTCAACACAGAAATCAGATTGACTATGTGCTCTGCAGCCAAAGATGGAGAGGCTCTATACAGTCAGTAAAAACAAGACCAGGAGCTGACTGTGGCTCAGATCATGAGCTTCTCATTGCAAAATTTAGGCTTAAATTGAAGAAAGTAGGGGAAAGCACTAGGCCACTCAGGTATGAACTGAATCATATCCCTGATGAATATACAGTAGAAGTGACAAATAGATTTAAGGAATTAGATCTGATAGACAGAGTGCCTGAAGAAGGTTTGCAACATTGTACAAGAGGTAGCAACTAAAACCATCCCAAAGAAAAAGAAATGCAAGAAAGCAAATGGCTTTCTCTTCAAGAAAATTGGAGATATGAAGGGAACGTTTCATGCAAAGATGGGCATGATAAAGGATCAAAATGGCAAGGACCTAACAGAGGCAGAAGAGATTAAGAAGAGGTGACAAATTACACAGAAGAACTGTACAAGAATGAGCTTAACGTCCCTGATAACCATGATGGGATGGGAACTGACCTCGAGCCAGATATCCTAGAATATGAAGTCAAATGGGCTTTAGGAAATCTGAGCAACAACAAAGCTAGTAGAGGTGACAGTATTCCAGCTGAGTTATTCAAAATCTTAAAAGGGATAAATCTGATGGCTAGAACTACAACAATAAAACAAGATAATTATGAACCTTTAGTCCAGAAAATAAAAAAGGACTTAGAGAAATGGGGGAAACAAAGACTATCTTTGTTGGGGAGGATAGCAGCGATAAAATCAAATATACTTCCAAGACTCCTTTATTTATTCCAAACAATTCCAATAAAACTGGATAAGAAATTCTTTGATAATTTGGACAAAATAACTACAAAATTTGTGTGGAAGGGGAAAAAATCAAGAATAAAATTAAATATATTACAAGACGATAAAATTAGAGGCGGATTTGGTTTCCCGGCATGGCAAAAATATTATAAGGCTGCAAGCTTATTATGGATCAAGGAATGAATAACTCTGGATAACCAAAGACTGTTAAATCTGGAAGGACATGACTTGATGAAGGGATGGCATGCCTTTATTTGAAACTCCAGGAATAAAATATATAAACATTTTAACAATCACACTATTAGGAATGAGCAATTGGGACTTGGTTAATTTTTGTAACAGCATCTTTCCATTCATAATTCAAAGAGTTAATAATGATGCTGATCATTTGAATATCTTCAATGTTATGGCCTATGTATCTACACATGATCAAATTGCTGATATGCTCAACAAACCACTCCCAGCAGCTCAACACGAGTATCTGCGTAAGAAAATGTGCCTTATTTGATGATGTACTGATATTCGCTCAACTGGCAAAGAAGGGGAATGTCACTGCGTTTTTTTTATTTCCCAGCTGAGCTTCATTATTTTTGGACTAATAGACTTACTGTAGTTTGCCAAGTTCCTTATCAGTATTTTACTACGCATGTCCGCATTCTTTCACTTGCTTCACACACTCTTTCCTTTGTTCTCTTGCCACGGTGCTGGTTGTTGGAAAGCATCTGGCCCGAATTATTTTCAAAATGTAACAATTAACTTTCTTAGTTAGTGAGGTGTTTTATTTTCTTTATAACAAATAAATGAGTTTTATTAGAGAACTTTTCTTCGCGTTTCTTTTCAGAATATTGCAACAAGGAATAAGCCTCGATCCATCCTCTAAACCAGGGTGATTTTTCCCAGAGCCAAAAATGGGATTAATCAACGCCCTGACATCTGGTAGCAGAGGACGGTTTGATTTATGGCTTTTTTCCTTGTTTTGTTATTTCTGATAAGAGCACATAGGCAATTAGTTTTTAGCTACTAAGGTACGCTAATTATTTTTGCTAAAATGCCGAAACAGAAGAAAAAAGGCAAAATGAAACTAAGACCACTCTTCGTAAATGATTTGATTGATCTTTCCAATGAAGAGGTGGCAGAAAGGAGATTTTCAGATTTCCAGCCCCTTACTACAGCCACACGCCTGGAACAAGAAGAAGCCGTGGGAACAGAAATGGAGGGAGATAAGACAGAAGCTGTTTTTGAAGATGATGATTTACGACTGAGGTCAGTAACATTTCCTTCTGACTTTCCAAGCTCTGAAAAAGTCTTCCCAGAACCTTCTGAATTTGTAATGCTCAGTGCAAGGCCAAAGCAAACTGCCGAGCAAAATGACTCCCACACAGAGAGAAAAACAATTCATTATTCTCCTCGAAGCTCTAAGCTCACCCTGGATGAGCTGGCTATGAAAGCCTTTCGTGACCGTATAAAATTCTATGAACAGGAGCTATCCCAGGCAAAAATGGCTATATCTATGCTTGAGCAAGATAAGGGAGATAACTTAAGATTTTCAAAAAGCGCCATATTGCCTTCTTCTCCGGAGCCAAAGGTGGATCCTGTGTCAGGCCAATTAAGACAGACGGCACTGCATACGTCACATGAAAGTCTCCCTGATCAAGTTACATATAAACCTGCCATGCAATCATTCCTTGTAACTGGGCTGCCCGAAGCTAAAGGTGCAGCACCATCTGCTGGCGAAAGTAATTTACTACAGGAAGCTGAAATGCCACAAGTGTTTCCACAGGCCCAAACTCAAACACCCCCTGGTGGTGTTGGTGTCCTTTTAGATGGAACACAATTAAACTTTATGCAGCAAAGGCAAATGACTGCATCTCCAGCAGGTCATGCCAATATTGCAGATCAAGCACAAATGGCAACTGGAATACAGCAGATTCCAGTGCATCAGCCACAGCAGCTACAAATGCCTGCATATGTGCCCCAGCCACAAGTGCAAATAGGGCCAGCTCCTGGCCCACCTCCAATGGCACAACCAAGACCATTTTTAGGTCCACAACAGGCACAGCAAATACCACAGGCATTTCTGCCAGCACAGCCAGCATACCAAATGCAGGTTCCTTACCAGGCATTTTCTGTCTCTCCACTAACTGGTGAGTCAAAACTAAAAATGTCAGGACACAATTACAAAGCCTGGGTCAGTGAGATTACACTATTGCTTCTTAGAGAAGGCACTCACTGCATGGTATTTAACCCTCCTGGACAACCTTGGAATTTTGCAATAAGAGATTTAGAGATAAGGGCTTGCACAACATTATTGATGTCCATGGATACTGAATTGCAGGTCACTTTTCCACCAAACAGCCCAACAAATTTGGGCTGAATTGGAAAATTGCTACAGGCCTGTCTCAATTGAATCTTCATGTTTACTCATGTCTGAACTCCACGGTTTGAGATTGAAACCCAGTGAACAAATTGGAGGACATTTGACCAAACTGAAAGGTCTGAGAACAGAATTGAGAGAAAGAGGCCATAACATTGAAGATATTCAAATGATCAGCATCATTATTAACTCTTTGAATTATGAATGAAAAGATGCTGTTACAAAAATTAACCCAATTGCTCAAGTCCCAAGTCCCAATTGCTCAACACACAGTGGACAATGTTTGTAGACTTTTAATTGAAGAAGAGGCATTCATGTTGGCCACGCCACACTTGAGAGGACCACCCGCATCAAGAGCTCCAGCTAGGTGCCCCTTCCAAGGAAGGACCTACGCTCCAAGGATGCCAAGATGCTACACCTGCAACCGTGTGGGACATGCCACCCGGGATTGTCCCCAACGAGTTCCAGCTCCCGTCACGTACCAGCCGAGAGGAACAGATTCCAGAGGCAGAGGCAGAGGCGGAAGACAAGGTCGTCGTGGTCCCCGGCGTGATCCACAAACTCCACTCGCCACGCTGGCTTTAACCAATGATCCACAACCTCAACCAGAGTATGACAGATGACTCCTGTGGACTTTGGACATTGCATGTTACCTACAGAAAGGAACTCTTCACAGAGATGCATGAGCCAGAACCAGAACTACGTGAACTTTATTCTTTTTCAAATCATCCTTGTCAGGTCAAAGGAAAAGGAACTGTTTATGTTGAAGAGCTCGATGCATTCATTCCTGATGTTTATTACATACCAACAGCAACCAGTAACTTGCTTAGTCAGAGTCACTTGTCTAGAGCATTAAAATTCCAGGTTCACCACCTTGAAAATGAAAGTTACATAGTTAAAGATGGAGATATTGTTGCTGGAACCATATTAATTGGTGGTGTTTATTACTTAAAGCCAAAGCCTAAAACACAAACACAGGCAAGTATGCAAACTCCAAAAAGGGAGAGCACAGGCCCAGAGAAAGATGCTCCAGAGAGAGATTCTGTTGCTATTCCTAAGGCTCCTAGAGCCAACAAAAAGAGAGTTGGTAAACAAGTTGCTCAGAGCAAGCCTGAGGTTCCGCATAAAAATGTTAATGTTGAGAATTCACTAACAGGTAAACCTTTGCATTCCAGGTGTATCCACAAATGGCATAGAAGATTGGGGCATGCCAGTTTCCGTGTTCTTAGGAAGATGCCGGAGTTCGCAAAAGGTTTGGATCTAAAGGGGTGTAAGGTGTTTTTTGGATTGTGCTGTATGCAAAAAGGCCAAATCCAAGGCAGCAGCCATTCCCAACCCGCTATACGCCTGTCAACACGCATTTTTGATTTGGTTCACATTGACATAGTTGGTCCATTCCCGCCATCATTTGGTGGTAGAAAATATTTTCTGACAATTGTTGATAATTACTCTAGATATGGATATGTATATCCTATGAAAGAAAAATCAGAGACTTTTCAGATCTTTAAAGACTTTGCAACCCTTGTTTCTACCCAACACCAAGTTCGCATCGCCAGAATCCAGAGTGATCGTGGTGCCGAATTCATGTCTCAGCGTTTCCAGGACTGGATGCGTAAGAATGGAATTATTAGGATCGATAGAGTTTATAGAATAAACTCCTGGATTGCAAAGCAAAGGCAATTGCCTAGAGATGTGGTGATTTATTTTACAGATAAAGATATAAGAAATAATATTGTGCAGAAATCTTTTAAGTCTACTTTGCAATTTTTTGGAAGAAAGATTTGAATTTATAAAGAGCTCCCGCCTAAGATATTATTGGAAAGAAAGAAATTTGGCTTCTTGGTGGCTGAGCTTAAAAAAAGAAATATCTTATTCAGATGGAATATTCCAGTTGGTATAATATTGAGATATCAAGGAGAAAGATATCAATTAAATACTGTTGAAAAAGCAGAAGAATTTTATCAAAAAATTTTAAAAATGAATTTAACATCTTTATGCACAACACAAGATAAGCAGAAGGAGTTAGAAATAAAGGAAAAACATCGAGTTACAGAGGCCTTTGCAGATGAATTGCCTTTGGATTCTTCAGATACCTCAGATGGATTATTTATAAATAAGAGAGAAGTGGCACCGGATTTTAACGTGATGACTCACCAAGTTACAGATAACCACGGAAATCAACCAATTGATATACAACTTACAGAAAAGAAATATGAGTCACAAAAACAAAACCAACAAGATCAAGTTATAAAACAGAATGAAAATCGACCAGTTGATACACAACTGGCAGAAAGGAAATCAGGATGGAAATCAAACCCACAAAAAGAAAGGAAAAAAAGAAATAGGTCTCACAAAAATAAAAATTTCTAAACTAAGCAACAGTAAAGCCAGTTACTTTGAAAAAATACATGACTGAATACATGAAAAGATGGATGAGGCGAAGTAGTGGTTGATATTATCCCGAGGAGAGTGACAGACCTCTGCAATGCTGTAATTTTGGGATGTGAAAAGGGCCTTGAATTGTTGGATTGGAATTATCTATTTTTGGTTTTTGTTTTTTTTTCATTGATCAACGTATTATATTTATGCTGAGCTATAAGGCAAGAGAGTTATGCTGGGGCATGCAGAAGATCTGGATGTTACCCCATTATGAGAATGGGAATTAATAATCCTGAAGAAAGCCACTATTACAGATATGGATTACAATTATAAAGTCACTCGGGTGGTTGTTTTCTTTTTTTATATATATGTGAAGATATTCATTATTGATGGGGGCAGATGATAACTGAGGATTTTGAATACTCTGTTGCAATTGGGATGTTATGTTACCCTAATCCGGATGATGGAGTCAGCAATCCAGTGGAAAGACATCAAAGAAGATATTATATGGATTATAAATTTAAAGTCATTGATTTTGTTTATATAAGGGAATATTTTCTTAGTAGGATGGGCAGAAGAATAAAGATATTAAGAATTGTTGTGCATGGTAATCTTGTAGGAAAGTGGGTGGAGATAGGCTAGTGTATTGATTGTATAGATTAAGAAAAGGGATGCTTAAGAGACGTATTTATGGGAGTGGAGGAAATGGATAGAGTAGAACAAATGTAAAACTAGAATTTATGGGGAAGGCTGCTTTGAAATGTTATATTAATATACACAAAAGATTAAATGTTAAAGTAGGATTTATTATATAGTTCTAAAGTGGAAGGTCGTTTTGAAATGTTATATTTATATTAATATACAGACATAAGTATGGGGAAGGGGGGGAAAAAGGGCAGACTATTGATAAATTGGGAGTTATAATAATATTACTGTGTTAAATCAGAAGTTATCATATAGTGTTATAATGGAATGTTATTTTGAAGTGTTTGGTAAGAGGGGGAAGTAATAGTATTAATAATATCACTAGAAGTAAGGGTCAGTATTTGGAGGGGGGAGTAAGGGGATGGTAAAATATTATATAATCTGTTATGTATTAGGTTTTTATTTTGAAGAAGTCACAGGGGGGATGGGGTGGTGAGGGGGGGGTTAGGGAGGAGGGGGGGAAAGGGGGGGGACTTTGTATTTGAAAACTTTTTCAATAAAAAAAAAAAAAGAATGGAATTATTCATCAGACTTCGGCCCCTGACACATCGGCTCACAACGGAGAGGTACTGCAAACCATGATGCGTTGTCTCCTAGAAGACGCCAACCTTGATATGATATACTGGGGTGAAGCTATCAAGTACGCAAATTACATTGTAAATCGTACTTGGAGCAGTGTAACAAATCAGACTCCTTTCTTCATGTTGTATGGCTACAAGCCCGATCTTAAAAACATCCATATTTTTGGTTCATATGCTATGGTGAACATTCCCTTAGCTCAAAGAAGAAAAGGAAGTCCAGCAGCAAAGAGACTGAGATTTATGGGTATTGATGATAACTCAAAATGGAGCAAATTTATTGACTCTAAACATGTAATTATGATTTCCCAATCTGCTAATTTTGAGGAAGATATTGACTGGTCCAGGATTCATTCAAATGATCCTGGAGTTTATTTTCCTAGAGATGATACTGCTGATGCTACGCAGATTGATGATCAAGATTCCACTGATTCTTCTCAACCCGATGTTCCGTCTTCGCAAGCCGCGGATGCTGATGCTAGCGACGAAAGTGAGGACGAGGACGAAGAAGAAGAAGACTGGACAGTTGTTCCGAGACGTTCCAAGAGGGCCACAAAAGGAATCCCTCCACAACGATATTCTTGGCAACTGACAAAAGCACCCTTGCCTTTGATTTGCAATGTTACACTTCCACCTGATAATTTCACACAAATCAAGCAGCTCCCTGATTCGGAGCAAGAAAAATGGTATGATGCAATGCAGGTTGAAATGGACAGTCTAAAGAAACTTAAAGTGTTTACACCTGCAAAACCTCCAGCAAACAAAAAGGTCATTGGCACTCGATGGGTCTACAGAATCAAAAAGAAACCAAATGGTGAATCACTGTACAAGGCCAGACTTGTAGCTCAGGGTTTCGCTCAATGTTATCCTGAGGACTACACAAATACTTACTCACCGACAGTCAGAACTGAGAGTGTAAAAATTGCTTTAGCAACTGCAACTATCCTTGGTTTAGAAGTTTTCCAGTTTGATGTTGACACTGCTTATCTACATGCAGACCTAGATGAAGAGATCTACGTAAGAAGTCTTCCAGGATTCCGACAGCAAGAAGGGGATACCTGGTTTCTAAACAAAAGTCTTTATGGTCTGAAACAATCTGGTTTAATGTGGTATTTATGTCTTACTGACAAACTAAATTTAATGGGCTTTATTAAGTCCGAAACTGATGAGTGCGTGTTCACAAAAAGATCTAACAATGCATATGAGATAGTTCTTGTTTATGTTGATGATATTGTTTATATTGGTCCAAATAAGCAAATGAGTGAGATTTTTGCCAAAGCTTTGCAGAGATACTTCACATTGAAATCATTAGGTCATATTAGCACTTATTTAGGTGTTCAGATTGAAAAGACACAGAAGGGGTTTAGTCTTTCACAAGAAGATAAAATTGAACAAATTTTGCATCATTGCAACATGAAGGATGCTAACACGACAAAGACACCCATGCAAACAGATTTTCATAACTTGACACAAGAAGAAAGTCCTGAGTTCGAGGATCAAACACTTTATCGTTCAGTCATTGGGTCACTATTATACATTAGTAGTTGGACCAGACCCGACATTGCACTTAGTGTTAATCTCTTATCTCGACACGTAGGTAAGGCAAAACAGTTTCATTGGACATGTATTAAGAAATTATTGAGATACCTAAAATACACTAAACACATGAAATTATTGTTAGAACCAACACATACTGATTATGCAGAATTATGTTGTTATGCAGATTCTGATTGGGCAAGTGATAAGAAATCACGTAAAAGTACCTCAGGTTATATGATGTTCTTAAATGGATGTCCTGTTTATTGGCAAGTACGTAAACAGAATTTTGTTTCTTGTTCATCTACTGAAGCTGAATATGATTGTGTTTCAGATGCATGTAATTCTCTAACTTGGTTTGATGCTTTAGTCACAGATATCTGGACACACCCAATCTGACCAATCACAGTGATGGAAGACAATGAATCAGTGGTTTATATTTCTGAATCACATTTCACAGGTTCTAGGTCCAGACACATTGACATCCGTTATCAAAACATAAAACATTTAGTAAAAAAAAGGTTTTGTCAAAATGCAATATGTATCTACACATGATCAAATTGCTGATATGCTCAACAAACCACTCCCAGCAGCTCAACACGAGTATCTGCGTAAAAAGATGTGCCTTATTTGATGATGTACTGATATTCGCTCAACTGGCAAAGAAGGGGAATGTCACTGCGTTTTTTTATTTCCCAGCTTCATTATTTTTGGACTAATAGACTTACTGTAGCTTGCCAAGTTCCTTATCAGTATTTTACTACGCATGTCCGCATTCTTTCACTTGCTTCACACACTCTTTCCTTTGTTCTCTTGCCACGGTGCCGGTTGTTGGAAAGCAACTGGCCCGAATTATTTTCAAAATGTAACAATTAACTTTCTTAGTTAGTGAGGTGTTTTATTTTCTTTATAACAAATAAATGAGTTTTATTAGAGAACTTTTCTTCGCGTTTCTTTTCAGAATATTGCAACAAGGAATAAGCCTCGATCCATCCTCTAAACCAGGGTGATTTTTCCCAGAGCCAAAAATGGGATTAATCAACGCCCTGACAAGAAAATCAGGTTAATCAACACATGGCAACAAATCCAACACAAACACTACATGAAAATTCCCGGCTGGCTATCAACATTAGAAGCAATAACTTATCCCAATATATTATCAAAACAAAAAATATTAAAATACAGAGAAATATTAGATGTGCAGGGGAAACTGAAAACTAGGGAAGAACTAAAAGAACAAGGAATAGTAATAGACTGGTGGCCCTACTCACAAATAAAGATAAGATATAGGAAGGATCAGGAGGAGGGAGGAATAGATTTAAAACAAAATCGACTGGACAAATTATTAGAATCCAAAGAAGGGAAATTAATTTCGAAAATTTATAAATATCTACTTGAATATGACCTGGCAGAAGAATTGATTAAAGGGCAGATGATAGCGTGGGCGAGGAACATTGGGCACAGTATACAGCTAGAAGAATGGGAAAGAGTGTGGGAAAACAACTACAGCATGACAAAATCGGTAGCTTACAAAGAAAATCACTATAAGATGTGGTATCGATGGTATCTGGCCACCGCAAGGTTAGCAAAAATGTACCCAAATGTAAATCCGACCTGTTGGAAATGCAAAAAAGCACAGGGAACTTTTTACCACACTTGGTGGCTCTGACCAGAAATTAAGAAATATTGGAAAAAGATAAAAACATGGATAGTAGAAATAACAGATTATGAAACTGAATTAGAACCCGAATCTTTTTTATTAGGCATGATTAAAAAGAACATTAGAAATGATATAAAATATTTAATATTTTATTAAATATATATATTTAATAAAATTTTTATATTTAATATATAAAAATTTTAATATAAATTTAATATTTATGGCGGCTAGATTAGCGGTAGCACAACTTTGGAAAATAGATTGATTGCCAACCGACCAGGAGCTAATACAAAAGATATACACATGCGCAGAAATGGACAAATTAACTTTAGAGTTACAGGACAAGGAGGACTCAAAATATTTTACAATATGGAATAGATGGTACCAGTGGATAAATCAGAGGAGGGGTAATGGGTAAAGATGAAATTTAGAAGAAATTAATATAATTAAAAACTGCACTGTCAGATGGATAGAAAATGAAATATGTCACTATGTTTGTATATATGTATATATAATAATAGAAATTAGTTAGTAGGTGAAGTTGTGAACTGTATTTGTTTCTTGACTAAGAGAAACTTGTATGTTTTAAATGTTTTTAAGAATGAATAAAGTTTTGTTTTAAAATTAAAAAAAAAATCTTAAAAGATGATGCAGTAAAAGTGCTACACTCAATTTGCCAGCAAATATGGAAAACTCAACCGGCCCTCTCAATTCCTGGCAAATAGATGGGGAAGAAATGGAGGTAGTGACCTTTTCCAGCATTGGAAAAGATCAGTTTACATTCCAATTGCAAAGAAAGGCAATGCCAAAGAATGTTCAATTGCATGTTCAATTGGAATCGTACCATTGCACTCATTTCACATGCTAGGAAAGTTATACTTAAAATCCTACAAGCTAGGCTCCAGCAGTATGTGGATCGAGAACTACCAGAAGTACAGGCAGGATTTTGAAGAGGCAGAGGAACTAGAGATCAAATTGCCAACATACACTGGATCATGGAGAAAGCTAGGAAGTTCCAGAAAAACACCTACTTCTGCTTCATTGACTATGCTAAAGCCTTTGATTGTGTGGATCACAACAAATTGTGGCAAGTTCTTAAAGAGATGGGAGTACCGGACCATCTTATTTGTTTCTTGAGAAACCTATATGCGAGTCAAGAAGCAACAGTGAGAACTGGACATGGAACCACTGATTGGTTCAGAATTGGGAAAGGAGTCCAGCAAGACTGTATACTGTCACCCTGCCTATTTAACTTATATGCAGAGCACATCATGAGAAAGGCTAGATGAAACACAAGTTGGAGTTAAGATTGCCTGGAGAAATATCAACAACCTCAGATATGCAGATGATATCACTCTATTGGTAGAAAGTGAAGAGGAATTAAAGAGCCTCTTGATGCAGATGAAGAAGGAGAGTGCAAAAGTTGGCTTGAAACTCAACATTAAGAAAACTAAGATCATGGCATCCGGCCCTCTCAATTCCTGGCAAATAGATGGGGAAGAAATGGAGGTAGTGATAGATTTTATTTTCCTGGGATCCAAGATCACCGCAGATGGGGACTGCAGCCAAGAAATTAAACTGGGGCTCCAACTGGTGCAGAATGCGGCCGCGCGGGGGATTATGGGAGCGAGGGGTCACTCCCATGTGACACCTCTCCAGCGTGAGCTGCATTGGCTTCCAGTGGTCTTCCGGGTGCGCTTCAAGGTGTTGGTTACCACCTTTAAAGCGCTCCATGGCATAGGACCTGGGTATTTGCGGGACCGCCTTCTGCCGCCAATAGCCTCCCACCGACCAGTACGCTCCCACAGAGAGGGACTCCTCAGGGTGCCGTCAGCCAGGCAATGTTGTCTGGCGACCCCCAGGGGGAGGGCCTTCTCTGTGGCAGCTCCCGCCCTCTGGAACGATTTGCCCCCGGAGATAAGAAGGATATCGGATCTCCGGGTCTTTCGCCGTGCCCTGAAAACTTTTCTTTTCCATCAAGCAGGGCTGGCGTGAACCCCCCCCCTTTTTTAGTTTTTTAGTTGTTTAGCTTTAATCTGTCAATGGGTTTTAATTCGAATTGTTTTATAATTGGGCCAAAGTATATAATTCTTTTAATAATTTTAAATTTTGTATTGTTATGTGTTTTAGTTTTGGCTGTGCACCGCCCTGAGTCCACTAGGAGAAGGGCGGTATACAAATTGAATAAAATAAATAAATTAAATAAATAAAAGATGCTTGCTCCTGGGGAGGAAAGCTATGGCAAATCTAGACAGCATACTAAAAAACAGAGACATCATCCTGCCAACAAAAGTGCGTATAGTCAAGGTTATGGTGTTCCCAGTTGCAATGTATGGTTGTGAAAGTTGGACCATAAGAAAGGCTGAGCGCCAAAGAATTGAGGTCTTTGAACTATGGTACTGGAGAAGATTCCTGTGAATCCCTTGGACTGCAAGGCGATCGAAGTAAGATTTTACACTTAGACAAGAAAAACAAATGCACAGGTTTAGAATAGATGGTGCCTGGCTCAACTGGAAGTAACTGTGAGATGGATCTGTGAGATGGAAACTTATCAAACAGATCCAACGTATAAATAAGAAGAAATTTCCTGACAGTGAGAACAATTAATCAGAGGAATTTGATGCCTTCAGAAGTTGTGGGTGTACTATCTCTGGAGGTTTTAAAGAAGAAATTTGTTGGTTATAGTATAGGGTCTCATGCTTGAGCAGGGGTTAGGCTAGAAAACCTCCAAGGTCCCTTCCAACTCTGTTATTCTTTATAAATCTCTCCATTCAGTCTTACCAAGAGAATGTGATAAAACAATACTTGGAAATGTACATTGGGTCTTCTGATAGCAAAATCTCATCTTATTGGCTAGTATCAAGGGGAAGATGACTTTGAGAAAGCTTCCTCTCTCACCATAACATGCAAGACAAGGCAAGAACTGGCTGGGAGGGGAGGGGCGAGCAGAGGCCAGGCAAGGCGTGACATCAAGTTGGCCACGCCCACCCAGCCACATGACCACCCAGCCACACCCACTCAGCCACATGACCAGTCACATGACCACCCAGTCACATGACCACCCAGCCACACCCACCAAGCCATGCTCACAGAACTGGTTGTTAAAAAATTTGAATCCCACCACTGTTGGCAACTGACCCATACCAGTACCTTTTATAACCTCCTGACAAGCAAAACCAATGGGGAACTTACCAATGGGGGGTTATCAGCTAGTTCACTTAACAACTGGCTATGAAGATTATAAAATAAGGCAAAACTCACAATTGCAAATCCCAAGCATCACCCCAGGGCAACCACTGTGTCAAATCCCAACCACCATTCCAGGCCTTTGGGTTAATGGATTTATTGATTTCAAATGAATGTTTATTTTGATCCCCACCAGAGAAGTTGAGTGCAAATACCAACCACCATCCCAGGACAAACACAATTGCAAACCCTAACCATCAACACAGGGAAACCACAATGCTCATGTACAACAATCTACCTTTATTCAAGCACATTTATTCAAATATAGTCATGTCATCTTCTGGAACATTGTTATGACTCTCCAAACTCCGGATTCCGGCCTGAATGTCTTATGACTCCATTTCCTGCAAAACCTTTGATCCCAATCTCTGATGTCTAGCAATAAGGACTCCTCAAATGAGCACTTCTTGTCCATGTAGCCTGCTCGTAGTGCATTGGCAACACATGTGTCAGAGATTTTATCCCATGCATTCTTCACCCAAGTCACGACTTCTGGCAGGTTGGGCTTCACAAAGTTTCCTTGATTTCGCTCCATTCTGTTTTCAGTGTAACTATTGATTTGCCTGCGAAGATGATCCTTGAATGGCTTGTTTATTGCGGTGTCCAGAGTCCGGAGATATGCCATTATTCCTGCAGGAATCATTATTTGGTCCATTCTTCTCTGTACAAGGAACTTCTTCATGTCTCTAGCACAGTGAGTGCTGGCTGAATCCCAGACAAGCAGACTTCTTTGGCGACCTCGCACAACAAGTGGCAGCATTAAATCAACCCACTTCCATATAACTCCTTGTGTGCATCAGGTCTTTTCCGTTTCAAGAACACAAATCCCTGAAACACGTTCAATCTTTTCTTTCTTGCCCTTGGTGATGATTAGAGGTGGGGCTTTGTTTCTATCCAAACGAATTGCCAAAATGCAGGTAGCGTGTGCACTTTCGTAACCTGTAGAGGGAATGTAGATTGATGTGGCATCCCTCTGATCAATTGTGGTTTGATACCCTTGGCCGATAAACACTGCAGTTTCATCCATGGCAATCATGTTGGAGAGTTGGTAATTGGAAAAGTCAATGCCATCAACAAAGGTCTTGAATGCAAGTGCATGTATGATAAGTTCAGCATCCTCCAGCTTGAACAGTATAGTTGATCTTAAAAACAGTTCATATCACTGAAGGAAGCCATCTAGTCAGTATTGTGATGCTTTGAATTCTTCCTGGGAAATTTCTAAGTGTGGTGCCATTGCAAGGGCAAATGCTTGGATATCAGCCCTGCGCACAACTAAAGACTTTGCTCTCCTGTCAGCAATCCATTCAGAGATCTGGTCTTCAAGTTCAGGAACAATTATTGCCGACCTGATTCTACCTTGCACTTCTTAGAATTTTCTTCGTGCACCTGTTGACTGAGGTTATTGTACTCTTCTCTATATTTTCGGACGATACGGAGATCCAATTTGTTCTCTTTAGAGAAAGCCGTAAGATTCTTGCCCTGAGAGTCCTCAACGATTCCTTTCTTGAACTAGACAGAATAGCTCTTTCTTTTGGCACTCATATTGTCTGTTGGTCAAAATAAACATTCACTTTAAAATCAATAAATTCATTAACCCATTAATCCAAAGGCCTGGGGTGGTAGTTGGGATTTGACACAGTGGTTGCTGTGGGGTGGTGCTTGGGATTTGTAATTGTGAGTTTTGCCTTATTTTACAACCTTTGTAGCCAGTTATTAAGTAAACCAGCTGGTAACCTCCCATTCTAAGTTCCCCATTGATTTTGCTTGTTAGGATGTCGCAAAAGGTACTGGTATGGGTCAGTTGCCATGAGTTGCTTCTCATGTTAACTATGTGACACTGTCAATGCATGGCTTGGAGCCAGATCTGCTGGTTAGCAAAGATATGCAGGCTCTGAAAACAGCAGCAGATCAGCTCTTTCACAGAGGCCGTTAGGCTCCAAAAGCAGTGGCAGATCTGTTTAGCGAAGACATGCAGGCTCCAAAAGTGGCAAATGATCAGCTGTTTCGCGGAGGCCGTTCAGGCTCCAAAAGCAGCAGCAGATCTGTTTAGCAAAGACATGCAGGCTCCGAAAGCAGCGGCAGATCACCTGTTTCACAGTGGCACCTTAGGGAGTTCTTCCCCACTCGCCTTCATCCCCGCAACTCCTCACCTCGTGTCATGTCATTGCAAGTAACCAAAGGAAATGGTGGGCGCCAGCTGTGACGGCACTTGAATAGGTCTTATTTTGGGGGTTAGCTTATATTTAGCGCATGAGCCAATAAGGTGATAGGGCTTACTTTTGGGGGGGGGGTCTATTTTCAGGGAAACATGGTATTTCTCACATTACTTTTTGATTTTAAAAAATCTACAAGAGGTGAAATACAAAAAATACAAAAGGGCCTGGTGGCTCAGCAGACTGATAGCATTGTGATTAACACCAGCTGCCTGCAATTACTGTAAGTTCAAATCTCACCAGGCTCAAGGTTGACTCAGCCTTCCATCCTTTCTAAGGTAGGTAAATTGAGGACCCAGTTTGTGGGGGCAATAAGCTGACTTTGTATAAATATACAAAAGGATGAAGGCTATTGCTTAACGCATTGTAAGCCGCCCTGAGTCTCCGGAGAAGGGCGGCATATAAATCAAATTTAAAATATATATATATATAAACTTTGTCCATAATTTTAGTTGGGTGTACTCTGGATTTAAAGCAAGCGGCAATACCAGCTTTATAAAACAGACAGACTCAAATAATAATAAGATCATCTAGTCCAAACTCCTATCTACACAGGACGTGCACTTCTATAGTATTCCAACAGCTAAGCATGAAATAAAGATAATAAAGATAATATTTTCTTAAGAATCTCATAGTGGAGGTTAAGTAAGATAATCTGTTCTATATCTAATAACTCATCACATGGATAGTTTTTTCTATTATTTAATTAAAAACTTGTAATATGAACAAACATTACAAGCTTCTTCTGTGTGTAACTTCTGAGCTCAGCACAGGCTCCCCTCAGGGCTGCGTGCTCAGCCCCTTCCTGTACTCACTGTATACAGAGGTGAAATCCAAATTTTTTCCCTACCTAGGGAAAGTAGGCGTGGCTTGGTAGGCATGGCAGGGAAATGATATTGCAAAATCTCCATTCCCACCCCACTCTGGGGCCAGCCAGAGGTGGTATTTGCCGGTTCTCTGAACTACTCAAAATTTCCACTACTGGTTCTCCAGAACCCGTTAGAACCTGATGGATTTCACCCCTGACTGCATATCCTCAGATCCAACTAACATCATAATAAAGTTTGCAGACGACCCAATAGTGTTGGGGCTTATAACTAGAGGGGACGAATCAGCATACAGGGAAGAAGTCCAGAAAGTATCCATATGGTGTTCAAAAAACAATTTACATTTAAATACTAGCAAGACCAAGGAGATGGTGCTAGATTTCCGGAAGCACAGAGAACCTGCCACATTGTATATCGAGGGGGGCTGTGCGGAGAGGGTTTCCTCTTTTAAATTCTTCAGAGTGCTCATTAGTCACGATCTCACCTGGAAAAACAATATGTCCCTGGTGGTTAGAAAGTGTTGTGGCCCGCCAGCGGCCTGTGCGGATTGTTGCTGATCCCGACAAGGAGGCTGGTGTGGTGTCGCGCCAGCAGCCTGGGCAGCCGGCGCTCAAGTAGGACAGCGAGGAGGCTGAAGAAGATGTGGTGCCAGAGACAGAGATTCAGCCAGGGCCTTCAGAATCTCCAGAGGCTCCTTCAAGTGAAGAGGATGAAGTAGAGAAGCCTCTTCTCAATGCACGAGCACACAGAGCTGCCAAAAGGCAGGAGTGGTTACTCAGGAGGAAGTCTCCTCGAGAGTAAAGGCTTGGGGCTAATTGGCCACTCCCTTAGCCTATTTAAGTTTGCACACAGCTTGTAAACGTTGCAGAAAACAACGCATGTTCGCTTGCTGGTCATTGAACGTGGATTGTCTTTGCAAACCTTGCTTCTGGGCTAATTGCCAACTCTTGTAAGACTTTATCTAATCTGCGGAATTTCTGGTAGGTTGTTAAGGATATTTTATTAACAGCCTGCATTTGCAAAAGACTGTGTTTGTAGTAAACCAAGTTGTTCGGAGTTTTGTGTGTGCTACATTCCTTGGGATCTGTAGCTGGGGCAGAACACAAAGGCTCAATGGAGACTTCATTTCCTCAGAGTCCTGTGGAACAATGTTGATGACTTCTTTCTATCGGACTATGATAGAAAGTGTCCTCACATATGTATAACAGTATGATATGCTGGTCTAACAGCTGCAGACAGGAAGACACTACAGAGAGTTTTCAATTCGGCACAAGAAACCATTGGTTGCCCTCTAACACCACTGGATGACATCACCAGGTCTCGCTGTTTCAGCAGAGTAAGGAAGATACTTAGGGATGATTCACACCCTGGCCAGTGTCTCTTTTCGCTTCTACCATCAGGCAGAAGATATCAAAGCATAGCCAGCCGAACAAACAGGTTTAAAAACAGCTTCTACCCAGGGGCTGTAAGACTCTTAAACACAATCACAATCACTCCACGCATATGCGGAAATGTATGTCTAGTCTTTTTTCCCCAATTACTTGTATAGGGATTGTTCTCTATACTATTTATGTTGTTTTGTATTTCTGTTATGGATTGCACCAGATAGGCTAAACCAATTTTGTGTATATATGATGTACAATGACAATAAAGGCTATACTATACTTCTTAAAGATGGCTATCATATAATCATTTCATGTTTATATGTTGTCATTATTTCTTCACCATATTTATACCAAACACTAGCAATCTTTTTCTTCATAGGACTTGCCTCCAGATCCCTTCCCATATCTATAATAATCCTTCATCTATGTTGCAACCAAGGAAGTTGCCTCCATCCATGTATACCATAGCTGAAACATACTAAGTTTAGCTTCTCCTTCCTCTTGTCTCAGTGCAGAAATTAAAACAATCTAGTGAAGAAGGAATGGAATAATCTTTATTTCTATCCCCAATCCTCTCCCTTATCCCTGTGGAAGTTCTGAGCATCCTTTGCTACCAATAAAATTATTATCATCATTCATTGGCACATTAACATCCAGAGATCCTAGCAAAGGTTGCCTGGTTGACACTGATGTAGTTTCCCAGAATAGCTGCTTCTCCTTTGCCAAGACTCTGAATTTTGATCTGATGCTGGCTATGATCAACTAAAGGACAAAGGTTTAAATGTGAAGGTACAAGAAATTAGTGTTAGGTAAACACAATTTAGCCTTTTTGAACAGATACACATGAAACAAGATATAAATCACACAGACTTATATGAAAGGGATCAGAAAATTATCTAAATGTTTTGATTATCCATCACATTAAAGCAATATGTGGTTTTCTTGGACTTGATTAAATATAATGTACCACAAAAACTAATGCCAAACAAACAGCATTTTTCTTTTATGGAAGCTATATCTTCTTCAGTAAAAAATATTTCATTATGTGCCTTTACATTTTAGATGTAAAAATCTAAAAATGCTAGGCAATCAAATCCAAGCATCATCTCTAACAGCAGATAATAATTGTATTATTTTTTTATTATCCTAAGTTATTATGAAAAAACAGCAGGTTGATGAATGTGGCTGGTTGTATTTTATCTACTGATATAAGTGATACAGGAAAAGCTTATCATGACAACGCAACCCATGGTTTTGTTTTTGTTATTATTATTTTTTGCTGTGAAAAATAAACCAGATTCAGGGAAAAAGAACAAGCATTCTGAATTATTACTGGCTTATAGGGCCATCTTGTTTGGACCAACCTAACCAGAGATTCTGGAATTTATATATTATAGCTGTCTGCAACTTATTAGCATTACATAAAATTGGAGGGGAGAGGCTGAATCACCCATTACCTTGCTAGTTCATAGTAAGTTAGGAATTCTGAATTATTGTTATGTCCAAATATAATTTACAATTGCTCTGATGTAACATAAGCTTTGAGTGTCACGTTGCTTCACATTCACAGAAAAGAAAGATCAGAAAATATATTTTTATGTGTTAAATTTATATTTACCGACAAAGAAATAAAGGGAGATAAATATAAATTTCTTTGCAGGAGCCTGCAAAGGCTCCTGGATTGGGGTTGAAAGGCAAAAGCGGAAGCAGTATGCTCCATCCCATATTTAAGTAGACCAGGTTGCCCTGATAAAAAACATATTTTAATGTGTCTCAAATTAACTTATTTGAAAGCTGAGCTGCATTGTTTTGTGTTGTTTTTAGGAATTTAGAAATACAATCATTATGTTACTACTGTATTTTTGTATATGATTTAACATTTTTATTTTTAATATTCTATATAGTTTTGGGATAAATGAATTCTATTTGTAAATTTACTTTCCTGCTTTTTTCTAATTTTTGTACCTTAAGAAAATAAAACAATATTTTGAAACAACATTAATTGCCACTTGATTCCTAAGCATGATTTTTTTGGTTGGCGTAAGATTAATAAAAAAGATTAATGGAATCCATGGTACTATGCACAGAACGTTTCATCCAATTTCAGTATCAGAGATGGATATAATTGACTTTCTTTTCCTTCATTCACTGATTTAATACATACAAATGTTTTCATCAGTTTCTTCTGCAAAAATCTAAATAAATATTTTCCAGCTGAAATATAATAAATAAAAGAACTATAGCTGGATGTTTAGATTAAACAACAAAGAAAAAGTGTACCTCAAGCTCCATTTCTCTCCGATTAATATCATCTGTAGATTGATTCAACTTTTCTAGTTCTCCCTAGAAGAAAGTCAAAATAATACGTTGAGTAATAAGACACTGAGGGGGCCATGGAAGGAATCAAGTTATTAAGTGTCATCTGGCAATTCAAAGAGAGGCCGCCAATGGAATGTTAAATGGAAACAGAAGGATAGAAAACATTTAAAAGTAAAACTGAACTTTAGTTTAGCTAGGCTGCTTGAAAGAGCAGAAACAGAGACCAGACAGCTTTTGAAGTTTAATTTTTAACATAATTGTAATTTCAGTTTCAGGGTTTTTTTCTATTACTATTGAAGCTCTACATAATTATTTAGTGTGGCACTATTAGCAAAATAACAAATGATCAAATAGACATACGATTGTGAAAAAATTGGGATTAAAAATACAACATATTCTCCTAGTTCTTGAAGGCTCTAAGTGTTTGGTTCCAATAGTAAATAAATTCCATGCAAAAGTCATAGCATAAAATACTAAAATATTTTTATATTTATTATATTTTTACCCTGTCATGGTTTTAAGGAGAATAAGACAATGTACGTATTCCTCTCACATTCTCTCTAAAAAAGTAAAAAGACTCCCTGAACTACAGCTTTACTTCTAGTAAGAGAGAGACTGGACAAAGCTCACATGGCTATCAAGGTTCTTGATTGAATTCCTTCTCCTGACTTAAGTCATAGGTGTCTGCATGATGTTTGTATGGCAGAGAAGGGGATAAGTATGTCGCATGTGTTATGAAATCATGAATGATGTAATTTGCATTATTTTCACAGTGATGCCACATTATACATTTTATCATTCCTTGTATTAGTATACATTCCTTGTAATATTATAACTAGAGGTTGCATTTCTAGATTTTTAGTCCTCTGCGATTCGAAAAAATAGGGAAAACAAAGATTTTCAGATGCTTCTCTTTCACTTGTTTACTAATTGTTACAATATTCAGAAAGAGTGCCAATAATATAGACAAGGAGATGTTTGAACAGATAAATGTACTCAAAAGCTATTTTCAAATTTTTATTTTTTATTTTTTGTCCTACTGCCAGTATTTGTCTATAAGAAAAATACAACCATTTTAAATGCACTTAAGGAATTTTAAAACAGAACCAATTTTGTGTAGGGGTTAAAATGCTGACCTAAAAACCATGAGGCTGTGAGTTCTAATCTGGTTTGAAAAGTTATGATATGGGTGACTTTGAGCCACTTACTCTCCCTCAGCTCAACCCACCTCATAGAGTTACTATTGCAGGGAAATTAAGAGGAAGGAGTACAGATAGTCTAAACTTACAACCATTCATTTAGCAACTGTTCAAAGTTACAACAGCAATGAAAAAAATTAATTACAACCGGTCTAATTTTATGACCATTGCAACATCTCTGCAGTCATATGATCAAAATTGAAGCATTTAGCAACTGGCGTGTATTTATGATGAATACAGCATCCTGGAGTCATGTGGTCACAATTTGGGACCTTCTCAGCCAATTTGACAAAGTTAATTAGGGAAGCTGAGTTTGCTTAACAACCACCTGATTCTTAACAACCATGATAAAAAAAGGTCAAATTGGTTGCAACTTATTTAACCATCTTGCTTCTGATCTCAATTGTCTTAAGTCAAGGATAACTGGTATTCTGGCCTCAAGTTACTTATAAAGTAATAAAAGTAAAAGTAAAAAAATCTACTACATAAATAACTAACTATAAAGGAACAAAATCTCCTTCAGGTCAGGGATTAGCAGGGAGGGAGGGAAAGGAGATAAAGCTTCATCTTTCAAACAATGTTTTGGATCATTTGCAGTCCATTGCTTTTTATTTTAACTTTGCTTCCCTGTCTATGGAAAGGTGTTATGAAACTCTACTGAAAGGAATACATGCAGTGAATTGCCAATGTAATTGGCTGGTAAACATTTTCCATCCATGGCAATATCATGATTATTGTTACCAACTCCAATCTGATAAAATGAAGGAAGTTCTTATATTTATTGGCATGAGTATCATAAAAATGAAATACAGCATTTTTTTGTTTAAAAAAAAGTGAACTGTAAAAGCAATCAGGATTTTATTCATAACAAAGGCCACCTAAGTGTCTTCCAGGGAGTTTAAGGAATAAATTAAGGGGGAAAGCAAATTCCAAAAAATAAATCACAAAATCACAAAAATCACAGAATAATTACAAACCACTGCCAACAAAATGAAACCAAGATTGAGACACTGGCATCACTGAATGAATCCATTTGTGCCAGACAACTGGCAATATAAATCTTTTAGTGGGCAACAGATCTGCCACAGAAGAATCACATTAGAGAAGGAATTTCGTAGAAAATGTGCAATGATTATGCTATTTAAAAAGTGCCATTTCCTTAGTCACCAATAAATCATTCTTCTGATTCCCAAACTGGCATTTCCACTGACTACCTTCACAAATTGGTCAAGTTTGTAGTAGGGAAGGAGATGCTTCCTACAACTTTGCCAATTTTGGCAGGAATGGGAAAAGTGAGAGATTGTAACAGATAGAATATATAACATTCCTTCCTATGTATTCTGTCAGAGTGACATCAGTCTTTATGTTAACCTCCCCAACCTGATCCTTTAAGTAGGGATGAAATTCACTTACCTTCCCTACCCATTCGCAAATGCACATGCACCGTCGTCCGCCCATGCACAAAGTCTTCTGTGCATGAAAACTGTCGCAAAAAAGGGACATCATGTCCGCATGGGTGGATGGAACCTCCCGCAGCTGCCGCTACTGGTTCGTCCGAGCCAGATAAAACCAGCTGAATTTCACCCCTGCCTTCAATTTACGTAAATCTGCATCTATTAAGAGGCCTTGCCAACAGCCTTCTGGCTCTGGTAAAGATGTCTTTTGCTCAAGTCAAACTATCACACATACACTTTTATTGGCAATGATATGAAACTGATTTGCCACCCTCCTTTTTCCAGGATGATTTTTTTTGTCCATCTTTATGGCTTTGGGATTTCATAGCTGTTTTCCATCCAGGCACCAACCCACTTTTCAAGGTCACCTGAGATCTGCAGACCAGCTTGGGTAAGATCTGAACCACTACAACACATCAGAGTTTGAGGACATCCAGAGACTGAAACTTTCATGACAGGGTCACTTGACATTTAGAACAGGAGTTACCAACAATGATTAAGTATTGCCTTTTAATAGAACTACAGCAAGATCCTGCAGATGGATTAAATTACCCCCAAGGCCCTTTCCAATCTTTTCTAACTTGCCCCCAATCTTTTAGGGTCTTTCTAGCCCAGGCGCGGCATCCCTTGGTGGTATCCCATCTCCTTTTCGACCCACCTCCCGGTTCGCGTAGCTCCGCCATGCTAAAAGAATATGTAAAGATAAAAACGGATTGCGGAGAGGAGCTGAATCCAGGAAACTGGAGCAAACTGCGAAAGGAAGGATCCGCCTCGCAAAAGAAAATGCCGCTCCGTGGAGGAAGAATAAAGCCCCTTTAGAAACGGGAGCATCTTTCCTTCGCAATGAGTTCCTCCAGCCAGCTGCAGAAAGACTTCGCCGGAAATCTAATAAAGCCAAAGCCAAAAACAGGGGGGAAAACCCACCACCATCAAAATAACGGGGTACAACAGATAGGAAAACGCCCGAGGGAGAAAAAGCGAAATATATTCACGAAGAGTCAAAGAAACTAACCAAGGGTTTACAACGCGCGCTTACTTCGTAATTACAGACCTGCTCGGGCCCCGATCCTATCACCCCACCCACTTTCCACTGCAATCGCGCTTCTGGGACCACCCCCAAAGATCTCGGGTAGGGCGATCGGAGGCTCCGCTTACTTGAATCCTGGGGTCCACTTCTTCCTCTTCTTCCGGGGGCTGCAGCGGACTCCCTTCCTCCGCCGCGGTCCTCTTAGAGCCAGGATCCATGTTGGCTGAGCGTGATTTGCCGATCCAGAGAAGGAAACTGATCCTACCTCTGCGCTTTGGGGAGCTGAGGGGCCGCCGCCAAGCTGCTCCAGCAACCTAGGTTCCACTGGTAGACTGCGCCGCCACTGCGCGGTGGTCTGACCCTTTTGCTCCTCGGCGCGAGGCTGCGCCAGAAAGTAGGAAATGCTTCTCCGTTAGCGAAAAGGGGAAGGAAATGTGCCTCGCCCCCTTGCTGCCGCCGCAACTGCTGTTATTAAAGCGGCGGCGGTGCAGTCACAGAGTGGCTCTGACTCTCCTTGACACCTATATGCGAGTCCCACTATATCAGGCGCCTCCTTCCCCGAAGCAATTAAAGCAAGGCTTCTGAAGAAGAATACAATAGCCGCAACAAAGCGGTTAAATGCAGTTAAGTAATACAAGCTCCCCCCCCCCCGCCCATTCGGTTCTTTTAGTGCTGCAGAATTGCTCCCCTCTGCCTGGGATCGCTTCGGCAATCCTCACGTATTACCAGCCTACTCGTTACCCCGCGAACTAGGAGGTCCCAGACTCACGCACTCGAGTGTCCTGGGAAGCCATCCTCGCTGTTTTCTGGCCAACCTGCAAGGAGATTGGTGGGCGCCTGACAGGTTTAAAAGACTCGAGATGGCCCGGAAGCTTTTGCTGAGGACAGTTGCTTCACTAGGCACACAGCTAATTGCCATCAGCACGTAGGTGTGCACTGCAAGTAGGGAATGAATGTAGACAGTGGTGGGATTCAAATAATTTAACAACCGGTTCTCTGCCCTAATGATTTCTTCCAACAACCAGTTCACCAAACTGCTCAGAAAGTTAACAACCGCTTCTCCCTAAGTGGTGCAAACGGGATGAATCCCTCCACTGGATGTAGACCTACTGCAGGTAAACAGCCATTGATTGGTTGATTGATTTGTACATCACAGTAGCAGAAATGCTACTCTGGGTAGTTTACAATAATGAATACAAAATCACATCACACCAACAATGAAAAAGTCAACAAGAACAAAAGCCACAATTAGAGCACATCAAGAAGTACTTGCCCCCAGCCAAATCATAAAGTCTTCCTGAAGGCTAAGGGAGAAAGATCCTTCCACCAAACTCATCAAAATGAAAGAGAGGAGTGTAAGCAACTTTTTTGTAAAGTCCCTTAGTTTTTAAGACCTGGGTAGGGAAGTGGTCAACTTTCAGATATTCCTGAATTATAAATCCCAGAAACTAATAGTCTGAGGGATGTTGGGAATTATGGTTCTGTAAAATAATGCAAAGAGCCATTATCTATATACACCATGAGTAATTTTTAATTTGGGGTTTATTCAAGACAATTTTTCTGAGTTCAGATAACAGTATATTACTTAATATATTTAGCTAAAATAGGATGATCAAAGATAATATTTTCTGGGTCAGTCACCAGGACCAGAGGTTTAGTCTTCCAAGCTTTCTGACTTGTGCTGGAGCCCATCCTCAAGGAACTTCTCTCTTACTAGAATGTGTGGTGTGTGACACACACTAATGAGAAAGAAGTTCCCTGAGAATGGCTACAGCCCAACTGAAAGGTTGGAAAACTAAACCTCTGGTCCTGGTGACTGACCCAGATTGGATCCTGCAACATTATCCTGAGACACGTATTTCATTTGTGAGATATTTCATTTAATGTGTCATGCAATGCATTAAACAATTACTTCTGAACTTGCAGATCCATAAACCGTGAATAATAGTGGCTGGACAGGGTAACTATATTCCCATAGTATTCTAACTCATGCTTTATTTAATAGTTTATGCCACACATAATTGCCTTACTTAACGTAACCTAGTAAATCAAAATACAGTTTATAAAACACATTGTATGAGTTCACACAGCACACTAAACCACAAATTCGTGAACTACCTTATGGCTCAGTATGGTACATAAACTCAATTAATAGATTGGAAGAAATTATTCTAAATTAAGGTTTCCTGGGCTATGAACATTCTTCCTTTTAAATCATCTAGATCAGGGATGCTAAACTGGCAGCCCATGGGCTGGATGTGTCATGTGCAGGCCACGTCCACCTTAGCTCCGCGAAGGGGAAAAACATTGTGATACATCACAGGACGGCAACGTGACGCCACGAGTTTGATACCCATCATCTAGACTCTAAATGTAGTACACAACAGAGCCCTTCTCTGGTGACTAGAAAGGTGCAAAAAGACTGTGCATATGTACTATACCAATTATTATTATATTATATTATAAACAATCTGTTTGATTACAAACTACTTTTTATGGAAAGTCATTTACTTAGATCTTTATTTTAAAAATCTCAGAAATATTGGGGCATTGAAGATGAACTATCATATCTCTTGTAGAAAATGAATATGCATATTACCAGTAAGACTATAATTTCCATATCAAAGACCATTTTGAAAAGGATTGGCTACAAAAAAAGTTTAGGGATGATTGGAGAAATGACAATTGTTATTGAACATGTCCTACTGTTTTTTCTGTAATCTTTTTTATACCTTTTTGATATTGTCTGATAACTAAGTAATAAAATGTATTATATTGTATTGTAGTACACAATAGAAATAGTACCTCATAGGTCATCTAGTCCAACCCCCTGCTCATGCAGGAGACCCTATGCCATTTCTGACAAGTGGCTGTCCAGTCTCTTCTTAAAAGTCTTCATCACATCACATCTTCATGTGACATGCCAGCAAAGTCAAGGTAGGCATTTTCTGAATTTTTGTCATGCTGAGTCCAAAAGATTTGCCATCAGTGGCCTAGTAGTATCAATGCAGTGCATAAAATGGCGTTCAAGTATATAAAGTGAATCTCCTTCCTCCTCCAAAATATAAAAATATCATAAAAATATGGCATGCCAAGCTCCTTGTCAACTGAAGCAGAATGTAATGCATTCTTTAGAATAAGTAGCACACATGTTCTTTATGCTTTTCCTGATTCATGTTGTTTCCTGATCATGAGAAAGCACCAACCCCTCTTTTTTTGTTTAATCAAAGATCTGGGTTATTTTAGGAGACTGCTAGATGAATATTAAAAATAATTCTAGTGGTCTTCCAAAATAATGTAGGACCCTGAAGATTCAAGTGTCTGCAGCTCTAAACAGCCAGTAGGAGTTGCAGCAATCCAACCTCCAACTCAACATTGTCACTGGGGCACTTCAGATTGTATGGCTTGGAAACTTCCGGTGGCTCCTTGGTGAGCGCCAGCCCTGGGACTCCATTAGAGCCGCTAGAACAGCGAAAATCAGCTGTCTAGCAGGTTTGAAAACTTTCCCCCTGGGAGAAGGGGAGAAAGAGAGCCGACAGGTGTGGGTAGAGCTCCCCAAGAGCCCCAGGTTTCTTTTTAAATCTGGGGCTTAAAGGGTGAGAGCTCCCCGGGAAGCCCGTCATTGCTCCGGACCCGGGATGTTTCTGCTTCAAGCAGAACCAGACGCCGCGACCACCCCAGCAACTCAATTAAAAAAAAAAAAAAGATTTTGGACTTGAAAGCTGGCAGAGCAAATACAGGAGAAACTAAAATTGCAAGTACTAAACTTTAACTCCGGAAAGCTTAGCACTTCCCTCTGAATTTCTATGGGAGAAAGAGAAAGTAAGATGGTGTTTGACTCTAACGGGGCGTGAAGAAGTGAAAGTTAGATACGAAGTATTATGCTGTGTTGAAAGCCCCTGTTTAAAAGAAGAGGATTTTATCTTAAAGGAGAAGGATTTAAAAATTATTTTTTTAAAAAAAAAGACTTGTACCACTTAAGGATTAGAATAATTGATTTAGTTGCTGGAAAAGTATAAAGTGAAAGTTTTATTGGGAGGGGGGAAAAAAAAGAAAAAAATGGCTGGCTTTTTTGAAAGTGATGAAGGCTTACCACTATATACATCAGTAAATACACAAATTCTGATTGTGGATCTCTTTAAAGAAATTTTAGAATTTACCTCCGTGATAATGGAAAGAATGGAAGGGTTTTTCAGGAAGGATTTTACTCAAACTCGCAACAAAGATACAAGAGAAGATACTGTATCGGTATTTCAGATGCCAAATAATAGTGAGTTGTTGAATGAAGAGGTGGGAGAAACAATCCAGTTCAATGTGCCTTTGGAAAATGGAATGGACGTTTTTCAAATTAAAAAGGAAAGGCTGAGAGGTTTGAAGGAGTGTAACCAGGAAATATTGAGAGAGATTTCTCCAGAGGCTATGACACAGTTAACTGGAAAATCGTTACAACTTTTTCATAAAAATGGACTCTCAATCACAGTTAAAGAGGTGTGTTTACTGAAAGGAACTACTTTGCGAAGAGAACAAGATTGTAAAGTACAGCAATTTCAGCAAATTCAAGTACTTATAAAAATAAAAGAAGGCGGAGGAATAAGACTGAAGAAGAAGGTTCGCAAAAAAGTCAGGAAAAAATGGAGATGGAAAAATTATAACCCTCCTTGTTGGGGAGGATAGTAATAGTGAAAATGAATGACACTACCTGTATTTAGGGATATGATTTGCTTTGAAAAGCTATATTATAGTGAAAATGAATGATTTACTTATATTTAGGGATATGATTTGTTCTGAAAAGTTATATTAAGTAATGCTATGTTTGAATTGTTACGGGCTACTGACCAAACTTTCACTTTTGTTTTGAAGTATATTTCAAGGAATGCTTTGTTTAAGAATTTATATAAGCTGATGGGTTAAAAGAAAAATATTGTGAAAGTAAAAGTTATGGATAGTGTAGATCGTTTAATATAAGTTTATGGGTTAGAAGAAGGGTATTATTTAAACTTTTATACTTTGTTTCAAATTACTTTAATGTTATATTGAAGAATGTTTTCTTGAAGAACAAATATAAACTTGTGGGTTATAAGGAAAATATAAGTGGTGCAAGGGTTGAAGGAAGATTTTTACAATATTTTTTATACATATTAAATAGTGAAGAGGGTATTTGACTACATGTAGTGGATTTGTAGAGAATAAGATGAGTAAGTTTATGTAAAGCTATTAAGTAAGGAATGTTTCCAGGAAGAATTAATATAAGTGTATGGGGTAAAAAGTAAAAATAAGGTTCTTACAATATATTTTATTTGAGATTGGTTAAAATATTTTGTTAATGTGTTAATATATGTAAGGGTTGGAAATGTGATGGTTAATTGTAATTGGGCTAATGTGTAATACTGGAAGAAAGAAGACTTGCTTATTATTGAAGAACGGACAAGAACGAAGGTGGATTGATTACTTTCAAGCAATAATTGGTTTAATTAGTTATATTTAGATTTGAACAAGGGAAGTTAAAGAGCAAGAGGGAGATAAATTTATAGATAGTTAGCCTATGTTATGTTTATGTTTGTTAAATGCTATACCCTGTATTGGCTCTGGGAAGTCCGGGGGGAGAGGGTTGGGGCAGAAGGGGGGAGGAGGGAGGGGAAAATATGTGTAATTTTTTTTTTTAACTTTTCAATAAAGATTGTATGGCTTGTACGGAGTGAAGGGGGAAAACAGTATTTTAAAACTTGTAACAGTATATGGGAACAATCTTAGAGGAGAGGTGCAAGTGCCACAATCTAGACTACAGTCAGACAAGGAGCAGCTGAGTCTTGAGAAGGAATGGGGATGTACTGGTAGCAAACTCCTCAGAAGGAACCTCCTTAGTTTCTTGCACTGCAAAAGAATATGAGGGAGAGATGTACTTTCGGAGTTGTAACATTCTGATAATATAACCGTGCAATAAAGACAGAGCTAGTACTTCTGAGTGTGCTTCTTGTCTGGAATAATTAGCAAGATTGAAAAAATTGGAACAGCTAAAACTGAATGTAAGATGCCTCTATGATGACCTGTAGCTGAGGCATAGGTAACATTGTGAAGATATATTCTGTAAAATTGTAAACAAAACAGGATGTGAAACTAAGCTGTGGATCTCAAATCTATTGTGTTCAATTGCAAAATTACTACAGAGTGATTTTGTGTTTGTTTATCTAGACATGATGTCACTAAATCTAGCTGGATGGCAAATTGACCTTGATTGATCTTGAAAAGTTAAGAAGGATCAAATAATGATATAATATGTTATAATACCATACCATACAATACAATATGGTATATGACATGATGCATTAAGACCACTGGATATGATGTGATAGATGCATTGATATGATAGAAGACCACTGAAAAATCTTAGGCCTATAGGATGAGACTGGGAAAAAGAAAAGTAATATCAGCAGACGGCAGGGACAATCCAATATCAAATACTTGCTAAGAAAACTTTGTGTGCTTGTCCATGAAATTTCCAGAATATAAGGAGACTTCACCTTTAACCTCACCAACATCAGTGGAGCTTATTTCTAAGGAGTGTGCATAAAAGCCTGCATAGTGTAAGATAATTACCTCTCTTACAGTAAGATATCACTAAATCCTTAACGACTGAAGTAGTTGCAGCTGTTCCTGACCTATCATGCAATTGCATTGTTTTATAGTTAGAAAGAAGAGAGAGATGGCAGTAGAAATGCCAAACTGTTTAAGAAAAAAATCTGGCAATATTATTTCAAGAGAATATATAATTGAGCAACTATCTCAAAGTTAAACAGCTTTAAATACCATGTTTTTTGCCCTTTCAGGGCAGCTCTGCATCGCACAGAAGCCGAAAATGGTGCTTCAGTCTTGTCTCTGCTGCCGTAAAAGACATTGCTGGCTCTCTCTGAACATGCTTGAGGCCAGCAAGCAGGTGTGGTTGGAGCCACAGTTGCAGCTTCTTCCTGCTTTAGCTTTGCCCTCAGTTGGGAGCTGGTTGTTAGTGGTGAAATGGTGGGTTAATTTGTTTGCGAGATATTCCTAAAGCCTCAGCAGGAAGAGAGGGTCACTTAGGTAGTAGTAGGCTGAGAAAGTGAGGTTAATATGCAAGATGTGGGTACAGGTTGAGCTTGGCATTTCACCTTCCTGCCTTTTGTGAACGTTTGGCTGCACACAAGGAAAGCAAAAGCAGAAGACCCCTGGCTTGTTTCTCTCCCCAAACTCCACCAGAAATGAGTCTTTGTGAGGCTCATCACACCGGCTTGTTGCACAGCCTCTCACAGCAGGATGCTGCAAGGCTTGTGCTGTTGCACACAGGAGCGGTGGCACTGGTGTCAGGTTTGTCATAATGGCACAGCCTCTTCGAACAGGATGCTGCAAGGCTTGTTGTGGTATTGCATGCATGAGTGGCAACACCACTGGGAGCTTCATCACACTGGCTGCACCAGTATGTTGAACCTCGCAATGGTGCTACTGCTCACATGTGCAACGCCACAACATGCCTTGCAGCATCCTGCTGCAAGAGGCCGCGCCAGTATGACAAACCTCATGAAGACCCATTTCTGGTGGAGTTTGAGGAAAAGAAACAAGCCAGGATCTCTGCAGGAGTGGCAGCGGTGCTGCCACTTGTGTGCAATGCCACAACAAACCTTGCAGTGTTCTGCCATGAGAGGCTGTGCGAGGAGCCAGCATGACAAGCCTCAAAAAGACTCATTCTGGCAGAGTTTGGGGAAACGAAACAATCCAGGGTCTCTGCTGCTTTTGCTTTCCTTGTGTGCAGCCAAAAGTTTGCAAAAGGCAGGAAAGTGAAATGCTAAGCTCCCGAATGAGGACAAAGCTAAAACAGGAAAAAGCGGCCACTCACGTCCTGCTGCCAGTGGCTGCAGAAGAAGTCGGTAGCAGCGTGACATGGGTCAGGGCATGGGAGGCTTGGCCACAGCATTCCTAATATAAGTGGTTGTGGGACACATGGGGCAGCTCCTTCCCCACCACCTCAGCTTGATTTTTAAGCCTGCGCTTCACCCCTTCTCATACAACCAGATGGTGGGTGGGGCTTAATTAGGGCTTATTTTTGGGGTAGGACTTGTTTTAGGCACAAGCATGAAAATCAGGCTAGGGCTTGTTTTCCAGATAGGTAAAATTTTTGGGGAAACAGTGTTTTTCTCTCTCTCTGTGTGTGTGTGTGTGTGTGACAAAAAGAGAAAGAGAGAGACAGACAGACCGACAGAGAGACCCAGGGACAAAGAGAGAAATTTCTGCTAACTCTTAATGGGCTTTTGGTGATTAGGATTGAACAATGAGTGTTTACTATTTACTAATAGATAAAATATGAGATATAGAATTTTACTCTTTTTTTTGCCATTGTCACCAAGCGAATCACACAATCATTAAGCAGATCCATTAACTTTGCTTATTGGAAGCCCTCTTGGAAGATCGCAAAAGTTGATCACATGATCCTGAAATGGACACTGAAACTATTATATGTACATGCCAGTTACAAGCACCCAAATTTTGATCATTTTTCCTGAGAGTAAACTGGAATCTGTCTTCCTGAAATTTTAATCTAGTATTTTATAACCTAAAGTTTAGAATGATAGACAATAGAATTTGACCTTCTTGTATTAACTTTTCAGATTTTTGAAAAGCACTACCATTAGTATTCTGGTCGCTGAATGTTCTGTTTGTGGAGTGTCTTTAGGGGAGGATCAAAAAAGTCAGGATGAATGAGATTGTGATCAAAGCCTCACCCCTTTTCTACGTGTGTATACATATGATATGTAAATTAAAAAGAAACAAGGGTTCAGTTGTGCCCATCATAAATTTATTCGACCAGTGGCAAATGATCCTGTCCAGTTCCTTCAATCAATTTATAGGATTTAGTTTCTTATACTATAATCTTTCTCTGTATCTTTTCTAAAGTTGTTCCAGTTTTTCTGACTTCTTCCTAAAATATAGTACCTATAACTAGATACAATATTTGACCTAGTGTTTGATCAGCGCAGAATAAAGTAGAAAACCCTACAATTGTAATACTATACCATCTTAATGAACTGAATGGGATTTGTTCCTAGATCAAAGTATAATTATATTAAAAAGATTTTATAAAAGAGTAACAACTGTCCATGAAATTTCATTTATAGGTTACTGAGAGACCACAAGGGCTGCTTGATCCAACAAATTATTTTACATATAAAAGTTTATAAACATTCCCATAAGCAATTACATATAGCAGTTCTCTTAGAGAACATTAATCTCTTAATTATTAGGATGCCTGAGAAGCCACTGCAACAAAAATAGAGAAAAAAATCCTTCATTATACCAAAAAGTAAAGTACAACTATTTGTTATTGTTTCTCTCCAGTATAGCCCTATTTATTTTTGTGCTTGTATTTCAATATAATGGGCTTCTGGAGAGAAATAATATTTCTTCATTGATCAATCTAAGCTGTAGTGAATCCTTTTCCAGATGAAGTACAGAGCAGAAGTATTTTAAAAATAAACAAAAGACAAATCAGCCTCATATGCAGGTGGATGACCACAATTGAGACCATAAATTTAATTGTTAAGCAAAGTGGTCACTATATGAAACCGCAACTGTACTTACTTACTTCAGCTTTTCTTTGCTTTACAGATCTGCAGAAGTTATAAACTCAAGGACTGATTATAAACTTATTTTTTCATCAGCACTATAGATATGAACAATTGCTAACCAAGACAGTCACAGAATAAGGTCTGTCTATATTTTTCTCCATGTAATTACATATAAGATTGAGACTCCAATCGTTGTATTTAATTACATATTATTTTATATTGTGCCTTTTTATATTGGTTGCATTTTTGTTTTGTTTCTTTCTCTCTCTCACTCTCTCCATTCCTTTTATTTTCACCAGCAGCAAGAATGGGAAACATCATTTGAATACACAATTTTATCATGATTATTTGAACTTAAATATTATCACTTTGAAAAGAGTTAACTTCTAATATCTGAAGGCTTGGTCATCAGGTACTGCTCTACCATTCAGCGCCGAAAACTTCCCCCCCCCCAAAAAAAATTATTGGAAAATAGTTCTTGAGGAGTGATATTGAATATCTTGTTCCCCAGAACCACTGCTAATTCTTGCACAAACTGAATCAAAATAGCAAGTTTATGGGCCTTGCTTTCCTATCCTGTTGAGAAATTGCCTCCAATAGTTTTGCTTCCAGCTTTTTTTTTTTAATTGAAAAAGTTTTTCAAATACAAATTTTCCCTTTCCCCCCCGCTCCCTAACCCCCCCTCCCCCTCCCCTCCCCCCATGGCTTCTACAAGATGAAATCCAAATTAATATCACATTATATAATACTTTATCACCCTTTTACACCACCCCCTATGTGCTAAGCATTTCTTTCTAACATTATTATTATGTCCCCCATATACTATACATTTCAAAAACAACATTCGGCTATGAAACTATATAATAAATCCTAATTTGGCATTTATTCTACTCATAATCCACCCATTTCCTCCACCCCATACATATATCTCTTAATTCAAATCTTTTAAGTATATTAATATCTAAACATAACATCCCTTTTCCTAAACTAAGCAATCAGTAGCGTTACCTATCACCTTATACCATATCAGTTTTATTTCACCCACTTTCCTACAGGTCTACCATACATAATATATTTAATATCTTTATTCTTCTGCCCATATTACTAAAAGATATTTCCATATATAAATAAAACCCTCAAATGACTTTAAATTTGTATTCCATATAGTATCTTCTGTAATGTCTTTCAACTAGATTGTTAATTCCATCGACCATGTTAGGGTAACATCAAGTCCTGCTTCCAACAGTTTATTCAGTATCTTCAATTACCATCTGCCCCCATCATTAATAAGTATTTCTGTATATAAACGCCCCCCCCCCGAGTGACTTTATATTTATATTCCATATGGTGTCTTCTGTAATGTCTTTTGTCTAGATTATTAATTCCAACAACCACGTTAGGGTAACAGCCAGATCATCTGCATGCCCCAATTCCATAGTTCTCTTGCCTTATAGCTCAACATGTACGTAATCCATTTTTCAGAGAATCCAAAATAGAAAGTTCCAATCCGCTCAATCACAGGCCATCTTCCACATCCCAAAAACACCAGCACTGCAGAGATCTGTTATTCTTCTCAAAATAGTATAAGTCTGTAATCAGCTCATAATTATTTAGGAGGAGAACATACACCTTCATCTTCCACATCTAGAGATCTTTTGGAACCTACTAACTATTGCTCAGATTTTGTTTACAATTGTTCCTTATATGATCACTTCCAGGAGCTTCCATTCTTTTCCAGGCCCCTCTGGTTTCTCTAAGCAGCTACATTTCAATGTGCTCTAGGACAACAAGATACCACACAGCATCTCCAAAGTAGAACTGACTTATTTTTGTTTTAGTGGAGTACAGATATTTCTAAAATTATATCTAAATTGGCATATACTGTACACATGTTTATGTTTACATTTCTTTGCATTCAGAAGACCAAAATTGGCTATAATGATGAATATATGATTGCCAGTTGAACTACAAACCAAAATACAAACATATACCTGTGTGCACTTGCACACTGGCTTCATGAGTTTATAGACTATACAGATAGTCTTCGATTTATAATTGAGTCCAAAATTTCTCTTGCTAAGTGAGACATTTGTTGAGTGCATTTTGCCCCATTTTATGACTTTTCTTGCCACAGTGGTTAAATGAATCACTGCCGTTGTTAAGTTAATAATATGGTTGCTAAGTCAATCTAGCTTCCCCATTGACTTTGCTTGTCAGAAGTTTGCCAGAGATGATCACGATTCCAGATACTGCAATATGAACCAGTTGCCACACATATAGATTTTGATCACATCGCAATGGAGATGTTACAACAGTTGTAAGTGTAAAAAATGGTCATAAAGTCACTTTTTTCAGTACCATTATAACTTTGAATGGTTACTAAATGAACAGTTGTAAGTGGAGGACTATCTGTAGTTCTGATTTCTGCCTAGATGAAAAAGCTGGTGTTAGGAACAAAGCAGAATATTTCTTTTTCTGGCCAACAGTCATAACCAGATCTAGGGTTTTTTGCAATATGCACATATAAAGAACTTAAGCAAGATGGAGTGGGAGGATATTGGTTTTTTAACCTGAATAGAATAAGTTCTGGGAGATCTATTGAGATGGTCTTATTTTTCCCCCACCCACTTACCATCTCCTTCCTCATTCACTGCCAGTCTTTCCTAGGACTTTGTTAACAGTGCAGGTGGTTTCTTATACATCTGACAATTTGCATAACCTGCCTTTTCTTTCTGAACTTGCTTAACAAATACTTTCTTGTCTCCATGGATTCTGATGACATCTATTCTGTTTTATGAGGTTTTTCTGTTACCCAGTCATTTTAGAGTTCTGCTCAGCCTTATCTGAACATTTTGTGCTATTCCTTTCTATTTCATCTTTGTCTTTGAGATCTTCAGCTCTCAGTTATGAATACTTGTGATTAGTTAAGCCAAATCTGAAAGCCAGATTTGGTATAGTGGTTAAGGAACTGGACATTTATTTATCTATCTATCTATCTATCTATCTATCTATCTATCTATCTATCTATCTATCTATCTATCAGATTTGTATACCGCCCTACTCCCGAAGGACTCAGGGCGGTGAACAACCAAACAGTAAAATACATAAATACAAAATTTAAAAAACAGGATAAAATTGAATTAAATAATTTGGCCCAGACAAATTAAAACACCCCAGTCGTTTAAAAACAGATTAAAATTTGCATGTTTAAAAAGAAAAGAGGGAAAAAAGATTAGGCCAGGCCCGCCTGGTGGAATAAAAAATCTTCAAAGCGCGGAGGAAGGTGCGCAGATCCGGGATTCTCCGTATCTCCGGGGGGAGCTCATTCCAGACAGTAGGTGCCCCCACAGAGAAGGCTCTCCCCCTAGGGGCCGCCAGTCGACATTGTTTGGCTGACGGCACCCGGAGGAGCCCCTCTCTATGAGAGCGTACCGGCCGGTGGGAGGCTATTGGTGGTAGTAGGTGGTCCCGTAGGTAACGAGGTCCTAAGCCATGGAGCGCTCTAAAGGTGGTAACCAAAACCTTGAAGCGCACCCAGAAGACCACCGGAAGCCAGTCCAGCTCGCGCAGGAGAGGTGTTACATGGGAACGCCATGTCGCTCCCATTACCACCCGCGCAGCCGCACTCTGCGCCAGTTGGAGCCTCCGGGTGCACCTCAAGGGGAGCCCCATGTAGAGAGCATTACAATAGTCCAGGCAGGAAGTAACGAGGGCATGAGTGACTGTGCGTAAAGAATCCCGATCCAGAAAGGGACGCAACTGGCGAATCAGGCAAACCTGATGAAAAATCCTCCCAGTCACGGCCGTCAAATGCTCTTCTAAAGACAGCTGTGAATCCAGGAGGATGCTCAAGTTGCAAGCCCTCTCCATGGGGGCCAATGATTCGTCCCCAATAGTCAGTGATGGCGTCAACTGACTATATCGGGACATCGGAAACCAGAGCCACTCATTCTTGGACAGGTTGAGCCTGAGCCTATTCCTCCCCATCCAGATCCGCACGGCCTCCAGGCACCGGGACATCACTTCAAGGGCATCGTTGGGGTGATCTGGGTGTAGATGTACAGCTGGGTGTCATCAGCGTACTGGTGATACTTCACCCCGAAATCACGGATGATCTCGCCCAGCGGCTTCACATAAATGTTGAACAGGAGGGGCGAGAGGACCGACCCTTGTGGCACCCCACATTTGAGGGGCCTCGGGGTCGACCTCTGCCCCCGTCAACACAGACTGCAACCGGTCAGAGAGAAAGGAGGAGAACCACCGCAACACAGTGCCTTCCAACCCTAACTCTTCCAACTGGTGCAGGATGATACCATGGTCGATGGTATCAAAAGCCGCTGACAGGTCTAACTGGACCAGGACAGAGGAGCACCCCCTGTCCCGAGCCCTCCAGAGATCATCTACCAACGCGACCAATGCCGTTTCCGTGTGTACCTGGGCCTGAAGCCCGACTGGAACGGATCCAGATACGTTGTTTTATCCAGGTGCTGGGGGAGCTGTTTCGCAACCACACTCTCAACAACCTTCGCCACAAAGCGAAGGTTGGAGACTGGACGATAATTAACCAACATTGCCGGGTCCAGGGAAGGCTTCTTGAGGAGAGGCCTCACCACCGCCTCTTTCAAGGCGGCGGGAAAATCACCCTCACCCAACGATGCATTTATAATCCTCTGGAGCCAGCCTCGTGTCACCTCCCGGGAAGCCAGCACTAACCAGGAGGGACACGGGTCCAATAAACAAGTGGTTGCGTTCATTCTGCCCAGAATCCTATCCACATCCTCAGGGGTCACAGGATCAAACTCATCCCAGATAACATTCTTAAGACCAGCCCCAGTCCCTCCCCCTGAGACTACCCAGTCAGAGTCCAAATCTTCCCGAATCTGAGTGATTTTGTCATGCAGATACTGAACAAAATCCTCAGCTCTACCCTCCAAGGGGTCCTCCCGCGCTTCCTGGTGGAGCAGGGAGCGGGTCACCCTAAACAGGGCGGCCGGGCGATTATCTGATGACGCAATAAAAGCAGCGAAATAACTACATTTCATTGCTTTTATCGCCACTAGGTAATTCCTAATATGAGATCTTACCAGTGTCCGGTCCGATTCAGAGAGACTGGCCCTCCAACTACTCTCTAGGCGTCTTTTTCGGCGCTTCAACTCCCTCAGCTCCTCGGTGAACCAAGGAGCCAAATGAGATCAGCGCCAGGTCAGAGGCCGCAAAGGCACGACCCGGTCCAGAGCTCCAGCGGCCGCCCTATCCCAGGCGGCCACTAGGTCTCCAGTCGAGGCGTGTGCCAGAGCCTCAGGAAATGGCCCAAGCTCCATCTGGAACCTATCAGGTTCCATCAGGCGCCTGGGGCGGAACCATCTTACCGGCTCTGCCTCCCTGCGGCGGGGTGCAGTGGTTCGAAGGTTGAGACGAAGGAGACAGTATCAGACCATGACAAGGCCTCAGTAACTATATCCCCTATCTCAAGATCACTCAACCACTGTCCAGAGACAAAAACCAGATCCATTGTGTTTCCCCCTGTGTGGGTAGAGCCATGAATTAACTGGGTCAGGTCCATAGCTGTCATGGAAGCCATGAACTCCCAAGCCACCTCAGACGCCTCGCCCACGGACGGTAGGTTGAAATCCCGTATGACCATAAGCCTAGGGGTATCAACCGCCACCGTGGCAATGACGTTGAGTAGCTCGGGCAGGGCTGCTGCCACATGGCAGGGAGCCAGGTACGTGATCAGCAAACCCATCTGAACCCCGTGGCCCCATTTCACAAGGAGGGATTCACAGCTGGCCGTCTGAGGAACAGTAGCCTCCCTCGGTCTCAGACCTTCTTTAATGATAACCGCTAACCCCCCGCCTCTCCCCTGTGACCTCGGCTGATGGAATGCATGGAAACCTGGTGGGCACATTTCAACGAGGGGAACCATCCCCCTAGCCCAACCAAGTCTCCGTAATACCTGCCAGGTTCCTAGAAACTAGGAAACTAGAGGTTCTAGTCCTTAGACACAAAGTCAGCTGGATGACCTTGGTCTGGGGTGGGTTTCAAAACCTTTTGCTACCAATTTGCTCGTGGCCGTGCAATGCTTCTGCGTGCTACCGGTTCACCCAATCCAGGGCAACCAGTAGCAACCTACCACTGCCTTGGTCCAGTCACTTTCTCCCGACCATAAGATGGAAGCAATGACAAACTACCATATTTCTGAAATCTTGCCAGGAAAACTGCAGAGACTTGCCCAGGCAGTCACCAGGAGTCAATAATGACTCAACGGCACTATATGTATGATATGATCCGAAGTAATTCTTGAATGAAACATCAGGCCAAAGACTCTTGAGACATAGATAGAACTAGAAATATCCTCTTGCCAGTTAATAAATTAGAGCATGAGTTCTCAAAGTGTGCAATATTGTAACCCCAAAAACTGATCAAATGAATTTAGTTTCATTTATCACTTTATGAATGAAAATCATATAATCATAAGGAGCCTTGGTGGCGCAGCGGACTAAAGTACTGTTAAAAGTAGCACTTAGCTGCCAGCTGCCTGCAATTACTGCAAGTTCAAATCTCACCAGGCTCAAGGTTGACTCAGCCTTCCATCCAAATGAGGACCCGGATTGTGGGGGCAATAAGATGACTTTGTATTAAAAAAAAAAGAACACCGCTTAGGGGGGGCCGAAAGCCCTACTAAGCAGGTATATACAAAAGTATGAAGGCTATTGCTTAACGCAATATAAGCCGCCCTGAGTCTCCGGAGAAGGGCGGTATATAAATCGAACCAATAAATAAATAAATAAATAAATAAATAAATAAATAAATAAATAAATAAATAAATAAATAAATAAATAAATAAATAAATAAAACAGCTGTAATTGATTTTGACAAATGCTTAAGCCAAAGGACCCCAGTCATTATTTGTCAACTGCAAATCTGGTCATATAACCAAGAAGAAAACAATTGCAACTAGTCTTGAATAAATTGAAGGTTTGTTCTATTAATCTATTTTTTTTCTCCATCAAGTTTTTATTTTATTTAAATTTATACATATCATTATCTGGATGATGTGGTGTTTGAGTATCATACATTTCAATACAGATAAACATATTCATAATTATTACATTCCATTTTCCTTATTCCATATTATTTACCCCATCTTTTACACAACATTTTTATTTTCATATAAATATTAATAAGTATGCAATAACATCTAAACAGATATGCTTTAATGTCTACCATATTATTTTTTGTTATAATTTCAATAGTATAACCCTCAAGAAAAAAAAATACAAAATTGCCCATCTGTTTTTCTTTTCTCCTGTACACCATATTTCACACAATTTTACAACAATCCATCTCCTTTCCTCTTCTTTCTCCCTCTTCCCTTCTCCCCTCTTTCTCTACTTCCCTCCTTTCTTCTCCTCTTTTTCTCTCTACTTCCTTCTCTCCTTCTCCTATCGTCTCTCTATTTCCCCTCTCTCTTCTTCTCCGCTTCCCTCTCCTTCCCTTTCTACTCTTCTCCTCCCCTCCACTTCCCTCTCTCGCCTTACTCTTTCTCCCCTCCTCTCCTACTCCCTTCCAGTCCACTCCATTTCCCTCTCTCTTTTTGTTGTTGTATATAATATTCCCAATACCTACAGAATATGGTGTATTTTCCAATTAATATATCTTTCAACTATAACTATACAACTTCTTAAAGTTACATTCAAAAATAAAAAGACTTAATCACTTAAACATGTTACTGATAACAATTATATCATATTGATTAATCTTCATGTTAATAATTTTACGCATATCATTCTAATCATATATATATATGCAACTACAATATTCTTTTAATACTAACATCACTTCATTGATCAAACAGCATACTGTCTGAATACCAGTTTCTTACATCTTAACATTTCAAGCTTACTACCATTTTCATTCTTTGTGTCTATTTTTCATGCTTCTTTTCCTAACTTATTTGACTTTGTGATACATTGCTTTACACCCTTCCATTCTAAACTTCCACTAATATTTCCCCCTCCCCCTCCACATTATTATATTCAAGGACATGATACTGTTTTGTTATTCATATTCCTATTATTTAACTCTTCCTCTCTGTATATATTAAAAGTTTGTTAATACACATAAATATATCTACTTTCACATTACCTACACAATAGTCATGTTTTATACACTTTTAATAATATCATCATTCAACCTCTCATTTCTAATTAATAATGAATTCTCATTCATAATTTTCCAGTTTCATATCTATTTGTGGTAATGTTTATCCTAATATTTATTTATATTAAATACCAACTAATTGTCCAGCCTATATCATTCTAATATTAATACAATTATTAACAAATAATAATGACATATCTATAACTTTTTCTCCCCTTAACCATTATCTCTTATCCACATCCCATCCTTTAATCGTACCTTTTTTTTGACTTCTCTCCCGTTTTCCTCTTAAGTCTTTTATTCCATCTACTTCAAAGTTTATATTCTGAATCCATAATTTAGTTTTTTCTCCTTGCCCTGTCTTTTCAGTTTAATTTGAAAGCTTTCTGCTCTAAATCCTATTGTTTCCCTCCAAACCTCTTCCCGTTCCTCCCATTTCTTTTTAAAATCTTTTTAAATGTTTTTCCCGTTTTAATTCCTCAGTTCTTATTAATTTTAATAGTGTCTCCTCCTTGTTATCTTCTTTTTGCTGGTTTCTCAGTTCTAATTCCCCTTCTGTTCCAGCTGATGATTCCATTTTTTCCTTCTTGTCCTGGTCTTTGCTCCTTGTCTCTTGTATACAATTTTCCTATCTTCTATCTATACAATCAAATATTTCCACCATGTCCTTGTGTAGTTCCAAGTTTTGAATCATTTACTCCATTTCATTTAAGTCTCCACAATTGTCAGTTCAGAAACCAAACCTCCAAGTCAAATTTAAATGTCTCATCAATGTTCAATCAAATCAGTTAGTTACTTCAGGGATCCTCCATTCAAGTTGTTTTTGTATATCCAATAGTATTTATGGGTCCCCAGACACAAATTCCTTTTTAATATTCCAGTCTCCAGTGGTTAGAAGATAAATATGTATAGTTCAACAGTTATTTCCCTCACTGTCATCAGCAGATGGTGCTCTTTACTTCACTCTGCTGCCTCTCTGTTTTTATTTTGACTCTGCTGCCTCTCTTTTATTTTGACAAGTCCAATTTATTTCTTTTGCTTAGTTTAACTTATAACTCCGTTACTTATGCCAAATTATTTGAAGAAAAGGTAGGTTTATAGTTCCAGCATCTTAATATGCCTTCTTAATATCATGTCCTTTGTTTTGGGGATTCCATTTCTAACTTATTTTCTTTTTAAACAAATACTTACTTCTTGCTTGCTTGCTTTTTCATAATAGTTACACTCCGCTGTAACAAATTGTTCTAAAAGGTATTCCCCTTAAATTTGGGGGGGGGGGTCCGGCTTCAGCTGTAAATCTTTTCTTACCCAGATGACACACAATTCACTGTTTCTCTGCTCCTGCACAAACTTATGGTTTTTGGCTGTTCCCTGGCTTCACGGCAGCCATTTTAACTGCTGCTGCTCCTAGTCTTCAGATGAGGGGGTTTTCTGAGTCAGGGAGGGGAGATACGGCTCCCCTCAACCTGCAAGGCAGTCCCTCTTTGCTTCTCCATCCCTACAGGGTGGCTATGGCTTCAAATGAAGCCCCTGACAGGGAGATCTCGGAACAGACTCGTGGAGGTTGCGGATCTCGCTTCTGAAGGTGCCAGAAGTTCAACTGGAAGGCCCTATTAATCTATTTTTAAGAGCCTGGAAACTGGAGTTACAGTGTCTTTCTGCTGATATACAATAGGATATTCAATCTCATTAATTTTGATTTGGGAATATAGGCAATCTTTGTTTTCCTTTCTTTAGGATAAATCTGTTGGGAAATCTATGGGCGTTCAAAAGTCAAGATGGCAGTTCCATGTTATCAAAGCCCAGGTTGTTTGTTTGTTTTGTTTTGTTTTTTGTTTTGTAAATCACAGAAATAACCCAGAGCTACAAATATTGCAACAGTAGCAGGGGTGAAATGTAAAAATGTTTGCTACCGGTTCTGTGGGCATGGTTTGATGGTCATGTGACCTGGTGGCTGTGGCCAACTTGGTGTCACTCACTGTTAGAGCCAGGAGCTGCACATTTTGAAGGACATTCTGCCCTTCTGAAGCCCCCAACACTTTGAGTTTCCCTCCGCCACCCAAGCAAACATCAGAGCCTTCTCTTGCCCCACTCTCCATCCCGGAGGGCCGTGCATCCCCCCCATCAATCTTCTGTATAAACCGCCCACCCCATTTCTGCAAAGGCAGAGCCCCCCCATGTAGGGCAATCTAAAGAGGGGAGGGGGATGCTGCAGAAAATGCAGCCCTCCCCCATGCCTCCCATGCTGGCTCCGTGGGACTTGGGGCTCCAAAGCAGCCCACTGGATTCCCACCAAGCCACCTGCCTGCCGGCACTTCTTTGGGAACTCGGCCCATGGAGTCCGGTACTCTGAGGGAAGGAGGCTCAGCCATGGTGCATTCGAGAGGAGTGGAAGCCGCTAGCGGAGTGGCAGCCACCTGCACAGGGAGTGGGCCAGGCCTGGCCACGCCACTGTGGAGCCCACAGCACTTTCCCTTCGGCCTGGGCAGTGGCACGGGCGGATACAGCCCCAACCAAGGCCGCCAAGGCCTTTCCTTTCCAAAAAGGAAAAGAAGAAATATGAGTATTTTCTGTCTCTCTTACATAACAGAGAAATCCCAAAGTGAATATACTAACTTTGTAACCATGTTACAGAAAACCATGTTGATCAAATGACTTGTGGTCATTTGATCAACCCACACTATTTGAAATGTAAATGGATATACACTACAGGTATATTATTATATCTTCTACATTTCAAATGAATGTAAATTCTTGGGCGAAATCCACATTTAAAACAGCCATGTTTCCTTTGAGCTATTTTTGCACTTTCTCGGTTTCTACAGTATATCTTCTCAATTTAGTTTCTTCCCTACAAGTACTTTTAAAATGTAAGCTTCTTTATGAAACTGACAGATTTCTGGATACTATTCCCATCAGTTCCAAAGTTAGGACATGATTAAGTACCTTGAAGAACACCCTACTTATATTTATAGCAGTTACTATCACAACCACAAAAAGCTGCCACTTATATAGGGTAAAGGTTTCCTTGTCTTACAAATCAAAGATGCAGTGAACCTATTTCACCATTTAATAGATTTTTAAAATATTGGCTTAATTCATACATTACACTAAGTAATAATATTGATTGTAGTTTAATTTGCTGCACTAATCAAGTCACTGTAGGCTGTAAACTGTGGTAAAATAAAGCATGGTTTAGAAACAAAACCACCATGTTTGCCTGGTGTGCTGCATTATAAATCTCACTGTACTGCAAAAATTGTCCTTAACATGGATATCATGAGATACATAACCTAAAGTGTAACATACAGATTAAAACCATAAAAGATGACAGTATTTTAATGATTGACCCACAAAGTGAAACTGAACTGTCCTTTAAAATACACATATGGAAGGCGAACTGAAATTCTTCAGTTTCAGAAGTTCAGCTCTCCATGGTTTCAGGTAGAAATTTGCCTGGTCCTGGGTGGAAAATGACAGGACTGAATCCACACCTTCTATATGAGAAATACATTCTCAGTGACTGAAATATACTTTGTGCTAGAGGACATAGAAGTGGAAGATGATATTTTGTGCCCCAATGACTTTCATGAGGAAAATAAATGTATAATCTCTGTAGGATAAATGCACAGGCATGATGTAAAGAGGTAGAAAATAGGACACTCTAGATCAGTGATGACGAATCTTTTCGGCACCAAGTGCCGAAAAGGTCGCACAGAAACATCACACAGGCTTGCACTTGTTGGGGCTGCCCTCTGGAAAAGCCAAACTTCCTGGTTCTAGCGTGCATGCGTGCCTGATGATCAGCTGGCCAGTGCACATGCGCAGGCCAGTTTTTGGCATTGCCGCACGCACGAAGGGATCGCGCTCCGGAAAAGCTGAACTTCTGGATTCTGGCACGCATGCGCACCCAATTATCAGCAGGCCGGTTTTTGGCACTACCACGTGCGCGAAGGACAGCTGATCGTTGCGCGTGCATGTCCACCAGAAACCCAGAAAACAAACAGGCAAGGCCACGTGTGCCTGGCGATATGGTTCCGCATGCCACTTTGGGCACGCGTGCCATAGGTTCGCCATCATGGCTCTAGACCAGGGGTCTCCAACCTTTTGGACCTCAGGGACCACCAAACCCATAATTTTAAATCCTGTGGACCATTGGGGGGTAGAGGCTCAGCCACCTTTTGAGGCTACCTGTGTGCTTCTGTGAGGCCTTCGGGTGGGAGGCCCAAGAGGAAGTGCCTGGTCCAGGCACACATCCTGGAAACCTCTTTTGTGTTCCTTCTCTCAAGAAACTTGGTCAATCTGAGTAAAGGAAAACAAAGACAGACAGACTGACAGTGGCTTGCTGATGTTGGTGGGAAAGTCGGTCCCATATTCCAGAGCTGTGGTAGTCACAGGACTGGCCTTATGGTCATCCCGGAGCAGCTCCTCTACCTGGGTGCACCGGCCTGCAGGGGAGATGCCTGCTCCCCGGCAGGCCAGTGCACCCGAGTGGAGGAGCTGCTCTGGGATGACCAAAGGGCCAGTCCTGTGACTACCACAGCTCTGGAATATGGGACCGGGCCTTGGTGGGCTGGAAATCTCTGCCATAAGGGGTGGCACGTGCAATATGCAACTTTGCAGGTGGTGCAACATGCAAAAAGGAGTGCAGCCCTTGCTGGCTGGAACAAGATAATGGTGCTGTTATGGAGGGGGGGGGGCGGCCCAAGCGGGCTGAAGTGGCAGTGGTGATGTCCGGAAGGTTTGCATGGCATCAGCATTCCGCCTTCGACGTGGTATATTTGCGCCAGCTGGTGGCACCAAGGCACCCTTGTCTCCTGCTGCTTGGGGCTCAGAATGGTAAACCGCATCCAGGAAGCACTACAGCTTTTTTCCATTTTATCATTTCTTCCCTACATTACAGTACACTGTTCATAACTGTCCTATTTTAAATTTAATCAGCATCAACCTAGAATCTTAACCGGTGCACCATTATTATTTTTTGTACAACATAAGGCAATGCAGCAAAGAAAACAAAGCTAACAAAACTCAGTTCCCCCACTTCATGCTATATTTCTTTTAAGAATTTCTACTCATTCCCATTTTAAATGTATAGGCATATTCATGCCTGGGATTTATCCACCAATCTAATATAAAGAGAAGTCTTTAAAGCCCCGTGTTTCTAAATCTTTGTTTTTAAATTGCACAGGCAAAAAAAAAGCAGGTTGGAAGCAAATGGAGGACTTGGGAAAGTAATGGTTGGGGGGGGGGAATCAATGAGAAAAACGGAGATGTCTGGAAAGGGACGGCCGATGTAAATAATAATAATTTTAAAAAATCACAATCAAAGGGGATTTGGGCTGCTAACGCTGGAAAAGCCAGCTTTGGAAAGCGTCAGTTGGGTACAAAAAGAGGAAGGGGACTTTTTTTTTTTAGATACCTCAAAAATACCTCCAGGAGGAGGAGGAGGTTTCCTCCTCTTCCTCCTGGAACCGCTGCTGCTCTACTTCTTTTTCTTCCCAGCCATAGCCACCCAACCTCTGAAGATCCATTATTTCCACCTCATCCAAAGGCTGGCTGGGGGCAGAAGGATGAAGGGATGGCGAGGGCTTTGTGAGGTCCCCCTGATGGGGGATGGCTTGAAGTAGACGAAGGGCTCGGCTTAGCATATGAGAGCCAGTGCTGGGCTCGACCTGCCGGCTGGAGGGGAGCTGCTGCGGGGGACTGATGAGGGGGCTCTTAGGGCTTGGAGTGCTTGGGACTCGGAGCAGTAAACCACATCCAGGAAGCACTTACAGCAGAGAGAAGCAGCCGGAGTCAACCCTGGCTTTGCTGCCCATTGCAGACGCTAGATCCACCCCTGCAAACTCGAGCCCAGCCAAAGTTTCCTGTGCCACTTCAGTGAGTGCTCCTTGAGAGACGAGAGTTTGCAGGGGGCCGATCTAGCGTCTGCAATGGACAACAAAGCCAGGGTTGACTTCGGCTGCTTCTCTCTGCTAACAGGCGGCCAAGCTAACTTTTGCCTGAATGACCCCATCCTGTCCCTAAGAGTCAAAGCGCTGAAGTGCCAGCACTGCAGGAAAGCTTGGTTGGGCTCCTTGAGAGAAATGCAATGATTTCTCTGCGGACCACCAAAATTTTCTCACGCACCACCAGTGGTCCGCGGACCACCGGTTGGTAACCACTGCTCTAGATCATGCTGAAAAATGTTTGCTGAAAAGTATTAAGTATAAAAATGTTTGCTGAAAAGTATTAAGAAAATCAATAAAGATGTTCTACAGAGTAAAGATATCGGTATGTATACCGAATTCCTACAAAAGCCTTATGAGGGATCCCTTATGAGGGATTAAAAATTTTCCAAAACAAATAGTCACCATGAATGCTTTCAGGAACATGTAACTACAATTCACAGTGCTAAAACAATTATGCAATATTTTAACAAATTTGAATTCCCAACTTCATAATAAATACTTTTATTATTAACAGAGTGATCCTCAATATGTAATTTTGTAATTATGGAAATTTGTATCATGTCTTGGCAAAGAGATATAATAAATTGGTATTAGCAGAAGATATGTTCCTTTCAGGGTGGATAAAAATCAATTATTATTTTTTTATTTAAATCGGATTTTTTAAAATAAAATGCTTTTTGAGGAAAATATATTACCATCCAAAGGTTATTCCATCATGAAATAACGATTAGTTTTTTAATTATGTAGAATAAGACTATATGTGTTTAATTTTTTTGGTAAATAAATTCCATTAATCCATTCACAATATCATGCTCTTCCAGAGGTTTTTGTAAGATTATTGGGCAGTTTCTCTGCCTACAAGATATTATCAGATGCTTGGTTTACTTTTGCAGTTCTCAAAACTGAATTTGACTCAGCAGAGATTACATGCCTCTTCTTCACAGCAAAAATGTTATAACATGAACAGAGTTGAGAAAAAGACCTTAATTCTATTGTTTTACAAACTATGAATACAGAATCAACCCCTTCAGTGCTAAGTTTCAAGAAGTTCAGTGAATAGAATAGAAACAATATTTTTCTGATTGTTTGGAGTGGAATAGATCTGCACAAGAAAGTGAAACTAAGTGTGAGGAGGAAGGGGCAAGCAGACAAGCAGTACAAAATGAAAGTGAAACTTTCTGAGCACAATACTGCACAGCCACAGACAGACAAGTCTTTGGATCTTTTTGTGTGTATGACCTGAGGTTTATCACATTCTTTCCTTGAAGGAAAAAACCTAGAATGGCAGCAGGCCGTAAAAGAGACCCAGTTTGGCAATATTTTAATGAAGTTCCTTTACCTATCGGTAAGGCAGGCATGCGTGCAAACTGCAAACACTGCAACAAAGAAATGCAAGGCCTGGTGGCCCGAATGAGGCAACATCATGAGAAGTGCTGTGATGAAGGTGACCAAAGAAATACATTTGAACAGGCAGGATCTTCAGGTTGGTAAACATTTTTATTGAATCATATTTCTAAAGACTGCCTTGAACTGTCATGTTTGAGCAAAATTATATTTCTTATTATTACTGCATGTTACTGTCATTGGTACAGTTATGAAGAAAAGCAAATATTCCTTTTGGGGCAGTGCTGTGTACAATAAGCAGAAATTGTATAAACAATAAAATAATAGCATTGACTTTTTTGTTTAGGGGAATTCATGGATTCTGGAAATATCCACCTTCAAGATCACCATCCTCCTGTTCTACAGTTTCAGAGTTATCCATCCAGGATAGTGCTTCATTAGCATCATCATCATCATCAGACACCCACAGCCACATATCACTATCACCTAAAAGAAAGAAAAAACCCTTCCCTCCTGGAACCACCATAGATAAATTTGTGATAAAAACTAGCAGATTAGAAAAAGAGTTAATTGATGAAAAAATTGCCCAGTTTGTTTATGCAACGAACTCTTCTTTCCATCTGACTGAGAACCCACATTTCATTAATATGGTTCAGTCACTGAGACCAGGATACAGTCCACCCAGCAGAGCAGATGTTGCAGGGAAACTGCTGGATAAAGTGTATGACAGAGAAATGGAGCAATGTGCAACAGCTCTGGAGGGTAGAATTGTTAACCTAAGTATTGATGGGTGGAGTAATGTCCACGATGATCCTATTGTATGTGCTTGTATAACAACAGAAGAGAAAGTCTTCCTTGCACAAACGATACGTCAGGGATTGCACACACAGCAGAATACTTACAAGAAGTGGCAGTAAAAGCTATAACAACATGTGAACAAAAATTCAAATGTCTAGTACGCAGTTTGGTCACAGACAATGCTGCAAATGTATCCAAGATGAGAAGAAATTTAGAAGAGCAGGAAGGGAATACAAAGCTAATAACATATGGTTGCAGTGCTCATTTGCTGCATCTCTTAGCCAAAGACTTAAGTGTTCCAGAAATAAAGACTAATGTTGTTGAAATTGCTAAATATGTCCGTAACAATCATTTTGCTGCAGCAGCTCTGGAAAGGATGGGTGGAACCAAGCTAACGCTCTCACAAGATGTTAGATGGAACTCTGTGGTGGACTGTTTTGAGCAGTATATCAAGAACTGGCCTATTCTGATGATAGTTTGTGAAGAAAATCGAGATAAAATAAATGGCACTGTCATGGCCAAAATCCTCAACATTGGGCTTAAGAGAAATGTTGAACATATGCTGAGCATCCTGAAACCCATCTCTGAAACTTTAAACAAAATACAGAAAAATAGCTGTTTTATTGCTGATGCTGTTCAAATTTGGAAGGAACTGAGTGAACACTTAAAAACAGAACTACACATGGACAGAATTAAATTACAAGCATTAAAAAACCGAATGGGACAAGTACTGTCTCCAGCTCATTTTTTGGCAAATATTGTCAATATCCAGTATCAGGGTCAAAACTTAAGTGCTAAGGAAGAGGAGTTAGCTATGACATGGGTATCCAGCAATCATCCATCTGTAATGCCAACTATAATAAACTTCAAAGCTAAGGGGAACCATTCAAGAAATATATGTTTGCTGAAGATATTTTAAAGAAAGTCACACCAGTGAACTGGTGGAAATCACTTAAGCACTTGGATTTAGAGACTGTTCAAGTAATGATTTCACTTTAACAGCAGTAGCTTCTTCTGTAGGCATTGAAAGAATATTCTCTTCCTTTGGACTCATTCATTCTAAATTCTAAAGAGCCTTGATAGTACAGGGGTTTAGTGCACCCTGTAATTAACACAGCTGCCTGCAATTTCTGCTGGTTCGAATCTCTCCAAGGCTCAAGGTTGACTCAGCCTTCCATCCTTTCTAAGGTAGGTGAAATGAGGACCCAGTTTGTGGGGGCAATAAGCTGACTTTGTATAAAACATACAAAAGAATGAAGGCTATTGCTTAACGCATTGTAAGCCGCCCTGAGTCTCCGGAGAAGGGCGGCATATAAATCAAATTAAAAAAATAAAAATAAAAATTGAGAAATCGTTTGGGAAAGCAGGAAAGCTTGTTTTTCTTTTCCAGATTATGAACAAAGAAGAAGATGAAGATGACGAGTGAGCTACAGCTACAGACAGTATTTAAGTTTTTCATATGTAGGCTGGGCTGACAGTCTAAGTTTCTTAAAATATATATATTTTGTTTAGCCAAATTAGTTAACAAACATGGATGTTTGTTTAAGCGAATAATATATGCTGTAATGTTATTGTTTCAGTTGAATAAATCTATTTAAATTGTTATTATTAAGATAATGATTATTTTTCTCCTTCCTAAGTACAACAGAAAAGTTGTCCAAATATGAATGATTAACCTATTAAACTGGGGATAAAAAAACTAATATGAAAAGTTGTTATTCTAAAAATCTTCATCTACTTGCGTATTAAAATTATACCAGCAAGAATTAGTCTTTATGTAGAAAACTATGATTTAAATCAAGCCTTACTGACAAGTGATTTAAATCGTGATTTAGATCAGTTTGATTTAAATCAAATCCAACTTGGTTCCTTTGCAGAAGAGAGGATACTTTTTTGATATCTAAGTTAAGAAAATGGTGGGAAGTTCCAATTCCCAAAGTGATAGTACAAATTTTGGGTCGGGGATCATAAGAGTAAGGAACACAGTGTAAGGATCCATTTCTAATGGTAGAATGGGGAAAAAACAAACCAATACTTAGTCAGCCCACTTTATTTTGGATCTTCTGAATGATGAAATACAACTCTTAGATCACTATTATGGTCTAATTAAGAAATATCTTAACAACAAAAATGGGATTGTCAAATAATTATCCCTTTTTTTTCTCGTTACCATATAATTTTAGACAGCCACTCTAACAATAACAATATAGAAGAAGTTTATGAGCCACTGATCCAGTTGTGTATATGCCAGACGGAAGAATTAACAATTAATTTCTTTTTATAACTTTAGTAACAAATAATAAGGCATGTGGATGAAAGTAAACTGAAGACATAAGCAAAACAAGAAGTGATCCATGTATCAGAAATGTAGAAAAATTGGTTATGTCACAATGTTGCACAGAGATTTCCTGCATGGACTGGTGATATCACATGAACCCAGTTAAAGTGAAACCATCTCTGAATTTGTTTTGAAAACAGTTACTAAGTAATCATCCCAACAACGTATTTTGCAAGTACATTCCAACCTATCAGTACCAAACTTTACCCGCCTTCTTCGGTGATATAAAACTATACTGTAGTGTAAATGAAATTGAATATAACTCTGATAAAAAAAAAAGAGCATGAACTAATTAGCTATGAATTATACAATACCCAATATACTCAATAGAGCAGGCCAAATTATGCCCTTTTTACCAATCAACTTTTAATTCATTCAAGAATAGATTGAAAATATTCAAATATTAAATTTAGTACCAGGTTAATATATCATTCTAAACTAGCAGTCACCAACCGGTGGTCCGTGGACCACTAGTGGTCTGTGAGAAAATTTTGGTGGTCTGCAGAAAAATTATTTGCATTTTTTATATTGCACTAAATCAGGGGTCCTCAAACTACAGCCCCTGGGCCGGATACGTGCAATGAACATTTGTGTTGCTGTAGAGTGTCTCCCCTTTGGGGTCTTTCTGTGCCAATCAGAAGGGAGGAGAAATTCCGACTAGGGGTCTGCTTCAGCCTCCTGGTGAGGGGCTTTGGGCGAAGGCTGGAGGGAAGTGCTGTTGGTGGCGAAGAACCAGAGGGCCTTGTTTCAGTGGGACAGCATCATGGCCTGGAACTGGTTGACCATCTCAGCCCGCTGAACCTCCAGGCCCGTTCCTGGCCTTGCACTCCCACAGTTCTTCCCTCTGCTTGGAAAGTCTAAGCTTGTAGTCCTCAGTGACGTGCTTCTGCTGAGCCTCCTTCTCAGTCAGATTCTATTTGAACTGAGTCAGGTGTTTTGCCAACTCTTTTTTGTGGTGGCTGCTTACCTCCAATAACTGCTTCCTGTTGGGGACCTAAGGAGCCTGGGTGGGCAGGCGAGGAGTGGCTGGGAGGGGAGGGGTGAGTAGAGGCCGGCAAGGTGCCCCTCAATGTGAATGACATCGAGTTGACCACACCTACCCAGTCACATGCCCACCTAGCTATTCCCACCCAGCCGGTCATTAGGCAGATCATATTAGTGGTCCGCAGGATTTAAAATTATGAATTTTGTGGTCCCTGAGGTCCGAAAGTTTGGGGACCCCTGTTCTAAATCATTGTTTGGTTTTAAACATGGTTTCTTAAGTTACAATGACAGTGTTCATCAGGGCCGGATTTAGATGAAAAGAGGCCCTAGGCTATTCCACTTATGAGGCCCTTTCACCAGTGGTGGGATTCAATTTTTTTAACAACAGGATTGTGGGCGTGGCTTAGTTGGGGTGTGGCTTGGCAATCATGTGACTGGGTGGGCGTGGCTAGCTGGTCACGTGACTGTGTGGGCATGGGTAGCTCGTCATGTGACCGGGTGGGCGTGGCTATGTGCATAGACTTTTTTCAGAGGGCTGAAAAAAGTCATTTCTGACTGGGCCTCGCACTTTTGACCGGTCCTCACACTTATGACCATCCTCACATTTATGCCCGTGCAGCTTTCTTAACAACCATGTCACTCATTTCACAACTGCTTCTCTTCACCATGGTGACAAGATAGGGCAAAAACAGAAAATGTGAGGACAGTCGTAAGTTCGAGGACTGGTCAAAAGTGTGAGGACCAGTCAAAAATAAGTTTTTCAGCCCTCTGAGTAGTCCATATGCACAAAAGGACTACCCAGAGGGCTGAAAAAAGTCATTTCTGACAGGTCCTCGCACTTTTGACCGGTCTTCGCACTTATGACTGGTCATCATTTATGCCCATTGTAGCATTCTTAACAACCATGTCACTCATTTCACAACTGCTTCTCTTCACCATGGTGACAAGATAGGGCAAAAACGTAAAATGTGAGGACAGTCGTAAGTTCGAGGACTGGTCAAAAGTGCGAGGACCAGTCAGAAATAACTTTTTCAGCCCTCTGAGTAGTCCATATGCATAAAAGGATACAGCATTAGAGAGGGATGAAGGAAGGGAAGGGAAATTAGTGTAGGAGGGAGGGTAAGAGAGGGAGGAAGGGAGGAGGAGAAGGAGAAAGGAAGAGGAAGTAGGGAGGAGAAGAAGAGGGGGAGGAAGAGAAAGTAAGAAGGAAAGAAAAGAGAGCGGTGGTAGGTTTGAGGAGAAAGATTGCTGTACAATAAAAAAGATGAAAGGGAAGAAAGCCAACCCCAAACAAATATAAAGATATTAAGATAAAGAATGAATTGTTAAACTTTAAAGAATAAAAGAGAACAAATATGAATAAATAGCAATAATTAGAAACACACATACAAACATACAATGTATTTTCTTTGAACAGAGTATTTGGCCGGTTCATAAATTTAAACAGTGTTTAGTCATTTCAATTAAATTTACAATTTCTATATTTCGTTTTTGCCATATTTATTCCTCATCTATTTTTGTAAAAAACCAATATTACCCTTCATCCTCATCTCTAATCTTAATCAAATTCAATTTTTCCCTTCTATTCTATATTATACCCCTTCCCATTGTCATCTATTTTTATATACATCCTCACATTGGTTAATTATGTAATATTACAGTTGTTTAATATGAATTCAACATTTTATTTTATTTTATTTATTTATTTTATATTGGATTTCTATACCGCCCTTCTCCCTGAGGACTCAGGGCGGTGTACAGCCAGATTAAAAAAAACATGCAGAACAAATATTAAAAACAATTAAAAGATATATAAATTTGGCCCAATTAAAACTCATTTACCAATTAAAAACGTTTAAAACATTTAAAAACAGTTAAAAATTTCATCTTAAGCCAGCCCGGCTTGTTTAAATAAATGGGTTTTAAGGGCGCGACGGAAGGCACTGAGGTCTTGGATTCTCCTTATCTCTGGGGGGAGCTGATTCCAGAGGGTAGGTGCCCCCACAGAGAAGGCCCTCCCCCTGGGGGTCACCAGCCTGCATTGTTTGGCTGATGGCACCCCGAGGAGGCCCTCTCTATGGGAGCGCACGGGTCGCTGGGAGGTCGTCGGTAGGAGCAGGCGGTCTCGCAGATAGCTAGGCCCTATGCCATGGAGCGCTTTAAAGGTGATAACCAACACCTTGAAGCGCACCCGGAAGACAACTGGGAGCCAGTGCAGCTCGCGCAGGAGCGGTGTTACATGGGAGCGCCATGCTGCTCCCGTCACTACCCGCGCTGCTGCGTTCTGGACCAGCTGGAGCCTCCGGGTGCTCCTCAAGGGGAGCCCCATGTAGAGAGCGTTGCAGTAGTCAAGGCGAGAGGTGACGAGGGCATGAGTGACTGTGCACAGGGAATCCCGATCAAGAAAGGGCCGCAACTGGCGAATCAGGCGAACCTGACAAAAGGTCCCCCTGGTTACAGCCGTCAGATGTTCCTCCAAGGACAGCTGCATATCCAGGAGGACTCCCAGATTGCGAGCCTTCTCTGTGGGGGCCAATGACTCGCCCCCAATAGTCAGTGATGGAGTCAACTGACTATATCGGGATGCCGGGAGCCACAGCCACTCAGTCTTGGAAGGGTTGAGCTTGAGCCTGTTCCTCCCCATCCAGACCCGTACAGCCTCCAGGCACTGGGACATCACTTCAAGGGCATCGTTGGGGTGGCCTGGGGTGGAGATGTACAGCTGGGTGTCATCAGCGTACTGGTGGTATCTCACCCCAAAGCCACGGATGATCTCACCCAGCGGCTTCACATAAATGTTGAACAGAAGGGGCGAGAGGACCGATCCCTGCGGCACTCCACAAATGAGAGGCCTCGAGGTCGACCTCTGCCCCCCTGCCAACACAAACTGCGACCGGTCGGAGAGAAAGGAGGAGAACCACCGCAACACGGTGCCTCCCACCCCCAACTCTTCCAGCCGGTGCAGCATGATACCATGGTCGATGGTATCAAAAGCCGCTGAGAGGTCTAACAGGACCAGAACAGAGGAACAACCCCTGTCCCGAGCCCTCCAGAGATCATCAACCAACGCGACCAATGCCGTTTCTGTGCTGTGCCCAGACCTGAAACCCGACTGGAACGGATCTAGATAAGATGTTTCCTCCAGGAATTGCGGAAACTGTCGTGCGACCACACTCTCAACAACCTTCGCCATAAAGCGAAGGTTGGAGACAGGACGATAGTTGGCCAATATTGCCGGATCCAGGGACGGCTTCTTGAGGAGAGGCCTCACCACCGCCTCTTTCAAGGCGGTGGGGAAGTAACCCTCACTCAACGAAGCGTTGATAACACCCTGGAGCCAGCCTCGTGTAACCTCCCGGGAAGCCAGTACCAACCAGGAGGGACACGGGTCCAGTAAACATGTGGCCGCACTAAGTCTCCCCAAAATCCTGTCCACATCATCAGGAGTCACAGCATCAAACTCCTCCCAGATAACATTCTCAAGACTATTCCTCGTCACCCTGCCCTGATCTACCCAGTCAGAGTCCAAATCCCCCCGGATCTGGGCGATTTTGTCATACAGGTATTGTCCGAAATCCTCCGCCCTGCCTTCTAAGGGATCCTCCTGCACTCCTGGATGGAGCAGGGCGCGGGTCACCCTAAACAGGGCAGCCGGACGATTCCCTGATGACGCAATAGAGGCGGAAAAGTAGTTAGACTTTGCCGTCTCTATCGCCACTAGGTAGGCCTTAATATGCGACCTTACCAGTGTTCGATCAGATTCAGCGAGACTGGCCCTCCAACCGCTCTCCAGGCGTCTTTTCCGGCGCTTCATTTCCCTCAGCTCCTCAGTAAACCAAGGAGCCGCACGGGATCGGCATCGGGTCAGAGGCCGCAAAGGCACAACTCGGTCCAAGGCCCCACCAGCCGCCCGATCCCAGGCGGCTACCAGGTCCTCGGCCGAGTCATGTGCTAGATCCTCAGGAAATGGCCCAAGCTCCGTCTGGAACCTATCAGGATCCATCAGGCGCCTGGGGCGGATCCATCTAATTGGATCCACCTCCCTGCGGCGAGGGGTCGCGGTTCGAAGATCTAGGCGAAGGAGTGAGTGGTCAGACCATGACAAGGGTTCCATGTCTATATCCCCTATAACAAGACCACTCAACCACTGGCCAGAGACAAAAATCAGATCCAGAGTGTGACCTCCCCTGTGAGTAGGGCCATGAACTAACTGGGTCAGGTCCATGGCCGTCATGGAAGCCATGAACTCCCGAGCCACCTCAGACGTTTCACCGACGGATGGCAAGTTGAAATCACCCATGACTAAAAGCCTTTTAATATAAATCAATTAGTTATATAACTATCTTTTTTGTATATTAATCAATATGAACATGAATATTCCAATTATTTCCATGCAATCCAATTTCTTACAAATCAATTAATTATATTTACCAATAATAATAAACCAAATAATTTCCCCCATATATTCCTCCAAACCACAACTTAACCATTTCTGCTTTCAACACAATATACAATTAATAGTATCTCAATTATTACAATTCCCTAGTTAAATAGAGCTTTTTTTCTTTTGTGTTTTAAAATCTCCTCTTTTTCCCTAAATTTCATGTTGTTTGCACCTACCTTTTTTGGTGAGGAAAAAGAAATCTATCTGCCTGCCTAATTTTCAAACGTGCAAAGCCAACAGCCTGCTTTACTTTCTCTTTCGTTTTTCAGTATAACTAGGGGGAAAAAAATCTGCACTCTTTCCAAGCAAGCAGCAGAGCTCTGAGCAAAACAGCTGAGAGCAAATCAGCTGGGGGTTGGGAGCTGATCTAAGCAAGGGCCAATTAGCCTATGCTGAAGCTCCATGGGCCAATAAAATTACAAAAAAAACACCGAACCCTTTGTTAAATTGCTGGCTCCCCCGCCCCTCGCCCACCACTATTTATTGGCAATAAATAGTGGTGCGGAGGGGCAGGGCAAGCCAGCAATTTAACAAAGGGTTCGGCTGCACCACTGGCTCTAGGGCGGCCCTTTGAAGCCCCGCGGCAAGAATTTGAAGTTTTTTTTTCCTCTAGCCATCGGAGGCAGCAATAGATTGGGAGTGGGCGGGGTAAGCGAACGGCAGAGAGTGAGGGTGAGTGAAGGCGTGGAAGCTGCTTTCTCCATCCTGCTCTCTTGCGTCCGGAGCCGGTGGGGAAGCACGTGGCAGCCCACGTGGATCCCAGGCAGCGGAACTCAGGCTAGGGAAGGGGTGGGCAATTGTGGCTCTTTTACAACCTGTGGCCTTCAACTCCCAGAATTCCTGAGACAGCCAAGCTGTAAAAGAGCCACAATTGCCTACCCCTGGCTACGGTAGGCTGGCGCCGCGCGGGTGGGAGGCGAGGGGCGGGCAAGCCAGCAATTTAACAAACGGTTCGGGGGCCAATAAATTACAAAAAAACACCAAACCGTTTGTTAAATTGCTGGCTTGCCCACCCCATTTATTGGAAATAAATAATAGTGCGGAGGGGCGGGGCAAGGGGCGGGGCGAGCCAGCAATTTAACAAAGGGTTCGGCCGAACCCCCTAGAACCCCCAGAATCCCACCACTGTGTAGGCCCCTCTTGATCTTGAGGCCCTAGGCTGAAGCCTAGTTAGCCTATAGGAAAATCCAGCCCTGGTGTTCATACACTAAGTCATGGCTTCCTTAACCTGAGTGTAATAGCTGACTGGATTCAGCTTTCTTCATACAAGTTTTTATGCCAGCAGTTTATTAGTCCAATTTATATGCCACCCTTCTCCATAGACTCAGGGCGGCTTACAATGCATTATAGCAATAGCCTGCATACTTTTATGTATATACCTGCTTATTAGGGCTTTCGCCCCCCCCCAAGCGGTGTTGTTCTATACAAAGCTGGCTTATTGCCCCCACAATCCGGGTCCTCAATTTACCTACCTCGAAAGGATGGAAGGCTGAGTCAGCCTTGAGCCTGGTGAGATTTGAATTCGCACTAATTGCAGGCAGCTGGCAGCTAAGTGCTAGCACTTAACAGCACTTAGTCCACTGCACCACCGAGGCTCAGTAATAAATAAAGAGGAGACGGTACCTACCCTATTCTTCTAATCTCTTGTGATTTATAAGTTTCATAAAATGAAAACGAGGAACATAACTCTAGAATAAAAGATTAGCTTTTCAGCCCATCACCATGACTTGACTGAAACTTGGCTTTCCTGCTAACTGGTTTTAAACCTGAATGAGCATTGTGATTTCATAGGATTATGTGATAGGGAAAGCATAGCCTAGAGCAGGACTGTCAAATTCCCAGCCCAAGGGCCGGATGCATCATGTGCTGGCCATGCCACTCCCATTTTAGCAAAGGGGAAAAAGTCCCAATACGTCACGTGATGCCGTCATGACGTGAGTTTGACACCCCTGGACTAGGGTGAACATAGCCACCTTTTCCCCTTACTGTTTTTCTGCCAGCCCTGTTTTTTTTACATCTGCTTCTCCCTCCCTCCCTCTTACTTCCTGCCTAGTGGGCTGCCAGCACAAGAGACAGATTGTTTTGATCCAAGTCATAATGATTACTAGGAAAATGATTTTGCAATTTGGTCAAGGGCCACATGACCCAAAGTTCCCATCTATTTGGGCCAGGAAAACATCAGGAAATTCCTATCACAGACCTCTCAACTCACATCTAATCCAACATTTTTGTTATTTAATGGCACAAAGGCTAAGCCAATTGCAGTTTGGTCAATTAATCATACTTAAGCAAATATTTAGTGTAGTAAGAGAGCCCAGCTTTTGCAACATTTAAAAAAAATGTCCTAACATAGGACATAATTTGGGCTTGTTGCACTCTGGATGCAAGAAGTGGTAACACCAACACTAATGGAATGTTTCAAACACAGCCTGCTTACTTCCTATTACTTACTGTCAGAAAACTGAAGACACTGAAGTCTGTTCTTATTAGAACAGAAGTAGCCATCCTCCTTTAACAATTTTCCCCATTTCAAGTGGAAAGAACATTGTGAAACATACACAAATTTAGCCTAGTCTAATAGGTTGAACCAAACCAGTATCAATGACTATACCTTCATTTGGGTTTGTGTCTTAATGTATTGTGTTATTTCAGCCAGTATGATCTATGCTTCAATGTACTTTTTGAACATTGACAACTGACAATGGTTCACTTAAAACTGGTTAATGAGTTGTGTGAATATAGCTAGGCCTCTAAATGAGCATGTCAAGTATCTATAGTCCAATAATGCTAAATACAAGAATTTCTAGCTTCATCCCAACTCTATCAATCAAACTATGTCTTGTTTTCCTGTCTGACAGCAGACAACTGCCTTCTGCATTCAAGGAAGCATTTGCTTGTTTCTCCAATTTACAATATTCAGTTAGTTCAATGGCAATGGAACCAGAATTGCTATCGCTGTGATGCAGTCATAAAGTATAATATCACATGACGGTGTTATATAACAAGAGCAATTCTTATTATATAGCTAACATTTTAAAGTGAGGACTATATGAGTTATTAAGTGAGAACCTCAAATCTCTGGAACTTCTGACTTCCTGCTGGTTTCATCATTGTTGTGTTTGATTGCAAACTGCAATCATGTAACTGCAACAATGTGATTCTGACCCTAACTTTGGGGACAGGCACCAAAAAGCTAGGATCAGAATCACATGAAAACAGAAACACTGCCATCATTAGAATTCTCAAACACATCATTAATCCTTTCGCTCACAAGGTAAGGACTGCAGGACCACATGCCTTCCATTGAGAACCTGTATACTGCACGAGTCAAAAAGAGGGCTGTAAGAAGATGACTGTTACGAAACAGTTGTAAAAAGGGAACTTATATTATGTATTTTGTGTTTGTTACATTGTGTTGTGTTATAAATAAAAATGTTTAAAAAAGAGGGCTGTGAAAATATTTACAGACCCCTCTCATCCTGGACATAAATTGTTTCAACTCCTACCCTCAAAACGACGCTATAGAGCACTCCACACCAAGACAACTAGACACAAGAACAGTTTTTTCCCAAATGCCATCACTCTGCTAAACAAATAATTCCCTCAACACTGTCAAACTATTCACTAAAGCTGCATTACAATTACTATTAGTCTTCTCATCATTCCTATCACCCATCTCCTCCCACTTGATTGCATGATTGTAACTTTATTGCTTGTATCCTTACGATTTATATTGATATTGTTTCCTGATTGCTTATTTGTACCCTATGACTATCATTAAGTGTTGTACCTTATGATTCTTGACGAATGTATCTTGTCTTTTTGTGTACATTGAGAGCATATGCACCAAAGACAAATTCCTTGTATGTCCATTCACACCTGGCCAATAAAGAATTCTATTCTGTTCTGTTCTGTTCTGTTCTGTTCAAAATTATTTTGTCAGCAGCAGAGTATTTCAAAGTATATGAGCAAGATATATGTGTATGAAGCTATCTTTCAGCTATCTAATTTTGGCATCCAGTGTGCCTATCTAACATTAGCTGAGTTCAGTCTCTCTCTCTCTCCCCCCCCCCAATTTATTTGACAATGAGCTGGGATTGCACAAAACATTAAATCACAATTTAAGATTCAGAACCCACAGAAGGGGTTCATAATCAACAAAATAAACTACAGGCGTAGTGACATACTATGTGTCTACAACTATGGCTACAATGGGTTAGCAAAAAACTTTGGGTTTAAAAGTCACACTGAACTGTAAACTAACCAACCATCTCTAGATATGCACATCATGTTAGGTTAAGTAGATGTAGTAAGCTAGTACTGGCTCACTATGTTGTGTCAAGAAAGCTGATGTGAACTCAGGCACTGCTTATATATGAGTTTATTATATAACTTCAGGAATCTGCTTGATAATAAGCATTCTTGCCAAGGAAAACTTTGTGATCCTGAATTATAATCTGAAAGCTGGTAGTTTAATCCCAAAATTATTGAATTATATTTAAAATAGAAGCAGAGTCTTCCGCTATCTTCAAGATTTTATCAATAGAAGAGGACGAGGCAAGTGCTAGGTTTATTTTGTCCCATAGGCCTGATATAAAACTTGGTTTAAATTGAATAACATAAGAAAGTAGCCTTGAACTTCAATTGTTCAACAATTTATCAGCAAAAACTTATTTCTGAGGCTTTCGAAATTTGCTTTGGAGAAAAACTCTTGGCACACATAAATTTTCTTTTTTGTTCAGAGTTTCTCGAAACACATATTCATTAACTATTTCTTCATATCCCACAGACAGGAAAAGTTCTGCCAAAAACTCTAGAAGGAAGAATATTTTTAAGAAATTTGTATTAAAGTACAAAGACGAAATGATACAAATCCTAAATAGGCAGGTTATTCTTTAAAACAAAAAATGAAAAATGGTTTTGTTGATTGTTTAAAAAGAGATAGGCATCACTGCAGAAAATGATGCAATATCCAAAGTCAGATTTTCCTTCCATTTGCCCAAGAAAGCTGCTAAGTATGGATTGCTCCTTTATGAAGTACTTAAGATATATCTTAAGATATATCTTTTAAATAATCTAAGTATCATTAACAATCAATAGTTTTTTTTAATAAAATATTTTTTGAGAAAACCTGGAGATCATTTGAGGCAGCAGGGCTCAGCTTCAAAGATATCTCAATAGAAGCTCTTACTGAAATTGGGCAGTTGTCAAATCCCTTTGCAGCTGGTTATAAAATAGAAATATCTCTGGTGGGTTATTTTTTATGTATTTATTAAATTTCTATGCTGCTCATTTCTCCTACAAGTTAACTCTGGACATTTTACAAATTATTATTATATAAGACTGCCCTCATATTCTTTACCTTCTATCACCATTTGACAGCTAAGAGCCAATAACATTTTTATTTCTTTGAAAAGTGGGAGGTTGTCCTACTTGGGGCTTCCCTATGCACCTGCCCAGCCAGGGTGAGTAAGAAGAAGCTGGACTAAACTTTTTAGTATAATTTAGTCCAGTGTTTTTCAATCTCAGCAGCTTTCAGATATGTGGACTTGAAATCCTATTCATCTGAGAGCTGAAATCAGCATATCTGAAAGTTACAAAGATTGAGAAATGCTGATTTAGTCAGATTCTCATTGCTTTTAAGAACACAAGAAAGTATTATCTTAAGAAAGAAGAAATCCTTAAATCCTTAATTGCTGAAATTGGATATAAAAGGAATGTTGGAGGACGTAGTTTCTTTAGGTTTATACTTGTAGTGACTATTATTAAATTCGGAGTTACACAAATTTACATTATTAGAAAAGGATTATATACATACCAAAATGAATGTTAATAGTTATTAAATAACTTTTTTCTGATGTTGAAGCTGCTGTTTGCAGCTTTTTGATGTTTAAACATATCTACTTTCCTTTATTGTTGAACAAATGATTTTCTTCATCAGCACGTTTGTACTGTAGAAAACCTTTCAATACAAATACCTTGGGTTTATTTATAAATTACTATAAATACATTGTATTTTTGTTCTGACAGATTTTTGTTTTGTAAACTTTTCCTATTTCTCAGTATTTGTTGGGTGTTTACTAGTGTGTGTGTGTGTGTGTGTGTGTGTGTGTGTGTGTAAATGAAATATTATTTCAGATAATATTAATATCAATTAATTAAGATATAATATCTTAATTAAGATCTCACCATCAGAAAAAAAGTATGATCTGGTTCCATCTTGTCGTACGTAGAAGTTTTCTCCCAGCTTGCAAGCAGATTTAAACCTCAGCATTGCATGGTCATGAAGGCCATAATCTCTGAACAGAACATATTTACCTGGTTTTAATACCTGAGAAAAATATGAAACATATTAAGATGGACTTAATTAATACACAAAATCATGTAATGATAAAAGTGGAACATTTTGTGCCACTTTGGCTTGGCCCTGTTAAACAAACTTCATACAATTTCATTTCATTATAAAAAGGTTTAAAAGTGTGACTTTTATTCAAATATCATTCCATATTAATTATACCTACACTAGAAAAATAAATTTTACAGTTGTCATAAAACACATTTCACAGCTTGAATCAGTTACCATTATTTGTTTGAACCTGAGAATAACCTTAGTTTGCATTTAAGACAATTATCCCACAGATTCCGTATTACAACTTTTCAAAGCAGAAATACATGCTTATGGCAAAAAAACATTATTATAGCCCTGCAGACTTGCCTTATAAATATTGTTCAAAACTAAATGCATCTTTTCAGGATGAATGGCAGAAAGTACAAATATTAACATAATCACATCTACTGACTCTAATGGTACATTTTCCACAAGATCATCTTTGGTCAGGTCACACAGGAATACTTTGCATCTTTTGGCATCATATAGAGGATTTTGCTGTGAAATGAACATACAAACATATGGTACAACCTTATTTAAGTTCTTATTTTGAAATCTGAAGCTAGCATAGTATATCATACAGAAGAATGGAACACAGAATAATACAGAATAGCTTAGGTAGGGAATTCTGAGAGCTGAAATCTTTATATTTAAAATTGCCAAATTTGCAAAATACTGGTTTAGATAGTGGATATTTTGAAGCTATTCATTATAATCTCACTCAGTGTTGAAATGAAGACAGAAAAGCAGGTAATAAATATGAATCACAACCTTTCCCAAACTAGTATCTTTAGATAACTTTTTCAATTTCAGCAACTTTAAGATGCATGGACTTCAAATCCACACTTCTTAAAGTTGCTGAGGTTTTTTTTTATGCACATGCAGAAGAAATTTTTCAATTTTTTCTGCATGCACGTTTTCCTCTCTGCTCAACTCAGTATAAGACAGAAAAAGCAAACCTGATTATTATAACATATAAAATTGTACATATGTATTTCTTCCAGCTTTTGGGTGTGGATCTTTTATTGTATTAGGTATTTGTTTTTTCTATAGTGACTCAGCATCATAGGTATTTTGTAAGGCTTACTTATTTATTTAAAATAAGTAATTTAGATGCTCTGTTCTATAATCTTCTGAGTAATATTTATTTACTAAGCATAAAACTCAAATTCCAGGTTAAGATAATCTAATGGATTACCATATCAAATTAAACAAATGGGTAAATAGGTAGTTCAAATGAAAAACTATTACCATATTTTCCGGCGTATAAGACGACTGGGCGTATAAGACGACCCCCAAATTTTCCTGTTAAAATATAGGGTTTGGGCTATACTCGCCATATAAGACTACCCCTCTTCCAACGCACACCAAATAAAAATTAAAAAACATCAACTGGCTCACCCACAATGTAAAAGCAGCTGTGCTAGACCCAAAATGGCCCCTGCAACAAGCAGGAACCTCACACAGCTACAAAAAGCCCAAAAAAACAACTTTCACACTTTACACACACACAACAAAACACAACACAACTGGCTCACCCACAATGTAAAAGCAGCTGTGCTAGACCCAAAATGGCCCTGCAACAAGCAGGAACCTCACACAGCCACAAAAAGCCCAAAAAAACCAACTTTCATACTTTACACACACAAAATTCCACATACAGCTTTGTGAGATTTTGTGTGTTTGTGTAGTTAGAGTGAAACACTACAGAAACACACTAAATCTCAGAAAGCTGCACAAATATTATTTTATTTTATTTTATTTTTATATGAAAACTAAATTTAAAACTTCCTAAACTTTAAATGGCTAGGTCTAAAAAAGAACAACTAAAAAAACCCCCAATTAACTATTTTTTTTAAAGCTCCCAAAGGGGAAAAAAACTTACCCAATAGAACAGGGGTCTCCAACCTTGGCAACTTTAAGACTTGTAGACTTCAACTCCCAGAATTTCTCAGCCAGCTTTGTTTTGCTGACTGAGGAATTCTGGGAGTTGAAGTCCACAACTCCCTGCCTGCTTGATTGCAGGCAGGGAGTGGTTTGCTGATGGAATGGATTCAGGCAAGCGAAGCAAGGCAAGCGTTGCGACTAGCAGCTAAGGTAAGCAAGTTGGAGGGGGAAAACTTTTTTCCTTTTACATGGCTCTGGCGATCCCAGCTGCGTTGCCTGATTAGCAGGCAACTCAGCTGGGATCGTCAGAGCTTGGATCGCCAGAGCCATTTAAGGCTCGTCAGAGCCTTTTGGGCTGGTCTGCCTGGTTACAGGAGAATGACACCCGGCGTATAAGACGACCCCCGACTTTTGAGAAGATTTTCATGTGTTAAAAAGTCGTCTTATACGCCAGAAAATACGGTAGTTCCTAAATGACCTAAATACAGATTCTGACATTGCTATGCATAGACATTAAAAATAGGATTTCAGTTAATAATTATTATCTAATTCTAATTAATTTTATCAGATCTAAACCAATATAGTGATACCAATGTCTTGATGCCATTTTTGCTTTCTCTTCACTTATTTTTAAAGACACTTATCTTTCAAATGCATGTATTCACTTTATGGAAGAAAAAAATGACAAATATTTTACTAACCTTTACATATTCCACTGCTCGGGGAGAGAAGTCACAAGCATAAGCAAACATATTCAAATCTTCTTCTAGAAGTGGAAATAAACAGTTCCCAACACCACAACCTGCTTCCAGAATTGTCAATTTTTGATCTTCAAACTGAAAACATGAGAAAATAATAGTTGTAATTGTCTGATCCTTTCAAAGTGAATTAATTTTTGGACTAACATTAGCTTTTAGAATCAAATTTATTACAGTGAACTTCCATTCACTGGATCCCACACAACAGATTATCCAATCACCACAAAGATGTATTCCCAAATTAATGACTGAAAATAAAATGTGGTTTTATAATACTCCCATTAAATAGTGGTTTTATTGAAAAGCAAGAAAACCTTCATTTAAAAGCAACTAAAATTAACACCTCTTGAGATTCAAGTCATACAATTTATTCAAGTGTTACATCTTGATACTTACAGCAGATGGAATCATCTAATGCAGTGATGGCAAACCTTTTAGACACTGAATGCCCAAACTGTGCGTGTGCACATGCCCAAACTGAGGCATGTGTGTGCATGCACACACACGGGCATGCGCACATGCAAACATGCAGAGACATGCACATGTGCACGGACATGCGTGGGTATGCTCACATGCGCAGCAGAGACCCGAAGACCAGCTGGCTGGGGGGAAGCGCGGCATCCCAACACGGCAGCGCAGCAAGAGATAAGATCTTTTTCTTTCATAAGTTTCTGTTTCGTCATTTGCAGGGAAACAGAAGCTCACGAAAGAAATGCCACGGAGATCTGACCTGGGGCGACGGCACGCATGCCAGCAGAGAGGGCCCTGTGTGCCACCTCTGGCACGCATGCCATAGGTTCACCATCATGGATCTAGTGAATTAGAAGCATAAGATTAGTCAAAGATAGTTTAATGAAATTAAAGATTAAATTAAAAACAGAATTCATAATACTTTTGTATTTTATATGAAAAGGATTATTACTTAATCATGGAAATTACTTTATCAACAAACTGGACAAAATTGCCCAGAATCCATCTAATCCTTTTGATGTGTCACTCTGAATAGAGACCAACATTTACTACTTAGCTGATCCTTACTGTTTTTTGATAGTGACAAAATGTTAAGAATTTAGTCCAGGAACTCCATTTGTTCATTGAATGGATACTTGTGTCAAACAGCACAACACCCCCGTCTTTTGGGAATTGGGACCAGATTCACCACTAAAAAAATGAATCATCTTCAATCAAATTGATACCAAGGAACTGATTGACATTAATATTAACATTTCCATCTCAACTCTTATCATGGAATATGCAAAGAAATATATTGCACCAGCCTAGCCTGAATTTTATAGCATGCATAACGTAAGATCAGTTAGACGCAGGGGTGTCAAACTGGCGGCCCATGGACCAGATGCGTCACGCGCAGGCCACACCCACCCAGCTCTGCAAAGGGGAAAAACATTGTGATACATCACATGACAGCAATGTGACATGGTGAATGTGACATGGTGAATTTGACACCTGTAAATTAGATAGGCTTCCAATTCAGGTATTTTTCTATAGTAGTTCTTTATTGCCATCTGGTGCCAGAGAATGTGAAACTCACTTTACCACAGGCTTTTAATTCTTCAAACTCTCTTGTTGTCCAGTGTCTGTCCTTGAAAAAATTGGTGCTGTTTCTTTTGTAGAATAGATCCCAGTTCTTTTGTGCTTCTTTCTCAAGTTTCTGTTGCTTGAAGTCAGATACTAAGTCAGATACCTGATTTTGGGCTAATTGTTTTACTTCTTCAGGACCTACAATCCTTGTCTTCTGCCCTGTTTTTTGGAAAGACCCATCTTCACAAGCAATTATTACATCATCAGAATGAGGAATAGATGAGTGACTTTTCAGAATTTCGGATTTAATCATCTTAATTACTGGACAAAGCAGATTCAAAGCTGTATCAATCCTTAATTAAATAATTGCCCATATCACGTATCATATAAGAACTAGATGTAAAAACACAATAAAGAAAAGTTACTATTTCACAATTTTCTCTGGATACCAAATGATAAAAACATGTTGACAGTACCATCATTTCCCTTATTTTCATTTTTCAAAAGCGTATTTTAATTAATACCGCATTTCCCCAAAAATAAGACCCTGTCTTATATTTTTTGAACCCCGAAATAAGGGCTTGGCCTTATTATCGGGGGGGGGGGGGTGTCTTATTATTTTGGGGGTGCAGGAGACAGTGAGCATGGCCACCTCATAGCTTCTGCTGTGTTGCGCTACTGTGGCAGCTATTCGCTCCCATCCATCCATCCATCCAACCCCCTCGCCTGCAAACTACCACCCTGCTCCCACCTCTCTGCCAGGCAACCCCCAGCAGCCCCAGACGCCCAAAGCCTGAGCCCGCCTGGCTCCCTTTTCCATAGCACCCGGCTCTTTATTGAGGGGGGAGAAGCAAGACGTGTCTTGCCATCTCTTCTCCCCCCCCTCGCCAGGGGTTGGGGAGATGCGAGACACGCGTCTTACCTGCCTTGCAGCTCTGTCGCTGTCTCGCTGTTGTCTGCAGGCAAACACGTAGGGTAAAACCAAACTTCTTGCGAGTTTGAGAAGTTTGATTGAACTCATGAGGTTTTTTTTACCCTACGTGTTTGCCTGCAGACAATGATGAGACACGCGACAGAGCTGCAAGGCAGATAAGATGGCTCCACGCACTCCAATGGTAACAGCAGCCTGGCTTCTGCCCTTTCCTGCTGTCTCTTTGTCAAGGGGGATGGCAGGTAGGGCAGGGAGAAGTGAGAGGCATGGAGTGAGACAGGGCTTGCTCTTCTTGCCATCTCTTCTCCCACTCTCACCGGGCATGGCAGGGCTTCCTGTTCCTGCCCCAATTGGATGCAATTTGGGGATGGCAGGTGGGGAGGGGTGGGGCCGGGGAGACACAAAACACAGGTCTTACTTGCCTTGTAGCTCTGTCGCATATCTCACCATTGTCTGCAGGCAAACATGTTGTAGGGTAAAGCCAAACTTCTCACGAGAAGTTTGAACTCGCGATGTTTCTTTTACCCTACAACATTGTTTGCCTGCAAACAACAGCAAGACACGCGACGGAGCTACAAGGCAGGTAAGACACATTTCATGTCTCCCCAGCCCCACCCCTCCTCATTTGCCATCCCCAAATTGCATCCAATTGGGGCAGGAAGCCCTGCCATACCCGGCAAGAGGGGGAGAAGAAACGGCAAGAAGAGCGAGCCCTGTCTCGCTCCATGCCTCTCGCTTCTCCCCCACCCTCCTCAATAAAGAGCTGGGCACTGTGGAAAAGGGAGCCAGGCAGGCACGGGGTTTGGGCATCTGGGGCTGCTGGGAGTTGCCCGGTGGAGAGGCGGGAGCAGGGCGAGAGTTTGCAAGAGATCGCTTCCCCTTTGCATTCTCTCCCAAAAGCGCTCCTCGGGCGCAGCCACTTCTGCAGCAGGAGACTCGCGCCTTGCGCCGGCCTTCCAAAGGGTACCATTGCAGCAGCTATCCACAATTTGTTAACCCTTATTTCATCCTGACCCACATGGCCCAGTACGGTCGGGACGAAATAAGGGTAAAAAAATTGTGGATAGCTGCTGCTACAGTACCCTTCAGAAGGCTGACGCGAGGCACATGGGGCACATCGCTTGGCCTCCTGCTGCAGAAATGGCCGCAATCCATGGCAAAAACAGCCACGCTTGCTGGAGGGCTTATTTTCAGGGGAAGGTGTATATTTACGCCTACCCCAAAAATCAGGCTTGGCCTTAGTTTTGGGACATGTCCTAGTTTCGGGGAAACACGGTATATAAAGAGCATGCTCTCTGCATGAACTGACAGGTCACGAAGAGAAATAATGTAACCAGTTATAGTTCTTTACTACTGAATATACCACCAAGGACTAGAAAACATTAACTTGATTCTTATGGCACTTTAAGCCCAGATGTAATTCGAGTTTCAGTTTAGTTTGATGTGTAAACCCTGGTTGAGTTATTCTGAGCTCAGAAATAAGAAGAGGCAGTCACAAGACCTGTTTAGTTCTGAATAAAGAAACTACCAGTCTAAACTAGAGGTAGTTCTCAACTTATGATCAAAGTTGAGCCAAAAAATTCTGTTACTAAGTGAGACATTTGTTAAATGAGTTTTGCCCCACTTTACGACATTTCTTGCCTCAGTTGTTAAGTGAATCACTACAGTTCTTAAGTTAGTAACATGGTTGTTAAGTGAATCTGGTTTCCCCATTGACTTAGCTTGTCAGAAGGTCTCAAAAGATGATCACATTTATTTATTTATTTATTTTATTTCCAATTTATATACTGCCCTTCTCCCTGAGGACTCAGGGCGGTGTACAGCCAGAATTAAGAACATGAAATACAAATATTAAAAAACAATTAAAATATATATAAATTTGGCCCAAGAATTAAAAATCACAAACCAATTAAAACATTTAAAAATTTCTTAAGCCAGCCCGGCTTGCTGGAAAAAGTGGGTTTTAAGGGCACGGCGGAAGGCATTGAGGTCTTGGATTCTCCTTATCTCTGGGGGCAACTGATTCCAGAGGGTAGGTGCCCCCACGGAGAAGGCCCTCCCCCTGGGGGTCACCAGCCTACATTGTTTGGCTGATGGCACCCTGAGGAGGCCCTCTCTGTGGGAGCGCACGGGTCGATGGGAGGTCATCGGTAGCAGCAGGCAGTCTCGAAGATAACTAGGCCCTATGCCATAGAGTGCTTTAAAGGTAATGACCAATACCTTGAAGCGCACCCGGAAGACCACCGGGAGCCAGTGCAGCTCGCGCAGGAGCGGTGTTACATGGGAGCGCCATGCTGCTCCTGTCACTACCCGCGCTGCTGCATTCTGGACCAGCTGGAGCCTCCGGGTGCTCTTCAAGGGGAGCCCCATGTAGAGAGCGTTGCAGTAGTCAAGGCAAGAGGTGATGAGGGCGTGAGTGACTGTGCACAGGGAATCCCGATCAAGAAAGGGCCGCAACTGGCGAATCAGGCGAACCTGACAAAAGGTCCCTCTGGTTACAGCCGTCAGATGTTGGAGGAACAGCTGCATATCCAGGAGGACTCCCAGATTGCGAGCCCTTTCTGTGGGGGCCAAAGACTCGCCCCCAATAGTCAGTGATGGAGTCAACTAACTATATCGGGATGCCGGGAGCCACAGCCATGATCTTGGGACACTGCAACCATCATAAATATGAGTCAGTTGCCAAGTGTCTGAATTATGCTCACATGACCATGGGGATGCTGCAATGGTCATAAATGTGAAAAACTGTTGTGTCACTTTTTTCAGAGCCATTTTAATTTCAAATGGTCACTAAATGAACTGTTGTAAGTGAAGGACTATCTGTACCAATGATCTGAAAAAAGGCAATAGCCAACCACTTACATTCTGTAGCCAAATCAAGTATTCAAAGACCAATCTGAAATTACCAAGAGATGAATTCACCTGTTTTTTGCTTAAAATCAATTAAATAGGAAAACTATTCACCTGATAGCACCTCAATACACCTTTTTACATTCCTTTTTTCCAAGAGAACACAACAGAAAGTGTCCCCAGGTAATCGATTCTCGTTCAGCTCCGAGAGTATCAGGCAGAAGGGCCCAATTATGTATCTGAATTAAATCTGCCGGTTCTGAGAGCTGCTATAAATTCAAAAACCTTTGTAAATGAGGCCAAATGCGTCAGTCTTTTCCGTAGTGCTACCACCTCCCTCCTATCTACCTACCTGTTTGGGAACGGTAAAGACCTCCTTGGTCCCGCCACCCGCATGCCCTTCTTTCCCCTCAAAAGATTCCCGGATCTCCCTTGCTCAAAAACCACGGTGACACCTTACAGTACCGCCAAACTGCGTGGTCCCTCTCGATCGGTTCCCCCGGACGGGGAGTGTTTTCCCAGTTGCACCCTGCTCCGAGGCCGGAAGAGAAGGCGGCCGGGCGGGGCGTCTGCGGGGGTTCTTGTTGTTCTCGGCGGCCGCCCCGGTAGCCATGAACGGCGTGGCGAACCCGCTGCTGGACAAGGAGGAGCATCCTCTGCAGCTGGGCGAAAGCTTCGAACGGCACCCTAAAGCCTCCTTTCACACCATTCGCTGTGAGTGCCCCAGCAGAGGCGGCGCTTATGGGCCAGGCCGGCAACCCCAAAACATCGGCTTGATTAAGCAGGCCTGGCCCCATGTCAAAACCGCGGTAGCCTATGTCTGCCTAACCGAAAACAGGCTCCACTGAGTTCAGTGTGACTTACTCCCAGGTAAGTGGGTAGAGCAGCCTTCCCCAGCCTGGTCCACTCCTAAGGTTTGGATTACAAGGTCCATCATCCTCAGACAAGCGGTAGCCGCGTGCTGGGATTCAGTACTTTGGAGCGCACTATGTTGGGGTAGGCATATCTACACTTCTGTGGGAGTAAACCCGATTGAACTCGCCTTCTAATAGGTGGTTGGTTTTAGTATTTAGAGAATAGTTTGTTTGTTTGCTTGTTTATTAGATTTATATGGTGCCTATCTCGCCTAGAGGCTACTCTAGGCAGTTTATAAGTAAAATAATAAATATTAACACTAAAATTGATTTAAATTGACAAAGATGGAAAAGAATAAAGCAGATACACACAGGGAGGAGATGGGGGTTTTAACTCAGTCCGTTAACCACCTCCAGAATGACACATTTCCATTTGGGCCCAGATCAGTTGGCAGAGCCAGGTTTTCAGGCCCTTTTCTCAGGCCAAAGGGATGGGTGCAGATCTCACTTGGAGGGGGATGATGATCTAGAGGTTTTAATAACTAATATCTACAAAAAGTCCTAATAAGGTTGGATATTGTGTGGATCCCTGTGTTTTGAGGACTGAGCCAATTATATTCTTGTGGGAATGAGGCTACTGTGTTAAACCACAATATGGTTAATTTACACTGTGTGCAAGCGAGGCACTTAGCATTAGGCAAGTGAGTATTTTGACCATATCATTTTTATACATCTCCAAGCTGTATAAACTTGAATGCTTAGTGGATATAAGTATATCAGTGATGTGTTTTTGTGTAATGAGGGAGTGTATGGTCTAAGGAGATTAAAACCCTATATCAATGTGTGCATAATTATTAGGCAGCTTCTTTTCCTCAGGCAAAATAGGCCACAAAAGAGATTTAACAGACTCTGAAAAGTCAAAAATTGTAAAAAGTCTTTCAGAGGCATGCAGCACTCTTGAAATTGCTAAGATATTGGGGGTAGGATCACAGAACCATCAAACGTTTTGTTGCAAATAGTCAACTGCGTCACAAGAAACTTGCTGAGAAAAAAAGTCACACATTAACTGCCAAAGATGTGAGAAGAATTAAATGTGAAGCTACCAGGAATCCATTATCCTCCAGTGCTGTCATATTCCAGAACTGCAACCTACCTGGAATGCCCAGAAGTACATGATGTTCAGTGCTCAGAGACATGGCCAAGGTAAGGAAGGCTGAAATCCAACCACCACTGAACAAGACACATAAGCAAGATTGAGCCAAAAAATATCTGAAGACAGATTTTTCAAAGATTTTATGGACTGATGAGATGAGTGACTCTTGACAGACCAGATAAATGGGCCCGTGGCTGGAACAGTACCGTGTTTCCCAGAAAATAAGACATGTCCTGATAATAAGCCCAACTGGGCTTTCCAGCGCACGCGCTATAAGCCCCCCCCCCAAAAAAAACTTATATGCATGCGCAACTGCCATGCAAACAGCATGAGGTGAGGAGGCGAGGCGGGGGGCGAACAGGGGGAACATGTCCCACACGCACCTGCCATCCACCTAGAACAGCCACGCAGAGGCCGCTCCCACAAACCATAACTTGCACGCCCCTTCTCTTAGTGGCAGCCGCAAAGACCAGCCGCAAACAAACTCTTGCCAGCCCTAGCCCTGTCAGCCTGGGGGGAGGGGTACCGGTACCAGAGTTCCGAGCAGTGGCCGGTGCAGGCTGTCTTCACAGCCATGAAGCGGGATCAGCATGGCCGGTTCTTGCCCGCAGCATTACCAACAAGGATCAGGTCAGAACTGCTGCTGCTGCCGCTTTCGCTCGAAATCAGCAGGCCAGATTCGGTGAGCCAGATGCACCACTGCCACTCAGGAGAAGAGAGAGGAGGCGCTGTGAGAGAGCCCATTTCTGATGTTCTTCTCCTCCTGGGCGGCAGCAGCATGTTCAGCTCCCTGAATCAGGCTTGGTGATCTTGGCCCGCGAGAGGGAGTGGCAGGTTGAGAGGGGTGGGGAGGCGGAGAAGCAAGAATTCTGCCGCTCACCCAAACCCCAGATCTCCTGTTTGCCCTGCAGGATCTTCAAGAGGAAGGCGATCGAGCCAGTCCGTGGCTTTTGCAATCCAAGCCAGCCCTTCTTCTCCTGCTCCCCTTTCCTTCCCCCCCCCCAGTGGTGTGTAACTTGAGAACCAGCACCTTGGATTCTCTCTTTTAAACTCTTCCCAGCCATCCTTTTGTTCTCTGCTTCAGCTCCAGTGGGGAGCTCTTTGCAGCCACTAAGAGAAGGGGCGCGCAAGCTACGGTTTGCTGGAGCGGCCTCCGCAAAGCCATTCCAGGAAGCTGGCAGGTACATGTGGGGCATGTTCCCCCACTGTTCAACCCCCCCGCCTCGCTTCCTCACCTCGTGCTGTTTGCACAGGAAGCAAATTAAAAGCTGCAACGATTGCTGGAGGCAGCGGCCTGAGCAGCACCGGCAAAGCAGCTGGTCAGCACTTCCGCACCAGTCCCCCTGCAGTGGGCCGAAGTTTAGGGGTCTCCTGCACCTGAAAAATAATAAGACACCCACCCCATCCCCACTAATAAGGCCAAGGCCATATTTCGGGGGTTAAAGGAAATAAGACCCTATCTTATTTTCGGGAAAACATGATAACTAGCATAGAGCTCCACTTTGACTCAGACACCAGCAAGGTGGAGGTGGGGTATTGGTATGGGCTAGTATTATTAAAGATGAGCTAGTTGGACCTTTTTGGGTTGAAGATGGACTTAACTCCCAAACCTACTGCCAGTTTTTAGAAGACACTTTCTTCAAGCAGTAGTACAGGGAAAAAGTGCATCTTTCAAGAATACCATGATTTTTATGCAGAACAATGCTCCATCATATGCCTCAAAGTACTCCACTGTGTGGCTAGCCAGTAAAGGCCTTAAAAGATGAAAGAATAATGACATGGCCCCCTTCCTCACTTTACCTACACCCTATTTAGAATTTATGGGTCCTTCTTAAACGGGAGATTTACGGTGAAGAAAAACAGTACACCTCTCTGAACAGTGTGTGGGAGATTGTGGTTGCTGCTGCATAAAAAGTTGATTGTCAACTGATCAAGAAACTGACTCCATGAATGGAATGGCAACAAGTGACAGAGTAAAAAATAGAAGCAAGCATGTGGACATTAAATATTGTAATGTCAGAGAAGCCATCAAATGTAAATTGATTAGCTTGCTTCACTGTTCTACAGAGGACAATTTGGCAGACATAATGACCAAGCCATTGGGTGGAGTACACCATGGGAAGAATAGTAAGTTATTTGGTTTTATTTCTATTCCAATTATAAAGGGAGGAGTGTCAGATTATGAATATTCATAGCTGGAATAGACATGGTAACAGGTCAGCTAATGGGGACTGTTTGGAAACTGAAACATAGTATTTGTATGGGGCCATAAGAGACAGTTTGTAGTCTGGGCGTGGCTTAGACTTGCTGAACTGTCACTGCGTTATTTTATTTACCAGCTGAGCTCATTATTTCTGGACTATCTGACTCCGTAGCTTTGCCAACTTCTTATCAGTAAGCTACGTGTTTCCGTATCCACCCACATTCCTTCACACTCTTCCCTTTGTTCTCTTGCCATGGGTGCCGGTTGCTGAAAGGCAGCTGGCCCAAATTACTTCCAAAATGTAACAATTAACTTTTCTTAGTTAGTGAGGTGTTTTATTTTCTTTATAACAAATAAATGAATTTTATTAGAAACCTTTCTCGCGTTTCTTTTTCGGAATATTGCAACAAGGAATAAGCCTCGATTCATCTCCTCTAATCTAAACCAGGGTAATTAGTCCCAGAGCCAAACATGGGATTAATAAATGCCCTGACATCTGATAGCACGAGGATGGTTGATTTATGGCTTTTTTCCTTGTTTTGTTACTTCTGATAAGAGCGCATAGGCAATTAGTTTTTAGCTACTGAGGTACGCTAATTATATTGCTAAGATGCCGAAACAGAAGAAAAAAGGCAAAGTGAAACCAAGACCACTCTTCGTAAATGATTTGATTGATCTTTCTAACGAAGAGGTGGCAGACAGGAGATTTTCAGATTTCCAGCCCCTTACTACAGCCACATGCCTGGAACAAGAAAAAGCCGTGGGAACAGAAATGGAGGGAGATAAGACAGAAGCTGTTTTTGAAGATGATGATTTACGACTGAGGTCAGTAACATTTTCTTCTGATCTTCCAAGCTCTGAAAAAGTCTTCCCAGAACCTTCTGAATTTGTAACGCTCGATGCAAGGCTAAAGCAAACTGCTGAGCAAAATTCCTCCCACACAGAGAGAGAAACAATTCATTATTCTCCTCGAAGCTCTAAGCTCACCCTGGATGAGCTGGCTATGAAAGCCTTTCGTGACCGTATAAAACTCTATGAACAGCAGCTATCCCAGGCAAAAATGGCTATATCTATGCTTGAGCAAGATAAGGGAGATAACTTAAGATTTTCAAAAAGCGCCATATTGCCTTCTTCTCCAGAGCCAAAGACACTCCCCCTGGTGGATTCTGTGTCAGGCCAATTAAGACAGAGGGCACTGCATACGTCACATGAAAGTCTCCCTGATCAAGTTACACATGCCTTACATAACCACTCCTACTCTAAAGCATACAATGCCACGTATGCAAAGCTGCCCAAAGGTGCAGCACCATCTGCTGGCGAAAGTAATTTACTACAGGAAGCTGAAATGCCACAAGTGTTTCCACAGGCCCAAACTCAAACACCCCCTGGCGGTGTTGGTGTCTTTTTAGATGGAACACAGGCACGCTTTATGCAGCAAAGGCAAGTGATTGCATCTCCAGCAGGTCATGCCAATATTGCAGATCAAGCACAAATGGCAACTGGAATACAGCAGATTCCAGTGCATCAGCCACAGCAGCTACAAATGCCTGCATATGTGCCCCAGCCACAAGTGCAAATAGGGCCACCTCCTGGCCCACCTCCAATGGCACAACCAAGACCATTTTTAGGTCCACAACAGGCACAGCAAATACCACAGGCATTTCTGCCAGCACAGCCAGCATACCAAGTGCAGGCTCCTCACCAGGCATTTTCTGTCTCTCCACTAACTGGTGAGTCAAAACTAAAAATGTCATGACACAATTACAAAGCCTGGGTCAGTGAGATTACACTATTGCTTTTTAGAGAAGGCACGCACTGTATGGTATTTAACCCACCTGCTCCACCTTGGACTTAAGCAATAAGAGATTTAGAGATAAGGGCTCGCACAACATTATTGATGTCCATGGATACTGAACTGCAGGTCACTTTTCCACCAAATACAACAGCCCGACAAATTTGGGCTGAATTGGAAAATTGCTACAGGCCTATCTCAATTGAATCTTCATGTTTACTCATGTCTGAACTCCACGGTTCGAGATTGAAACCTGGTGAACAAATTGGAGGACATTTGACCAAACTGAAAGGACTGAGAACAGAATTGAGAGAAAGAGGCCATAACATTGAAGATATTCAAATGATCAGCATCATTATTAACTCTTTGAATTATGAATGGAAAGATGCTGTTACAAAAATTAACCAAGTCCCAATTGCTCAACACACAGTGGACAATGTCTGTAGACTTTTAATTGAAGAAGAGGCATTCATGCTGGCCACACCACACTTGAGAGGACCACCCGCATCAAGAGCTCCAGCTAGACGCCCCTTCCGAGGAAGGACCTATGCTCCAAGGATGCCAAGATGCTACACCTGCAATCGTGTGGGATATGCCACCCGGGATTGTCCCCAACGAGTTCCAGCTCCTGTCACATACCAGCCCAGAGGAACAGATTCCAGAGGCAGAGGCAGAGATGAAAGACAAGGTCGTTGTGGTCCCCGGCGTGATCCACAAACTCCACTCGCCACACTGGCTTTAACCAATGATCCACAACCTCAACCAGAGTACGACAGACGACTCCTGTGGACTTTGGACAGTGGTGCAGCATTGCATGTTACCTACAGAAAGGAACTTTTCACAGAGATGCACGAGCCTGAACCTGAACTACGTGAACTTTATTCTTTTTCAAATCATCCTTGCCAGGTCAAAGGAAAAGGAACTGTTTATGTTGAAGAGCTCGATGCATTCATTCCTGATGTTTATTACATACCAACAGCAACCAGTAATTTGCTTAGTCAGTGTCACTTGTCTAGAATGTTAAAGTTCCAGGTTCACCACCTTGAAAAAGCAAGTTACATAGTTAAAGATGGAGATATTGTTGCTGAAACCATATTAATTGGTGGTGTTTATTACTTAAAGCCAAAGCCCAAAACACAAACACAGGCAAGTATGCAAACTCCAAAAAGGGAAGGCACAGGCCCAGAGAGAGATGCTCCAGAGAGAGATCCTGTTGCTATTCCAAAGGCTCCTAAAGCCAACAAAAATAGAATTGGTAAACAGGTTGCTCAGAGCAAGCCTGAGGTTCCGCATAAAAATGTTAATGTTGAGAATTCACTAACTGGTAAACCTTTGCATTCCAGGTGTATCCATAAATGGCATAGAAGATTGGGGCATGCCAGTTTCCGTGTTCTTAGGAAGATGCCGGAGTTCGCAAAAGGTTTGGATCTAAAGGGGTGTAAGGTGTTTTTGGATTGTGCTGTATGCAAGAAGGCCAAATCCAAAGCAGCAGCCATTCCCAAACACGCTACACGCCTGTCAACACGCATTTTTGATTTGGTTCACATTGACATAGTTGGTCCTTTCCCGCCATCATTTGGTGGTAGAAAATATTTTCTAACAATTGTTGATAATTACTCTAGATATGGATATGTATATCCTATGAAAGAAAAATCAGAGACCTTTCAGATCTTTAAAGACTTTGCAACCCTTGTTTCTACCCAACACCAAGTTCGCATCGCCAGAATCCAGAGTGATCGTGGTGCCGAATTCATGTCTCAGCGTTTCCAGGACTGGATCCGTAAGAATGGAATTATTCATCAGACTTCACCCCCTGACACACCGGCTCACAATGGAGAGGTACTGCAAACCATGATGCGTTGTCTCCTAGAAGACACCAATCTTGATATGATATACTGGGGTGAAGCTATAAAATATGCAAATTACATTGTCAACCGTACTTGGAGCAGTGTAACAAATCAGACTCCTTTCTTCATATTGTATGGCTACAAGCCCGATCTTAAAAACATCCATATTTTTGGTTCATATGCTATGGTGAACATTCCCTTAGCTCAAAGAAGAAAAGGAAGTCCAGCAGCAAAGAGACTGAGATTTATGGGCATTGATGATAATTCAAAATGGAGCAGATTTATTGACTCTAAACATGCAATTGTGATTTCCCAATCTGCTAATTTTGAGGAAGATATTGACTGGTCCAGGATTCATTCCAATGATCCTGGAGTTTATTTTCCCAGAGATGATACTGCTGATGCCACGCAGATTGATGATCAAGATTCCACTGATTCTTCTCAACCTGATGTTCCGTCTTCGCAAGCCGCGGATGCTGATGCTAGCGATGAAAGTGAGGACGAGGACGAAGAAGAAGAAGATTGGACAGTTGTCCCGAGACGTTCCAAGAGGGCCACAAAAGGAATCCCTCCACAACGATGTTCTTGGCAACTGACAAAAGCACCCTTGCCTTTGATTTGCAATGTTACACTTCCACCTGATAATTTCACGCAAATCAAGCATCTCCCTGATTCAGAGCAAGACAAATGGTATAAAGCAATGCAGGTTGAAATGGACAGTCTAAAGAAACTTAAAGTATTTACACCTGCAAAACCTCCAGCAAACAAAAAGGTCATTGGTACTCGATGGGTCTACAGAATCAAAAAGAAACCAAATGGTGAGTCACTGTACAAGGCCAGACTTGTAGCTCAGGGTTTCGCTCAACGTTATCCTGAGGACTACACAAATACTTACTCACCGACAGTCAGAACTGAGAGTGTAAAAATTGCTTTAGCAACTGCAACTATCCTTGGTTTAGAAGTTTTCCAGTTTGATGTTGACACGGCTTATCTACATGCAGACCTAGATGAAGAGATCTATGTGAAAAGTCCTCCAGGATTCCGACAACAAGAAGGGGATACCTGGTTCCTAAACAAAAGTCTCTATGGTCTGAAACAATCTGGTTTAATGTGGTACTTATGTCTTACTGACAAACTAAATTCAATGGGCTTTATTAAGTCCGAAACTGATGAGTGCGTGTTCACAAAAAGATCTAACAATGCATATGAGATACTTCTTGTTTATGTTGATGATATTGTTTATATTGGTCCAAATAAGAAAATGAGTGAAATTTTTGCCAAAGCTTTGCAGAGATACTTCACATTGAAATCATTAGGTCATATTAGCACTTATTTAGGTGTTCAGATTGAAAAGACACAGAAGGGGTTTAGTCTTTCACAAGAAGATAAAATTGAACAAGTTTTGCATCATTGCAACATGAAAGATGCTAACACAACAAAGACACCCATGCAAACAGATTTTCATAACTTGACACAAGAAGAAAGTCCTGAGTTCGAGGATCAAACACTTTATCGTTCAGTCATTGGGTCACTGTTATACATTAGTAGTTGGACCAGACCCGACATTGCACTTAGTGTTAATCTTTTATCACGACACGTAGGGAAAGCAAAACAGTTTCATTGGACATGTATTAAGAAATTATTGAGATACCTAAAATACACCAAACGTTTGAAATTATTGTTAGAACCAACACATACTGATTATGCAGAATTATGTTGTTATGCAGATTCTGATTGGGCAAGTGATAAGAAATCATGTAAAAGTACTTCAGGTTATATGATGTTCTTAAATGGATGTCCTGTTTATTGGCAAGTACGTAAACAGAATTTTGTTTCTTGTTCATCTACCGAAGCTGAATATGCTTGTGTTTCAGATGCATGTAATTCTCTAACTTGGTTTGATGCTTTAGTCACAGATATTTGGACACACCCGATCCGACCGATCACCGTGATGGAAGACAATGAATCGGTGGTTTATATTTCTGAATCTCATTTTACAGGTTCTAGGTCCAGACACATTGACATTCGTTATCAAAACATAAAGCATTTGGTGAAAAAAGGTTTTGTTAAAATGCAATATGTATCTACACATGATCAAATTGCTGATATGCTCAACAAACCACTTCCAGCAGCTCAACATGAGTATCTGCGTAAGAAGATGTGCCTTATTTGATGATGAACTGATATTCGCTCAACTGGCAAAGAAGGGGAATGTCACTGCGTTATTTTATTTACCAGCTGAGCTCATTATTTCTGGACTATCTGACTCTCCGTAGCTTTGCCAACTTCTTATCAGTAAGCTACGTGTTTCCGTATCCACCCACATTCCTTCACACTCTTCCCTTTGTTCTCTTGCCACGGGTGCCAGTTGCTGAAAGGCAGCTGGCCCAAATTACTTCCAAAATGTAACAATTAACTTTTCTTAGTTAGTGAGGTGTTTTATTTTCTTTATAACAAATAAATGAATTTTATTAGAAACCTTTCTCGCGTTTCTTTTTCGGAATATTGCAACAAGGAATAAGCCTCGATTCATCTCCTCTAATCTAAACCAGGGTAATTAGTCCCAGAGCCAAACATGGGATTAATAAATGCCCTGACATGAACTGTATATAAGAGTAGGATTGGCCTCTGTAACAAGTGCCTCTGTGCAATATATTTGCCTCTATCTTTCTACTCTGTAATGACTTACTTCTATGACTATTGCTTTTGTGCTCCTGATATTGTATGCTAATTCTCCTGTATAGTATTGTATATAAAGAAGTTGCTTATGTAATTTGAATCCTGCTGAAGTTCATTTAATTGTGTCTGATTGTGTGTGCTGCAACAAACTGATATAAGTGATGTGGTTAGTTGACAGTTTAGTGTTTTCAAACCCAGGCAATTAGATTAAATCAGTGGACTATGATTGTTAGTTATGGATTAGCATTTTAGGCAAATCTAGCCCTATTTTATCTTTACCTGTCCCTTCTGGAAAGAGCTTCACCTTTGGACACAGTTGCTGAGGTTTTAGTCTCCAGGCATAAAAGGAGTTTATACAATTTTCAGTTTCAGTTTCCAATTTCTCAACGATCAGCTGAAACTTATGAGTGAAGAAGCTGCTCAGTTAAAAAGAAATGAAAACTAGCAAGGAATACCATGAGCCAATCAGTTCTCCCTCCAGATGTTCAACAGAAGAGGTTCAAAAAGTGGTCCTCCTCCCATAACCCACCTTCTGAATTGCCAAAACCTCTATAGCAGGGCTTTTAAACTCCCAGCCCACAGGCCAGATGCACACAACCAGTTTAGCGAACGGGGGAAAAGTCCCTGTGACGATGCTGTGATGTGAGTTTGACACCCCCGCTCTATACTGACAAGAATCATTTCAAGTAACATTCCATGCAGAAAGGAGAGAAAATATTGCTAATCCCCTCTCACCACCATCCTTAATTTAATTACATGTTAGGTACATGCTTGCCATTCCTGCTGAAAATGTTCTTATGAGATAAAGACACCCTGCTGTTAAGGCTCAATTTCTTCTATTTGTAATAAAAGCTTCTGCTAGCTATCTTTACAGAATCTTTAAACATGGCTGTAGATTGCAATGTACAATAGAGCATCTAGGTGGTGATGGGTAGGGGCCATGTTTGAGGCCAGAAGATGAATGCGCTAAACATTTCACAAAGACTGCGTATTGGACAATTGTTTTATGGAGATTTTGAAACTGACCAGGAAGGAAGCATTTGCAAACCATTTCCATAATCATGCTTAAAAGGCCTGCATGGTAGTAATCCTAATTCTAGAGGGTGTTTAATTTGCTTCTATCCCTTCTCTAGTATACACTGAGCTGCTTGCACTCAGAAAAAGTGTGAAATAAAAGCAAAGCCAATTTTAAAAAGCTGCCCACAAACTCCAGTATTGAAAGAAAAGAAAAGAAAAAGAAAGGGTTTTTACCTCGTCCCCACACTAAGGTGATTTCTTAGTCTTTTATACCAATCCATAGTCCAGGATTGGCACAAAAAGTGTATCTGGAGGGGGCCTTCAAACAAGTACAGTAAAACCTCAGTTTCTGAGGCAGTTTACAATTCTTTGTGTATCATCACATAAAAAATACTGTATTTTTCGGAGTATAAGATGCTTCAGTGTATAAGAGGAAAACAAGAAAAAAAAAATCTGCCTCTGCCTACCAGCATCATCGGTATTCATCTGGTTAGCATCCTTGCAGCAAACAGCCTGGTCAGCTTCAGCACGTTATTGCAGCCTGATTCAGCATCAGAAGCTGCTGCCTGGAAACGGCCAAAAACGCAACACGCAGAGCCCATAAATGGGGCATGCCGAGGCCGAAAACACAATGCTCAGAGGCCGAAAACATGATGCACAGAGGCGGCAATGTGCTGTGCAATTCCCGCAGCCTGGAACGGGTCTAAAATGGGGCGTGCGAAGGCTGAAAACACAACACGGGGAGGCCGAAAACGGCTGGGCGGAGCTTCAGCAACATTCGCTGTATAAGGCGCACAGACATTTCCACCCTCTTAGGGGGGGAAAGTGTGTTTTATATTCCGAAAAATACGGTATAACATAGTCCAAATGACATATTTTGCATAATAGGCAAATGACAAATATGGGCATTCATGTTTAACAAACACTCCCCCCCTCCAATTATCTTATTAAAACCAAATTTTATTTTATAATGTATAATTATATTGTATAATTATATATTGCATAATGTCATGTCATATCCAGAGACTTAATTTGAAATAAGAATACCCATATGTGTGCCATCTTGAGCTCTCAAAGGGCAAGTTAAAAATTATAAATACATTTAATAGCACAGGACATGGATTAATATCTATTTGGAGCACCAGGAAAGAATAGTTATTTCCAGAAAAAAGTTGGTACAGTTGACCACTTATGGAGTTGCCATTTAAAACAAAAACTGACCTTATAGATGAACTTCAAAAAAAATGGGTGAAGGAAATTTTAAAAAATAAAGGCTTTTTTTAAAATTTTTTTGCAGCAGATAATAAATATAGCAGATAAATGAAGTATGCTATGTTATAGTTTTTTGTGTTATTGGCTAACGAATGAATATTAGCAGAAGAACATTATAAGGTGGTAATGCTATTTAATTCCTATTCTACACATTCATTCTAATAAGCTGGCTCAAAAATTATTTGAATGCCAATGAAAAGAATTAAATTAAAGTAGTAATGAGATTGTTTCTAAATAAATACTATAAAACATCCTTTATAATCTAATGTACATTTAATATCATTTATTTATTAATCATCAGTTATTGTATCCTCTAGATGATTTTAAACCAGCATCTATAGATACGTCTTGTGAAGGGGAGCTTCAAGTTGGCAAAGGAGATGAAGTCACAATTACATTACCACATATTCCTGTAAGTTTACCATATCTCCCATTGCAGATTTGCCTTCTGTGTCAAGCTTCTTAACAAGCTTTGCTCTGAACTTTTCATATGTAGCCAAGGGGAACATGATATACTTCATAAAAACAATTTGTGGGAACTAACACATAAGAGAATACCATTTTTAACAACCGTCGAATGTGCCATGCATACTTTGAGAATAATTACAAAAAAATATTTTGGCCTGACTACAAATACAACTTTTTACTGTATTATTGAAATAAGCACTTCTGATTTCCAGGCAAGGTTGAAGAAAGATGCTGCTGCATTGAATTAAATCATTAGTATAATGGCATCTTTATATAGAGTTTACAATACTTTTGTCAGGTTCACTTAGGGATGTTGCCATTCTGAGGGGGGAGGAGGCAAGTTGTTGGAGCTAAATTCTTTGCATGCTTTCGCTTTTGCTGAAATGCGTGGGATTTATGGAGGGGGCAATGGATGGGCTTCACTTCCTCCCAGTCGGTTCTAGCTCTCCAAAATCATAGCACCCTGAGTGTGAACTGGTATCAAGTTAACGTCTTGGAGCTCTCAAAACTCCTTTGCAATATATTATTGGCTACTTGTGGACTAGGGAATTGGGGTGGGGTTTGAAGAGGGAAAAATAGCTTAACACTTGTGTGTTAACTTCAGATTCTGTTGACTTCTCTGCAATCACTTTCTCAGTAAAAGTTTCCTTTTGAACTACCACTGTTTCAAGAGTCCTGCTTTCCTGAGAAGATAGCTGAGGCAGGTCCTTACAACTTTTTTCCCAGGCTTGTTTGGAATCTGTATCAAGATTAATGTGTGTACTTATGAGATTTGTAATAGTCTAATGTTTCAGAGCATGCACACCTGCGATAATCTAAGGCAAATATGTCTGTGAGTCCCTTTCAATTTCTGGCAACTTTCTATATAGATATTTAAAACATTGGATTACTGTTTTCATTGCCTAATATTATTTTGGCTATGTATGAATTCTAATGTGCATTGAAGGATTCATAAAATAATATTTCTGAATTCTCTAGAATTATATTAAGTTCTATAAATTTTATTTCTGGTATTGGCTATAAATAATATTGATGATATATTTCAGGGATTTCAAACTGGATTTCTTCAAGGGCCAGATCAGCATTGTAGTTCTCCGCAGCTGGCCAAAGGGAGGGAGACAGGACGGACGCCTCCTGCAGCACCATGCTGACCAAAACAGAGCGTGGGGGGGCCACATTCCCCCCATGCCCTGTTTTCAACCTGGATGGCCTCCTGCAACACCCTGCCGATCAAAATGGGGTGTGGGAGGCGCGGGTGTCCCCCCAACGCCCTATCTTGGCTGCCAGAGGCACTGCGAGCTGGAAATAGCTGGCTCCGTGGGCCAGATTTAAGCACCCTGTGGGCCTTGAGTTTGACACCCCTTATATATTTGTTTTGAGATATTGAAGCATAACTAAACATTCTGTTTGATTTCTTTATAAACTATATTCTGAACTATATAATATTTTGAACTATAGAATATAAACTATAAAATATTTTGTTGCATTGCCTATCTGCATAGAGAAGAATGTTTAATATGAAGTGTTTATAGTCACAAAGTTAGCCATATTAGTCTGTTGTAGCAAAATCAACAAACATTTCTCTACTGGTTTATGAGCATTGTCATTCTAATTTCAGATATTTCTTCCTTGTAGCAGACACAGTATGTAGACAATTGTTTTTTTGAAAAATTAGCAAATGAATAAGTCATTTTTATAAATAGCAAGTTCTATACTTGCTATTTTGTAATTTTGCCAAAGTTAATATGATTTCTTTCTTGCATATAAAAATATAGTAATGACTATCATAGAACAAAATATTAAGAAAATACCTGATTAAAGCATAATCTTCTGAGCTGGATTTTAGATTTTGATTATGCTATTACAGTATATCTGATTTTCTTGACCTGCATATTATTACTTGTTTATATTTAAATATATTATTTACTTTTCTTGAACATCAGGGTTCTACACCTCCAATGACTGTATTCAAAGGAAACAAAAGGCCTTACCAAAAAGACTGTGTACTTATTATCAACCATGATACTGGGGAATATGTGCTGGAAAAGCTAAGCAGCAGCATTCAAGTCAAAAAGACAAGGTAACACAAGGCACAAACATGGGAGACCAATATCGATCAGCACAAAGTATAATTCCTTCTGAAGTAAACTGTTCTTCTATCTTCTGCTTTTATCTTGACTATATAAAATAATAAACATTAAATATTGAAATGATGAGAAGCAAACGAATCTAATACATAGTCTATAATCTCCACTCTTAGGTGAAATGACTATTTCAAGTATATCTAATATGCTTTCTCTCCATATTAAAACTTTAATCATCACTGATCTTATCAATCGTTAGTAAAGTTTTCAAAAGGATGACCTAGGTGATGTTTTCAATTTTTAAAAATTAATTCTTGGGAAAGTTTAGTTGGTACTTAATTTTCCTTCTCCAGTTGAAAAAACAGGAATTTAACAGTTCCATAAATGGTACATTAGTATTATTTATTTACACAATTCTGATTTAAGATTTAGTAAGATTAGAGAAAATGAGAGAGTAGAAATTAGATTTTATTTGTTTGTTTATATTTCATATTTCTAAGCTGCCCATGTCTCAAAGACTGTATCAATTCTAATTCCTTAATTCCCTCAGTGACCAAGAAGGATTAGAATTGGAAAAACTCCTCTGTATAGCTACAAAGGAGAAACAATGTAAGAGAACAGACATTTGTAGAGGGGACCCAATTACTCTTACAGAATTTATGTCTACACATAAATTCACCACTAGTAATATTGTAATTATAACTGGCAGAATAGCCAACAAAATTAATAATTTTGGAAGATGCAGGAGTTGGGCAGAGGCAACCTTCTTAGATACATTAGATATAAAGTTTCCTTGTCTGAAAGGGAGGATCCAAGATTATATTGGACTTATTTCCAATATGACAGCAGTAGTAAAGCTTTCTTTTTCTTAAAATAATTAAATAATGTGGTTCAAAATACATTAAGGTTATGATAAATTATGGAAAGCAATTACATATTATACGTGTTATCTGTTTCAGAGCTGAAGGCAGCAGTAAAATCCAAGCACGGATAGAACAGCAATCTGCTCGAGCTGCACAATCTTCTACCCAGTTCAGAGCTCCAACAAAGCCTGCAGCTGGACCTAAAACTTCACCACTGAAAGACAATCCTTCACCAGAGCCTCAATTGGATGATATTAAAAGAGGTAGAACATTTATTATAGCCTATCTACTGCCTGAGATGGGAAGAAAGTCTATTACTCCCCACCCCCTTGTAAGTTTTCTTCAGTATATTTTAGCAATGGCAGCACAGTTTATAACCTTTACCAGCCAGCCACCTCACAATTATATTAGTTGAAACATTTGTATTAGTTGAAACATTTCTTAAAACCATGGACTATCTGGGATAGTCTAAATAATTAAGAGCCAATGGGGCATTATAGTTACACTGGGGCAAAAAAGTATTTAGTCAGCCACCAATTGTGCAAGTTCTCCCACTTTTTTTTTTTTTTTTTGCTTTAATTTATATGCGGCCCTTCTCCAGAGACTCAGGGCGGCTTACTATACGTTAAGCAATAGCCTTCATACTTTTGTATATTTATACAAAGTCAGCTACTTAAAAGATGAGAGAGGCCTGTAATTGACATCATAGGTAGACCTCAACTATGAGAGACAAAATGAGAAAACAAATCCAGACAATCACATTGTCTGATTTGGAAAGAATTTATTTGCAAATTATGGTGGAAAATAAGTATTTCGTCAATATCAAAAGTTCATCTCAATACTTTGTTATTATATATCCTTTATTGGCAATGACAGAGATCAAACGTTTTCTGTAAGTCTTCACAAGGTTGGCACACACTGTTGCTGGTATGTTGGCCCATTCCTCCATGCAGATCTCCTCTAGAGCACTGATGTTTTGGGGCTGTCGCTGGGCAACACGGATTTTCAACTCCCTCCAAAGGTTTTCTATGGGGTTGAAATCTGGAGATTGGCTAGGCCACTCCAGGACCTTGAAATGCTTCTTACGAAGCCACTCCTTCGTTGCCCGGGCGGTGTGTTTGGGATCATTGTCATGCTGAAAGACCCAGCCACGTTTCATCTTCAATGCCCTTGCTGATGGAAGGAGGTTTGCACTCCAAATCTCACGATACATGGCCCCATTCATTCTTTCCTGTACACGGATCAGTCGTCCTGGTCCCTTTGCAGAGAAACAGCCCCAAAGCATGATGTTGCACCCCCATGCTTCACAGTAAGTATGGTGTTCTTTAGATGCAACTCAGCATTCTCTCTCCTCCAAACACGACGAGTTGTGTTTCTACCAAACAGTTCTACTTTGGTTTCATCTGACCATATGACGTTCTTCCAATCCTCTTCTGGATCATCCAAATGCTCTCTAGCAAACTTCAGATGGGCCCGGACATATACTGGCGTAAGCAAGGGGACACGTCTGGCACTGCAGGATCCGAGTCCCACAGTTGGCATAGTGTGTTACTGATGGTAGCCTTTGTTACGTTGGTCCCAGCTCTCTGCAGATCATTCACTAGATCCCCCCATGTGATTCTGGGATTTTTGCTCACCATTCTTGTGATCATTTTGACCCCATGGGGTGAGATCTTGCATGGAGCCCCAGATCGAGGGAGATTATCAGTGGTTTTGTATGTCTTCCATTTTCTAATTATTGCTCCCACAGTTGATTTCTTCACACCAAGCTGCTTGCCTATTGCAGATTCAGTCCTCCCAACCTGGTGCAGGTCTACAATTTTGTTTCTGGTGTCCTTCGACAGCTCTTTGGTCTTCACCATAGTGGAGTTTGGAGTGTGACTGTTTGAGGTTGTGGACAGGTGTCTTTTATACTGATAACAAGTTCAAACAGGTGCCATTAATACAAGTAATGAGTGGAGCAGGATGGATTTGATTTAAATCAAACTGATTTAAATCACGATTTAAATCACTAGTCAGTAAGGCTTGATTTAAATCATAGTTTTCTACATAAAGACTAATTCTTGCTGGTATAACTTTAATATGCAAGTAGATGAAGATTTTTAGAATAACAACTTTTCATATTAGTTTTTTTATCCCCAGTTTAATAGGTTAATCATTCATATGGGAGAACTTGCACAATTGGTGGCTGATTAAATACTTTTTTGCCCCACTGTATAATCTCAGTTCTAGGGCAAAATCAGCCATACAGAGAATTAGAATTGCAGGGATAAGTGCTATCTATCTGACCTTGAATCTCTTAAGAAAACTCAGACTGTATTTTTAATGAATAAATAAACATTTAAAATGATCCTCCTATTTTTACTCTAGAGCTAAGAGCTGAGGTTGAAATTATTGAGCAGATGAGTAGCAGTAGTGGCAGCAGTTCATCTGAATCCGAGAGTTCCTCTGGGAGCGGTGATGAAACTTCCAGCAGTGATGGAGGTGAAGCTGCACATCCTTCTCCTTCTCAGCAGTGTAATACCAAGAATGTAGTTGCCAATGGTACTGGCAGGGCACAAGGCAACAATCAACTCATGAATACTCTCAGTAAGTTTATTTTCACTAAGTATCATATAACATAAGTCATACAACATAAATGCAACCTGGAAATTATGAGAAGTATAGACCAAGATTTCATGAGGGCATTATGCTCAGGAAAGCTGCTCTAAGTACAAGTTGTCCTCATTTCTGGAGGATAACAACATTGAAATAACAAGATTTTTCATTTATGGGAATTGGGAATAATGTACAAGAATCTGTGGTTGACCTCCCGTAGTTGTTGTCTGTGTAATGATCTCTACTCGCTCGTCTTTCACGTCCAATTGAAATGCATCTCATTAGATCAGCTCAATCAGGAGGGCTCCATGTGTTCCCTTTGGGCAACTAGCCTCTTTCAAGTGACTTAGTGTGGGAACAGTCTGCAAGCAGCACTAGCATTCAGAAGCCCCATAAAATAGTGATGCTGCCTACAACTTGCTTGCATTAATTTCTGTCAGGCTGCTAGATGATAATGCTGCCCACACACAACATGGAATTCAGTTATTCATAAATTATATGTGGAGAAGATGAGCATCCAGTGGCACATTCAAGAGGTTGTCTATAGAGATCCTGAAACAACTGCAGGAAGTGGAGAAGCCAGCATAAGCCATATGGTATAAGACGAGCAGCTCCCATCATCAGCCAGGAAAGTAATTTGAAAGGAGATAAAAGTCACAAAGAAGCTACTTAGACCTCACAATCAAGTTGTAACTAAGTGAGAGGGAAGAACAAGTATAGACATCTTGCTTAGATGATATAATCTTTCAAAAATACATTTTATACATCCACAAAAGCTTATCTGCTTTTTTTGCCATGTGTAACATTTGCATCTTTTTGCAGATACAAAAATATTTGTAGGCTTAGTTTTTATAATTATTTGTGGATATGAGACTGCAGATAACAAATGACATTTGTGCACGTTACTCACAAACACATTTATTTTCTGTTGAGTCCTTGCAGCTCTCTAAATTGGTTGTTTGTTTGCAGATGTGTCATTATTTGGCTAAGTAATAGCAATAGCAATAACACGTAAACTTGTCTAACATTCAGTTGTACTTTACAGCACTCTCTAGATAGTTTATAATATAGAAGTGCAGGAAGTGGTTAGATTTCCATATTGCCTCCAACAATCTGGTTCCTCATTTTACCAACCTTAGAAGGATGGAAGGCTGAGTCAGTCTTGAGCCCTATCAGGCTCAAACTCCAGGCTGTGGGCAGAGTTTGCCTACAATACTTCATTTTAACCACTGCCATCGAGGTTTTTTGTCATAAGATCATGGGTTCCTTTGCTTTATGCTTGATTGATTGGTATTAATCCCTGCTTTTCTGGGTATAGGCTGCTGGAGAGGATGTGTTCTGGTCTTTTTATTTCCTCCTTAGGTTTTTTACCATCTCTCTTGAATGATTTGTGAATGTGATTCTCTGTATATATCTTTAATGGCTGATTTGTCGGAATGCTAAACTTCCAGGAATTCTCTAGAGATAGGATGATCACAGTTTCTCATTTGAAGCTATGCTTGAGTCTGTCCACATGTTGTGAAATTAATGAGTGTCTTCTAACTACCAGTTGGTGTTCATGCACATATTCTGCTGGTCTTTTTGTCTGTCCATCATAGTGGCTGTTATATGCGCAAGCAAACAAACTCAGAGAGCACCAAGGACTCCACAGTTCAACCCTAAGCTAAATGTATTCTCTTCTGTTGGAAACATCTATTTTCCTTTTCCAAGACATACTTCATTTATACACTTCAGTTAATATTTATGTCACAATCTTTCTATAGATAGTACTGACTTGCATTATTCAGCATGGCCTCATAACTTAGAGCAGTTGTTGTTGGTTTGACTGATTCAGATCTAGTCTAAAGAAATTGATGCTAGCAGTGCATACAGTTTTTTCAGTTCATATTTGTTCAAAGTCCCATTATTGGATCAAGTCTGTGATGGAGCAAATAAAAAACCCTAAACTCTTAAAGTTATGAGTTTGTGATTTGCACAGTAATCATTGCAACATTTGGGCTTCTCACGAATCATGCCAAAGAACACTAGGAACAGAGAAATAATAGAATACCAAAAACTAAATCCACTTGGAGTAAACTCTTTAATGGCCTTATAAAATTGCTGCCTATTTTTGCTCTTGGTGTCTCTGATAGCTAACATTTCATAATTCATTAATGTAGAATTTAATTGGAAATTAAAATAATTCTCTTTTTTTAACAACAGGAAATGACTTGCAGTTGAGTGAATCTGGGAGTGACAGCGATGATTAAATTATATTTGCTGCTTTGGTTTCCTGTCAAATAAAAATGCAGATTTAATGAAGAGTAATACAAAAGTGGTAACTGATTTACTGGAACCCATCTATATAAATAGAATTGTTAACATTATGTGACCTGAAGGGAACAACAAACGTTCTTGGATAGAACTGTCCTCTGTTTATTCTATGTTTAAATTAAACCTGTTATAGTATAATCTAGCTTTTTTTCAGTAGGTGTGAATAATTTTAATCTAAAACTGAAATCTATCTTCAAACATGTCCTACACCATGTATTCTAATAAGATTCTTTGCTTGAGTCCCTTGAAAATTTAAAACAAAAGTTATTGGTAAGATAGATGTCAACCATTTTAAAAAACAATATATACACCGTATTTTCGGACTATAAAACATTCCCCCCCCTCAAAAAAAAAGTGGGTGAAAATGTCTGTGTGTCTTATAGAATGAATATTATGGCAGGGAGGGGGGTTGATGCGATGCTGATCATCTGTTCTAGGCGGCGGGGATCGCCTCCACTGCCTATTGCCAGCACTGGGCTGTTCGCCACCAATTGGCGGCGAACGGAATGCAGTGAGCAGACAGATTTTTTTTTCTTGTTTTCCTCTAAAGCTAATCTGCGTCTTATAGTCCGGAGCATCTTCTAGTTTGAAAAATATGGTAATTTGATATTCAATGAGATATCAGAATAAGAATGATACTACCTAGATTTCATAAGTTTAAGGCAGGGGCACAAAATTACAAAAGTGAATATTTATGGGGAATAAAAATTCCCTTGTGACAAGGAAAGTTTAATTATCTAGAAAAAAAAAAATCTCTCTCTGCTATTTTTTTCAGGCTGCCTTGATAATATTTTACACTATAAACACTTGGCAAAAGTATGTAAGAGCAGGCTGATTAACAGAATTTCTCAAAAATGAATTGTGAATTTAGCTGTAAGGATTTACTAGGACTTTTTTTATTTTTGCAGGAAATTTATATGGTCATTTGCGCACAAATGGCCATTTGTGCGCAAATAAAAAAATATATAAATTCCATCTTATTACTTATGCGAGTATTTCAGATTGTGCATATATATCTGCTGTTTAAGTATTGAAGAAGTCAGTATTGTTTAGTGCTCCATACTCCCAAGCACAATTAAATTAACATTACAATATAGAAATAATTGTAAGATTTTCTTGTTTACTAATATTTAATGCATATAGCATGATAAGGTCTGAAACTTCAGATGAGATAACAGAAATACTGTTTCATATTGATCGTAGAACAATTGTTAGCCATGACACACAAGTTTTTTGTTTCAGACACTGATCAGTCTCATCTGTCAAGCTACTTTGGTTATAAGAAGAGACAACCCTTCACATTGTTTCCTAATGAATTATTTTAAACTTCATACATGCTTTGTACTACATACCAGCTAATCCATTTATACAATAATTTGAAATTTTAAAAACTTAATGCAGAAAACTTCTTTCACTACTAAAAATTATTTCTTGAGAATATCAGTTGACTCAACTGATATTTTCAATAAATAATATTTTAGTGGTGAAGTTTAAATTCAATTTAAATGAATTTTTGGTAGACTGCTTGTCTAGAGCTAACAAATAAATAGAGGGAGATGAGCAGTGTTGTACATTCTGGGAAGTAAGATAATTTTTTTGAGGGGGAAGGAGAACAATACACTTTAAACTTACCGTCAGGTCTATGAGCCTTTCATCACTGCCCAAATTCAGAATGAGGGGGATGTTTGTTCATTTTTGTTTTGATTGACACATTGTATTCCATTAAGGCTTGGTAAGAGCCTTGGTAGTACAGTGGTCTAAGGCACCCTGTTATTAAGCTGGTTAAGACCAGATGCCTGCAATTACTGCAGGTTCGAATCTCGCCAAGGCTCAAGGTTGACTCAGCCTTCCATCCTTACTAAGGTAGGTAAATTGAGGACCCAGTTGTGGGGGCAATAAGCTGACTTTGTATAAATATACAAAAGAATGAAGGCTATTGCTTAGCGCATTGTAAGCCGCCCTAAGTCTCCGGAGAAGGGTGGCATATAAATCAAATTAAAAAAAAAAAAAGGCTGTAAAAATTAAGTTTCAATGAAATCTCAGAAAGAGGATTCATTTTTTTTCTGTAGCATTGCAAGATGATGTCGTACTTATATAATTTTGACTAAAGCAAGATAAATTGTTCTGGTTAATAAATATATAAATATTAATATGGCTGCAAGGCTGCAGTCTTATATGTGCTTCTTCCAAAGTCAGCTTAATTAGGGCCTTTTTAAAAATGAACTTTATCATGGAATTTCAATTATTTTATAGAGGCATGCAAATAGTAATCTGAAGGAACAGAATATTCCAACAGTGGGAGAGGGCTTCCAAACTATTCACGGTCCATAACATTTGCACAGAAGATGTTGTTTTGATTCCTAAAGGGAATTCTTCTGATTCATATGGCCAAAAAAGCAGGACTATTGAGACAACTGAAGTGCAACTGTTCAAGTATTAAAGGAATAAAAATAGGAATGAAATATAAGAAGTATAATACATTATTTTTTGATGCAATTTTGCCTCAGATGTACTTGTATCATCAATCTATATTTGTTTATATTTCTGTAATTTAGATTATATCATTTGTAACATTTTGTAGTTTTTCTTTTAAAAATGTATTTAAATTAAAAAAAAATAAGCTTCAGCACAAACACTGTAACAGAGGTTTCTCTCTTATTAGAACTCATCTGACCTGTTAGAAATTAGTATCCTTTATACTGTTTTATACAATACAATTATACAGTACTGGCTTGAATACTTTATACATAGTGAAGAATTGTTATTCAGTATTATTTATGCATGAATGCACAATCTTGGATATACATGTAGTCCTGACTCAGAAACGTAAGAATTGTTACAGGTTTGTAGCAGGAGTGGGTTCTACTTAACTTTACTACCAGTTCGCAATGGGACCGCATGTGCAGAAACTTCCTGATGACATCCAGGTCAGTGGGCGGAGCCTCCTGCCAGTTTTACTAGCAGTTCTTGCGAATCAGTCCAAACTGGGGGCAACCTGTTGTGACCCAGGCCCACGTAGTTGATATTAAATGTAAAACAGTTCCAAAAAACAAACATTTTATTAAAACAGCTGAGAATTAACTCATTCCCAGCATATTCTAAATGAAATGAAAGCAAAGTCCTTAAAACACCAGTCTTTAGTTTATCTCTGACCTTGGGATAATTAGGCAAACTGCCAAAGGCTTTTCTTGACAACAATTCAGGACAATTATTTGGCAACAGCCAAACAAGAAGCAATTCTCTCAACAGTTGTTTTCCGGCAAAGGGGCCAAGAGCTGTTGCTGGTCTTTTAAGTCTTATGGGAGGGGCCAATACTCTCTTGGCCCTACTCTTGAGTCGTCCTCTCTGTTTTAGCTGCTCCTGCCTTCTGGCAGCTCTTCTCATACATGCACTAGGAACAGGCTCTTCCTGTTCCTCTGCCTCTCTACTGTCAGCCTCTGGAGGCTCTGAAGTCGCACATCACTCCCCGATGGCCCTGGGCCATCTCTGCCTCTGACACAGAGCCCTCATCCGGGCCTTCCCCAGCCTCCAGGACTGGACCATGTTTTTCCTCAGCCTCATCGGTGTCCGACTCCGCTGCCAGCTCCGCAGGCTGCTGGCGGACCACAACACCCCTTTTACAAACTTCACAACACAACCCACCATTGGTTTGTAGTGTGCACATCATAGATTTTAACAATATAATTGTATTGGCCTTTGATTGAGTTGGTATGATTAACTCATTAACAAATATCAGCATTTTCCATAAATACCAGAAAGCAAATATAATCAGTATACTAGATCTTTGCACTACACTAACAGGCTTTTCCTAATAATAGATGGTACGTTTCTGTTGAACATTCTTCCACATTTTTTCTACAGTGCTAAGTTTGCATGTTGGCCCCACCACAAAGCTTAGTAGGTCCACAGCTTTTCTAGACAGTGCCTCGAAATGTGATACAAGATGGGAATTATTTAAAATGTGGCAATACTTAATTGTACTTGTTTTAATTATTTTCATTAAATCAGTTTCACTTTTATCCTGACTCCAAGTACTTTTGGTCTTTGACTGATACGCCATTTAAAGGCCCAGTGTGCTCCTCAGTGCAAATGAATTTCTGCACTCCAGCATAAGAATGGAGATTGGGAGCATCCAAAGCATCCATCCTGTTGGGTGCATGAACCTAGCCCACAATAATTGATGTACTGTGAAACATTACGTTTCGGTATAGAAATCAAGCTGTAGACTGGAAAAACATTCCTGATTTATCAAAGATATTTCAAAACCTGGCTCTTGTTCTGTATTTTGCCCACCAGTAGTATTAAAATCCGATCTCCAAAAAGTTTATCCTCTGCCAACATTTACAGAGCTGTGGTGGTGCAGTATCTAGTGTTGCAAGCTAACTCTGCCAGCTGCCAGCAGTTTGATCCTGACTGACTCTACCTTCTAACCTTCCAAGGTCAGTAAAATGAGGATCCAGATTGTTGGAGGCAATATGCTGACTCTGTAAATCACTTAGGGATGTAGAACATTATGAAGCAGATATATAAGTCTTAATGCTATTGCTATAATCAATGTGTGCAAAATCCTTTGGGATATGGTGTGACTACATAAATTCATAGAGGTAACTGTCAACTATCAATCTATAACCCTGAACTCATTTGATAGGGAACATGTGCAAGTCATCTGAAATAACGGCATAATTAACTGGTGCACAAAACTCACTGATGGGCAAAAATGTTTTGGTGGGAAAAAAGGAACAAGAGCCAAAAATATAAGACTTTGAGTTGTAATGCTTATACAAACCATTTAAATTGACTCAACTGGACTTAATGTTAGCTTCAGCTTATGCCTTCCAGTTAACTGTCACATAAGCAATGTTGAGAGAATTAATGAAGTATTAATCACCTCTGCTTTTGAAACTATCTCTAGAAAGGCAGCACAAAATGAAACACTATTCTGCACTTTCTTTTCCTCCTCCCCTACTTAGTGTCACCGTATATATATATATTGGAAAAACATGTGTTACAAGGGAGTGATGGTGAATAATCCACCACCAATCCAATTTTATCCACAACTTTTCTGGACACAGTGAATTGTCCATTTATTCCCATTCATGAGGAAGAGAAGCAGGCCACATCAATTTCCAATCTCTGAATCTCATTGATCACCAACAGTGAAGCAGCATCTTTCAGGGCACCATACACATTTTAGCTCCTGAGACCCTATCACTGCTCTCTACCTAGAAGAATAGAATAGAATAGAATAGAATAGAATAGAATAGAATAGAATAGAATAGAATAGAATAGAATAGAATAGAATAGAATAACAGTTGGAAGGGATGTTGGAGGTCTTCTAGTCTAACCCCCTGCCCAGGCAGGAAACCCTACACCACTTCAGACAAATGGTTACCCAACATCTTAAAAATTTCTAGTGTTGGAGCATTCACAACTTCTGGAGGCAAATTGTTCCATTGATTAATTATTCTGTCAGGAAATTTCTCCTTAGTTCTAAGTTGCTTCTCTCCTTGATTAGTTTCCACCCATTGCTTCTTGTTCTACTCTCAATTTTACTCAATTCAATTCTACTCTTAGAATTTTCCTAATTCCCTCTTACTGCTGCCATAAGCAGAAGCACCTGTAATTTAAATTTTCTTTCTTCTAGATCCAGCCTCTCTGTCTTTTCTGTCTCTCTCTTGCACATTGATGCAAGACAGAGGAGCGGGTGATTATTGCTTCTTAAAGATTGCCTAGGTCCCCTCAAGAGGAAGAATAACTTTTTCTTAGCAATAACAATTGTAGGAAAGTTACAAAATCACTTAAAATTAACATGTTACTCTAATAAAGAGTTTAAAATCCAGCCTATGTATTGCAATCATTTTTACACTAGAGAAGCAAACAATGTTCTCCCACCCTCCAAATTTAACAAACTAAAATATTTTCCTTAAGGCTCCTGCTCTGTTATTTCCAGGAAACTAAAACCCAAAAACTATCAATGTAAGCTGTGGGTTCCTAAAATCTTGCAGAATTTCCATGCACGGAGATGCAATCAGTTACTGTTTCCACATTATTTTTTGCCATTGTTTTTAGTTTGTCCAACAAATTTAATATACAACATCCGGTCCCCTAGGGTAATCCCTCCAGGTTGACTTTGGCCATCCCTTCCATAATTTTTGAAAAACTACATTGTTTGACTTGCATTTTTTTTATTTCAGTGTGGTTCTAGTTAGTAGGTCCTATAAACTTACAGTTTACTTTCATGGGTTCTCAGTAAATTGATTTAACTCAGAGACATGTCAGAAGTAAAATCAACATTGCTACTTTCACCTATTAACAAGAGAGAGAAGATGGCAAGGAAGTAATAGGCAGCATAGAGAAAGCAAAGCTGCTTAACTCATTCTTTGCATCGGTCTTCACACAAAAATAAATTATAGTCCAACCTACCAAAAACATAACTATAAAAGACAGACTAGAAATAAAAGTTAAAATAAGCAAAAAAATTAGTAAGACAACACCTGTCTGATCTTGACAAATACTAATCACCAGAACCTAATGAATTAGAGTTGTAAAGGAGCTGGCAAATATCATCTCAGAACCACTGAACCAGTGGTGGGATTCAAAAAATTTTACTACCGGTTCTGTGGGCGTGACTTGGTGAGCGTGGCTTGTGGCCACGTGACTGGGTGGGTGTGGCTAGGTGGTCATGTGGGTGGCCGTGGCTGGGTGGTCATGTGACTGGCGTAGCCAAGTTGACATCACTCACATTGAGGTGCACCTGTAAAAAAGATCTTCAGACTCTGGAAAGAGTGCGGAAAAGAGCAACAAAGATGATTAGAGGACTGGAGGCTAAAACATATGAAGAACGGTTGCAGAGGTATGGGTATGTCTAGTTTAATGAAAAGAAGGACTAAGGGAGACATGATAGCAGTGTTCCAATATCTCAGGGGCTGCCACAAAGAAGAAGGAGTCAAACTATTCTCCAAAGCATCTGAGGGCATGACAAGAAGCAATGGGTGGAAACTAATCAAGGAGAGAGGCAACCTAGAACTAAGGAGAAATTTCCTGATAGTTAGAATAATTAATCAATGGAACAATTTGCCTCCAGAAGTTGTGAATGCTCCAACACTGGAAGTTTTTAAGAAGATGTTGGATAACATTTGTCTGAAGTGGTGTAAGGATTCCTGCCTAAGCTGGGGGTTGGGCTAGAAAACCTCCAAGGTCCCTTCCAACTCTGTTATTCTATTTTATTCTGAACCTTCTGCTCAAGGCAGATTATGTTGGCAGATATCCTGGCTTTGGCTGCAAGAACTGCAGCAAGCCTTCCCCACCACACACTTCCTCCTCCCACCATTTCATGCGAGGCGTAAGTCCCAAGAGAAAGCTCCTGGTCTGGGTACAGCATGATGGAGCCCTTCCTGGGGAGCAACTCAAGAACTTATTGGATGGTGAGCTCCAGAGTAGTGGCGTCAATGTCAGGAGAGCACTAGTGTGGCAGCAGTGATGGCAGTAGCAGAAGAAGACCAGGGTGGTGGCGATGGAAGGCGATCAGGGTGGTGGCAGCAGAAGGAGACCAGGACAGAGGCGCTCCAGATGGCCGGCCCTCAGGAGAGGAATTTTCTCCCAGGCCTCCCACCAATCAAGATGTTGCTTGATTTCACGACTGCTTCTTGCGGCCCTTGTTGCCCCATGCCTTGGGCGCTAGGGAAGATGTTCCATGTACTCTCTGGGTCAGCTGCTGTTTCTCTCCACCACAGCTCTTGCTGGGAGACCATCTGGTGCAGCACAGCGAAATTTAGTAGCCATGAGCCGCTGTTTTCCTCTAAGTCTCATCAGGAAAGCGCTGTGGCAGAGAGAAGCAGCAGCAATGTTGAATGCTGTTTCTCTCAGCTGCAGCATTTTCCAGATGGGATTTACAGGAAACTGGCAGCTCACAGCTTCTAAATTGCAAAGATGCTCTCCAAGCAAGAGCAGCAGCAGATAGAAGCAGCTGCCGACCTGTAGAGCACATGGAGCATCTCCGCGAGCAACCAAGGCTCAGCAAGGGACAAAAGAAGCAGCTGCAAGATCTCCACTGCAGTACTTTCCAGATGAGACTTCTTACAGGTAAGAAGAACCATCCAGTGCTTTCTCAAACCGCTTTGGCCCTCCTGTGCCCATGCCTCCCCCCTCCAGCTCTTTGGCCTAGCATGGCAGGCTAAGTGGGGAAATGGTGCGTCCCTGGGTCCTGACCCAAAGTGAAGGACGAGTGGACGGAGGCTCCAGGGCAAGGCTGGAGCCAGGGAATGGTGCGTTCCCCGACCCAGCCAAGGTGAAGGGTGAGCAGGCGGAAGGTTTTTGGCATGGCCAGAGATGGGAATGGTACATACTCTGACCCAGCTGAGGCAAAGGGCAAGTGGGCAGAGGCCCGGGGCAAGGCCAGAGCGTGGGAATGACACATCCCTGGGGCCCAACTTGAGGCAAAGGGTGAACAGGCAGACGCTCCAGGGCAAGGCCGGAGCCAGGAATAGCACGTTCCCCGACCCAGCCGAGGTGAAGGGTGAGCGGGTGGCATGCTTATCTTTGGTGAGCAGAGTGGGCGAGGCACGGAGGCGAGGCAGGGAGATTAGCTGGGCCGCGTGGCGAAAGCAAGATATATAGGATGGGGCAGGGTGGGCAGGGAGGAGCAAACGGGCAGGCCGAACAGCCAGAGGTGGTATTTGCCAGTTCTCCAAACTACTCAAAATTTCTGCTACTGGTTCTATTTAGTTCTTCTTTAGTACTTTTTCTCTAATTTTATTGGCATCATTTGGAATAGGAAAAGTAATTTCAGTAATGTATTCATTTTTATGGAGGCTATTCTCCCTATCAAAGATAGTTGTAAGTTCTTCCATCTCTCCAGGTCCAACTTAATTTGTTGCATTAGTTTTATATAGTTGTCATCTTTAATTGTTGCACATCTTGCTGTTAAGTGGATGCCTAAGTATTTAACCTTCTTTACTATATGCAGATCTATTTTCTCTGTCAATTCTCTTTTTTGTTTATCTATAAGATTTTTAACTATTACTCTGGGCTTTTCTTTATTTGTTTTCAACCCTGTCACTTCTCCATATTCCTCAATTTTCTCTATAAGTTTGGGACCAGTTGCTAGTGGTTCTTCTAATATAAAAACTAAATCATCTGCGAATGCTTGTAATTTATATTTTTCTTTTTTGATTTCCATTCCCTTTATTTCTGGATCTTGTCTAATACTTCTGGTTAAAACTTCTAATGTTAATATGAATAATAATGGAGATAGAGGACAGTTTTGTCTCATTCCATTTTTTATATTGAAATTTTCTTTTTTTTTTTTTATTAAACTTTATTGAGGTTTTCTTTTAAAAAAAAACAAACAAAAAACAAAGGACAAAAACAAAAGAGAAATAAGAAGAAAAAACAAACAAACATTCAAACAATAACATAAAACAACATATACATATACATAATATAGCTTTTCAATTTGTATCGGATGTGCAGTGTTTTAACTATTTCCATAGATAATACTTGGTGACATTTTAACTCACTTTTAACCATTATTTAATACACCTTTAGATCTTTCTTTCATTCTATCATGCAACCACTTGTACCACCTTTCCCACACCATATAGTATACTGACTTTTCATCATTTAATTCATAGGTTAATTTAGACATCTCTGTGCACTCAAGTATTTTCTTAATTGTAAGCTCTTCTGGTGGTTGAATTTTCTCTTTCCAATACTGTGCGTATGCCAATCTAGCGGCTGTAATTATATGGATCATTAAATGCATCATTTCCTTTCTATATGGCTTCTTTATTATTCCCAGAAGGAAAATCTCTGGTGTTAATGCAATATCTTCATCAGTTATTTCATATAACCATCTCCTAATTTTATTCCAGTATCCTTTTGCTTCCGGGCATGTCCACCACATGTGAAAGAAGGTGCCTTGACCGTGGCCACATTTCCAACAATTGGGATGTATATTGGGATATATCTTCGCTAGTCTGGCCGGGGCTAAGTACCATCTATGAAACATTTTGTAATGGTTTTCCTTATATGTCACCGCTCTAGTCAATTTAAGATTTCTGTTCCATGCCTCCTCCCATTCCCCAAAATTTATATTGCGCCCTATATTTTTCTCCCATGCAATTATTTGATTCTTCGTGACATCTTCGAACTTGTCATCGTTTAATATATAATTGTATAGTTTTGCCAGAATCTTTTTGTTTGTTCCCATCAAGACTTTATCCAGTCCGTTTGATCCCAGTTCTAAACCATATAGTTCTTTGTCTTTCTGATATCTGGATTTTACTTGTGCATAAGTCCACCAATCTCAAGTTATTCCTTGCTCTCGTAAGATATCATTTGGTTTAAGCCACCCTCTTTCGTCTAGGATATCTTTATATCTGCCCATTTTCTCCCTCTCCCACCTATTTGGGTGGGTCAGGGCCTCCATCGTTGAGAGCCAATTTGGGATTTTTTTGTAATATTTTTGCCTAATCTGGGTCCATGTTTGTATCAGGGAATCTCTAATTTTGTGTCTATGAAAATGTGTCTTCCTTTTCTTCTCCGTTTCCCAGATGTGGGCGTGCCAGCCTTTTTGCAGGTCATGGCCTTCTAAGGTAAGAATTCTCTTATTTTCCAGGGTGATTCAATCTTTTATCCATACTAGCTTGGCTGACCTGTAGTATGTTTCCCAGTCCGGGAGTCCAAATCCACCTATGTCTCTTTTGCCCCTTAAAATTTTAATGGAAAATCTCGGTTTTTTCCCCTCCCATATGAATTCTCTAATAATTTTGTCTAGTTCTAAAAAGAATTTTTTATCTAAATTTATGGGTATATTTTGAAATAGAAATAATATTCTGGGGAGGATGTTTATCTTAATTGTGGCTATCTTGCCCAAAAGTGATAGTCTTATTTTTTTCCAGCAATCTAGGTCTTGTTTTATTTTCCTGATTAGGGGAATATAATTATCGTCTTTCAAGGTCGAACATCTTGATGTAATCCAAATTCCTAGGTATTTAATTTTTTTGGCAACCTGTAATCCTAGTACTTCTTCTATCTCGTTTTTCTGGCTCTCAGTTGTGTTCTTGATCAATACTTTGGTTTTGGTTTTGTTCAGTATGAAGCCTGCCACCTCTCCATATTTACTTAATTCCTCCAATACTTTAGGTCCCGACTCTATAGGGTCTTCAAGGATTAGGGCTACATCATCCGCAAATGCTTGCGTCTTGTAAATCTCCTTCCTGATCTGCAATCCTTTTATTTCATCGTTAAATCTAATTTTCCTTAGAAGAACTTCTAGGGCCAGAATGAACAATAAAGGGGATAGGGGACAACCTTGCCTTACTCCCTTACTAATTTGGAATGTTTTAGTCCTATCCCCATTCACCAAGATACTGGCCTTTTGGTTATTATAAATGGATTTAATCATCATTTCAAAATTTGTTCCAAATTTCATCATCTCAATTTGTTTAATCATGAATTTCCAATTTAGATTGTCAAATGCCTTTTGAGCATCGACAAAAATCAGAGCCATCTGTTTTCCAGGGTGTTCCTCATAATACTCTAGCGTGTCTAATACAATTCTCATATTATCCCTAATTTGTCTCCCCGGTAAGAATCCATTCTGGTCTTTATATATCCAATTATTTAAAATCTTTTTCATTCTTTCTGCCATTATGCCCATGAATAATTTGTAGTCCGTATTTAGGAGCGAGATTGGTCTGTAATTTTGAATTTGTTTTGGGTCGGCACCTTCTTTCGGCACAAGTGTGACATGCGCCTCTTTCCATGACTCTGGAATTTTGTGGTCTAACAGTGCATCATTAAAAATTTCTACTAATTTCGGTTGGAGTATTTCTTCTAATTTTTTATATATTTCCCCTGGAAATCCGTCAGGTCCTGGCGCTTTATTATTTTTCAATTTGGAAAGGGCTATTTTTAATTCTTCAATTGTGATCTTTCTGTTAAGCATTTCTTTCTCATCATCAGTTATTTGTGGGAGCTCTGCTTTTATCAAGTATTGTTCTATTTTGTCATCCGATATCTCCTCTTCTTTATATAGGGATTCGTAATATTCTCTCACCCTATCCCGTTTTTCTTCCTCGTTAATCAATAATTTGCCCTTAGAGTCTACTAAAGTATGAATTATTCCCCTTTCATTTTCCTTTTTTAATTTATAGGCCAACCACCTCCCCGATTTGTTGGTATTCTCAAAAAGATATTGTTTCGTTCTTTTCATTCTTTGTGCCAACTCTTCTTGCTCCATGATATTTACTTTATGCTTCCACATCATCCAATTTTCTTTGGCTGCTTCATCTTCTGGATTATCTTGGAGTTTTCTTTCTGATTCTCCTATATGATTTAAGTACTCTTCCAGGGTCTTCCTTTCTTCTTTATTTTTATGTGCAATATATGAAATCACGACTCCTCTCAGATAGGCCTTCATTGTGTCCCAAACTATTGCGCGGGATGTGCCTTTGTTTTCATTTTCCTTGAAAAAGAAATTTATTTCTTCTTTGAATTTTTGTATACAGTCTTTGTCGCCCAGTAATTTGGCATTAAACCTCCACCTCCGTTGGTATTTTCTCTGGAGAGGCTTCCATCTGATTTCTAATGGATTATGATCTGCCCAATCGTTTGGGTTAATTACTGCAGTTTCAATTTCCAACCCCAAATTTCTACTGGCCCATGCCATGTCAATTCTGGACCACGACTTTTGTGCATTTGAAAAGAAGGTATATTGCCTGTCATTTGGGTGCAGGGTACGCCAAATATCAATTAGATCTAATTCATCGACTAACTCAAAAAATGCTCTCGGTAAGTTTGTCCTTTTATTTTTTTTAACTTTATTGCTCTTATGGTCCTTCTCCGGATCTACAATGCCGTTAAAATCCCCTATCATACAAATTTCAGTATATGCCATTTTCACTAATTGTTCATGCAGTTTCTTAAAGAATTCTCCCTGTTTTTTATTCGGGGCATAAATGCCCACTAATAATACCTTGGAATTCCCTCTCTTAATTTCAATCATAAGGATCCTACCCTTTGTATCTTTAAATTTCAATTCTGCTTCAATTCCTTTTTTTACGTAGATAGCCACCCCCCTCTTCTTTTTCTCTGCCAGCGAATCAAATGTTTGACCGAATTTTTTATATTCTAAACATTTACTTTCTTCTTTTTTTATGTGCACCTCTTGTAAACACATTATATCAACATTTTGTTTACCTAGTTTTGTTAATATTCTTTTCCTCTTTTTGTAATCATTTATTCCATTGACACTTACGGATATTAACTTCAAGCCATTCATCTCTAAACCCCTATCTGATTATTGGTTCTTGTTTATTTCTTACGGCCCTTACTGGTCTCGCTTTCTTCTCTTTGGCTTCTCCTTCTTCTTCTGTCTTCTCCTCTACAGTTGCCTCGTTCGTGTTCTGTTGATGTAGGGCTTCCTCCTCCACTGCTGCTATTTCTAGATCTTCCTTACTCCCCTGCTCTTCTTCCGCGCCTCTTAGCTGGTCAAGGAAGTCTTGTGCTGTACTCAGATTTTCTATTTTAATTTTTCTTCCTTGCCAGGTTATTAGCATCCCTTCTGGGAGAAGCCACCTGAATAGTATCTTTCTTTTGTTCAACTGTATAGCCAAAAATCTATACCCCTTCCTCATCTCCCGGACTCTTCTTGGTATCTGTTTTAGGATTATTATTTCTTTTCCTCAATATGTAATCTGTTCGTCTCTTGCCATATTATAAAGAATATCTTTAACTTTTTTCTGTGCGAAGCGGATATGAACTTCTCTAGGAAGCTTGTTCCTTCTTGCATAGTTAGTCTGGACCCTATATACGTCGTCCAGCTCCCTAATTATTGCCTGTTTGTCTTGGTGAAGTGCATCGGCTATCAGCTCCGCCATTTTTTCTCCTAGGTCTTCCTCTTTGTCCTCGACAACATTCTGAAATCGCAAATAAAAGGAAGCCCGGTCCATCTCCAATTGGATTATTGTATCTTCTATCTCTTTATTTTGACTGGTTAGTGCTTGATCCACAATGTCTAATTTCTTTTCAGTTTGGTCTATTCTTGTTTCGGCTTTTTGAATTCGTAGTTCATTATTAACTATTGATGTTTGGATATCATTCATTTTCTGGTCCAATGCATGTATATATGATTTTAATTCGACATGGTTATTTAATAATTTTTCCTGCATTGCCATCATTGTTTCTTGAATCAGGGTTAATGATGCTTGCAGAGTTTGCATTGCCAGGCTTTCTGTTGATTTTTGTGTCGCCGGAGAGGTTGTCGCTATAGTGGGGTTAGAGGGAGTCTTTTTTCCTGTTTTCCCCACAGTGGATGCCATGCTTGTCATTTCTTTTAAGATTTTCTTTTGCTCTTTAATTATCCTGTCGATGTTACTCCAAATTCTCATTCGCCACTTAGCGCCTCTATTATCTTTTTTTATATATATATATAAATATATATTTATATATCTATATTACTATATCTAATTTTTCCTTCTAAATTTGTAAACAAGTATAGCTAGTTTTCCGGTGGGCAATCAATATCAATATCTATACGATGGTTCTAATCTCTTCCTCACAATATCTTATACTCAGAATGTTATTTAAATATATTTGATGTTAAATTGGCTTGGTAAATATAAGTTAGACAGTTCAATACTATACAAATCAAAATATCAATTAATCAGCAGTTCACAATCAATATATCAATAAAGCAATTAATTTGGCTCAATATTATACTTTTTAAATGCTTAAAATACTATAAATACTATAAATAGAAATTTTGAATACTTAATTTTAAATACGATTATAATTGTATAATTATAATTTTAGATACTATAAAAATACTGGTAAATACTATAAATGCTAAACAGTTAAATATATATATAGAAAGATTTAAAATATCAAAACTTAAGAGTGTATTATATTATCTAGTCAAAAAAAAAGGAAGTCAATTTATCAAGGTATATACAGATCTAATAATCAGGATACTGAAGACAAATTATCTAAAGGTTCAAGTGTTGTTGTTAATTTAATTTTATATATATATATATATATATATATATATATATATACACACACACACACACACACACACACACACACACACACACTTATTATTCCTTTTTGGGATATAGTCTTTTTTGCCCAGTCTCTGATCTTCTATAAGTCCTCCAGGTTCAGCACTCTATCGTATTCTTGCTGCCAAACTGTCCACCGCTAGGCAGGCTATTCCTCCGTCAAGTCACTCTAATGGCTGAGCTTCCTGTTCAGTGCAAAAAAGAAAGCCAAACTCGATCCACCCAATTTCAGCCTCCGCTGGGTCTACTTGTGTTCACAGTAAAAAAAGGAAATAAGTGCTGGTCTTAAATTTTCTCACCGATCCTCTCTGGCACGCACACTGTCAGTACAATTTTCTTTCTTTCTTATTTCGATGCCGGCTTGTCGGGCTCTCTCTCTGCCAGAATACACAGGAAGCTTTCAATCGCCGCTTCTCTCATCTGTAAGGCTCTCCCGCCCGATTTCGCCGACCCCTTTCCTGATGTCCTCTCTCCTCAATGCAGGAAAGGTGTGTATCGATCCACACTGCAGCATCTGATCTCCCTTGCTTCCATCTGGTTGCTGGTTACCACAGCTTCGTGTCAGCCATTAGTTTGGCCGACTCACGCGTGCTGGGTTAGACAGAGCCGCCCGGTCTTGCGATCAGCGTTTTGCGCCCGCTTTCACGCTCACCCGGCTCGCTCTCTCGTCCGTGGGGCTCTCCGGGCTCCACGCCCCTCAGGGGGTCCCCAAAACACGGTGACTGATGGTATTGAGGAGCAGCAGTCACTCACTCAACGCCATATCGCCGCGGGTCACCAACCGGAAGTCTATATTGAAATTTTCTGTCACATCTCTAGTGATTGCTACCGGTTCGGCGAACCAGCCCCAGCCTCAGCTACCGGTTCACCTGAACCGGTCTGAACTGGTAGCATTTCACCCCTGGTATAAACTCAATTAGGAATCTTTTTAGTCTTTCAGCGATTATTGAAGCAAATATCTTGTAGTCTGTATTTAGTAGAGATATTAGTTCTGTAGTTCTTTATTTGTGTTGCATCTGAGTCTTCTTTGGGGATCAAAGTAATATAGACTTCTATCCACATATCTGGTATCTTGGCTTCTAATAGGACCTCATTATACACGTCTAACATTGACAAAGTCAATGCATCTTGGATGTCTTTATAAAGTTCTGCTGGTAAACCGTCTGGACCTGGTGTTTTGTTATTTTTTTTGTCTATTGATCACTTCTGTTAATTCTGCCATAGATATTCTTTCGTTCAACATGTTCTTCGCCATTTCCGGAATTTTTGGTAAATTAGCTTTTTCCAAATATTATATTATTTTTCCGCTGGTATTTTTTCATAATCATATAGCTTCTTATAAAAATCCTGTATTATATTTTTTTTCTTTCCCATTTGGTATTGTAGTGTGCCTTCTTCATCCTGCAGTTTACTTATCTATCTCTTCTCTTTTTCTTTCTTCAGTTTATAGGCTAACCATCTTCCAGGTTTATTAGCATTTTCAAAAAAGTTTTGAAATTTTGCTCTTTTTATTTATTATTCTAATTCATCTTTTGCCATGATATTTAACTTATGTTTAAACATCTCCATTTGGCTTTTTAAGCATACCTTGTGTGGTTCTTTTCTATTTCAAGTCCTTTATATTCTTCTTCCAAAGTCTTTTGATATTGTTTCTTTTTCTTATTCTTCTTTGCTATATAAGTTATAGCTAATCCTCTGATATACGCTTTTGCTGTGTCCCACACATTCTGTAGTGAAGTTTCCTCTTTACTGTTCTCTTTGAAGAAAAATCTGAGTTCTCTTTCCATCATCTGTATAAATTCTTTATCTTTTGTTATAGATTGATTTAAAGTCCACTTTATTTTTCTCTTTTGTCCCTTCCACCTAATTTTAACTGGATTATGATCAGCCCATAGGTTTGTTTCTATTTCAATTTATAAACCACAATAAATATAGTCCCAGAGTGGAGGATAAAGCCACAGTAGCATTTTTTTAAATAACAGTCTTTTTCTTTTCTTTTTTTTATTAAAAAAGTTTTTTTTTTATTTTTTAAACACACAGACAAACACACATACAATGTATTTTTTCTGAACAGAGTATTGGCCGATTCACAAATTTAAACAATTTTTAGTCATTTCAACACAGTTTATATATTCCCTTTTTGCAGTAGTATTTATTCTCTCTATTTTCATTCTTTCTTTGTTCTTTTTTTTAAAATCAATATTACCCATTCATCCTAACTCTAATCTTAACCAAAATTCATTTTTCCCTTCATCTTATATTACATCACTTAAGTTTGAAATTTAATTTAACGTAATTCCTAATATTACTATCATTCATTTCATATCAAAATAATAAACCAAAAACATTTTATACCATATATTTCCTTAAGTTTTGTTCCAAATCATACACTCCAAAATCTTAGTAAAAATCAAAAATCTTATCTCTAGTTTTCAAATACTTTGTAAAAGATATATATTTATACCTCTTCAAACAGCATCTTAATAATTTCTACTTTCACCACAGTCTAACTATTTCAAAATACAATATCATTTCACCTTCCAATTGTTACAATTTCCCTAATTAAATTTATTCATATTTTTAAAACTTGTCATTTTATAAACTCCAACAATGCAATTAGAAATATTCCAATTATTCCAATTTCTCTAATTTTAGGTAAAACATATTTCTGAAAACTGATTTCATTTCGTTCATGCATCCATATAATTTTCCATTATTTTAAATTACTTAATTAGCATCACAATTTCATCTTTTTACCAGCATTCATTTCATCTATAAATCCTACTTCAATTCATATTTCAATTCTAAATATATACAACATATTCCTCTTTTATTTCTTTCCCCTTCTTTTCTTTTGTGCTTTAAAATCCTGAACTCTCCTATTTTGTCCTATATTTCCCATTATTTCCCATCTCTTTTCCCTTTTTCTTTTCTTTCCATTGTTAATTCCAGTGTAGTCATTTTGTATTTTAAAATCATAAGCTCCTCTATTTTGCCCTGTATTTCTCATTATTTTCCATCCCTTCTCTTTCTTTCTAGTATTTCCACTGTCAATCCCAGTGTAATCATTTAATTTTTTTTATTCTTTCTATTCCACCCTCTTTTCCTTCTTTGTCTCTTTCCCCCTTTTCTATTTTTTCCATTGTTAATCCTTAATCTTCTAATCCTACAATTCTGCCTTTGTTTCAAAATATCCTGTCTTGAATTGATTACCAAATCTGCATTTCCAAAAGCTGCCTGAGTATCTGCTGGGGCTATTAAGAAAGACTTGGAGGCTGCTTTCTGTCTCCAAGAGCATGTTTCTCCATTTCTCCTTTAGGGAAATACAATATTCTGCCCTTTTTAATATTCCCCCAAAAATTTCATTCTTCTAGGAGGGTGGATGCTGACTTTCTATAAAATAAATAGAGACAACCATTTGTTGTCTTGAGGAAAGATAAATAAAATAAAATTATTATTATCTAATAATATTATTAGATACAGTTGCAAGAAAAAGTATGTGAACCCCTTGGGATTATGTGGAGTTTTGCATGAATTGGTCATAAAATGTGCTCTGAACTTCATCTAAGTCACAACAATAGAAAAACACAGTCTGCTTAAAATAATACTACACAAACATTAGATGTTGCCATGGTTTAATTGAACATAACATGTAAACATTCACAGTGCAGGGAGGAAAAAGTATGTGAGCCCCTAGCCTAATGACGTCTCCAAGAGCTAATTGGAGCCAGGAGTGAGCCAACCTTGACTCCAATCAGTGTGATGATATTGGATGTGTTGCTGACAGCTGTCCTGCCCTTTAAAAACACACATCTATTTTGGGTTTACTGGTTTCAAGAAGCACTGTCTGATGTGAACCATGCCTCACAGAAAAGAGCTCTCAGAAGACCTACGATCAAGAATTGTTGACTTGCATGAAGCTGGAAAGGGTTACAAAAGTATCTCCAAAAGCCTTGATGTTCATGTGTCCACGGTAAGACAGACTGTCTACAAATGGAGAAAGTTTAGCACTGTTGCTACTGTCCCTAGGCATAGTCGTCCTGTAAAAATGACTGCAAGAGCACAGCGCAGAATGCTTCATGAGATAAAGAAGAATCCTAGAGTGTCAGCTAAAGACCTACAGAAATCTCTGGCACATGCTAACATTTTTGTTGACACATCTACAATAAGGAAAACATTAAAAAGAATGGAGTACATGGGAGGACACCACGGAGGAAGCCATTGCTGTCCAAAAAAAAAATATTGCAGCACGTTTGAAGTTTGCAAAAGAGCACCTGGATGTTCCACAGCACTACTGGCAAAATATACTGTGGACAGATGAAACCAAAATTGAGTTGTTTGGGAAGAACACACAACACTATGTGTGGAGAAAAAAAGGCACCACACACCAACATCAAAACCTCATCCCCACTGTAAAACATGGTGGAGGAAGCATTATGGTTTGGGGCTGCTTTGCTGCTTCAGGGCCTGGACGGATTGTTGTCATTGATGGGAAAATGAATTCCAGAGTTTATCAAGATATTTTGCAGGAAAAGGTACGACCATCTGTCCGCCAACTGAAGCTCCGCAGAGGATGGGTGATGCAACAGGACAATGACCCAAAGCATACAAGTAATTCAACAAAAAAAATGGCTTCAACAGCACAGAATACGCCTTCTGGAGTGGCCCAGTCAGAATTCTGACCTCAACCCGATTGAAATGCTGTGGCATGACCTTAAGAGAGCGATTCACACCAGACATCCCAAGAATATTGCTACACTGAAACAGTTTTGTGAAGAGGAGTGGTCCAAAATTACTCCAGATCGTTGTGCAGGTCTGATCTGCAACTACAGGAAACGTTTGGTTGAGGTTATTGCTGCCAAAGGAGGGTCAAACAGTTATTAAGTCCAAAGGTTCACATACTTTTTCCTCCCTGCACTGTGAATGTTTACATGTTATGTTCAATTAAACCATGGCAACGTCTAATGTTTATGTAGTATTATTTTAAGCAGACTGTGTTTTTCTATTGTTGTAACTTAGATGAAGTTCAGAGCACATTTTATGACCAATTCATGCAAAACTCCACGTAATCCCAAGGGGTTCACATACTTTTTCTTGCAACTGTAATCCCTAACCTGCCTAGAATTCAGGGGTGAAATACAACAGGTTCTGACAGGTTCAATAGAAATTTTGAGCAGTTCGAAGAACTGGTAGCAGAAATTTTGAGTAGTTCAGAGAACTGGCAAATCCCACCTCTGGCTGGCCCCAGAGTGGGGTGGGAATGGAGATTTTGCAGTATCCTTCCCCTGGAGTGAGGTGGGAATGAAGATTTTGCAGTATCCCTCCCCTGCCATGCCCACCAAGCCACGCCCACCAAGCCACATCACACCCATCAAGTCACGCCCACAGAACTGGTAGTAAAAAAATTTGAATTTCACCACTGCTAGAATTCAAATGTTGACCTGCAGGAACTAAGTTGCTCTGGCTAGAAAATGAGGCTTGAAAAGAAGAACATAAAGTCCCATCTAATTTAGAAAATGCCCTTTGCCTGAGCAGCAGTCCAGCCCAAGCCCTGTTTAAATGTAATAAAGGATAACAAGAGTAGATAGAGGCCTTTAATAGTTAAGTACCCATGACAAGTGATTGAGCACAGCACACGTAGACAAACTTCCTCATCAGCATAAGTTTATATGTAATTAATATGATCGATTTTTTTTCTAAATTTTTAGCTACAGAAGTCATTTACCAGAAACAAATTTATACAATTTGTTTGCTGTTTTTTCTATTTTGATAATGTATATCTGCTTTCTTTGACTGAAAATCATACAAAAATTTGTCTAGCATATGTAAATTACAGCAGCTATGGTCATATAGCAGTGGTGGGATTCAATTTTTTTTACTACTGGTTCTGTGGGGATGGCTTGGTGGGTGTGGCTTGGTGGGGTCATGTGACTGGGTGGGCATGGCCAACTCGATGTCACTCATGTCAAGGAGCACTTCACCCAGCCCCTCCCCTCCCAGCCAGTCCTTGTCATCCCCGGCCTCAATGTATCTATAGTTCTGTAAAAAAGTTGTTCACCTTTTTTCAACTTTATTATCTGCATTTACATACTATAGATATACTTTCATGGACCACTGAAAGGAGGAACTGGCTCACATACTTTGCCCTTTTCCTTTGGCAGTGGCGGCCCCACTTGGCTGCTGGACAGTGGGCAGCATCAAAGTACCTTAAAGGGACAGGCTGCAGTGGCTGCCTTCCAAGCAGCTTTGCTGCCCCTTTCTTCCTGCAAAGGGAGGCAGAAAAGTTTGGCCAAGTTGTGTCCTCATTCTTAGCATCAAACATACACACAGAGCAAACACGCACACACCTCATGGTGCCAGGACCTTCTGCGAGGAGTTGGCGCATGGGCGAGTCCCTCCGGCGCCATGAGATGTGTGTGTATTTGCTCTGTGTGTACATTTAAGGCCGAGCAGGGGAGGCAACTTAGCCGAACTTTTCTGTGGAGGGGCAGCGAAGCTGCTCTGAAGGCAGCTGCTGCAGCCTGTCCCTTTAAAGTCCCCCTTCTGCTACCCGGCTTCAGCTTACAGAGCGACTGGGTGGGACCGGGAAGGAGGAGATGACTTGGCCGAACATTTCTGCGAAGGGACAGCAAAGCTGTTTGGAAGGCAGCCGCCACAGCCTGTCCCTTTAATCACAGTGAAATTTAGCAGCCATGAGCCGCCACTTTCTGCTAAGTATCATCCAGAAAGCACTGCAGCAGAGAGAAGCAGCCAGGTTGAATGCTGTTTCTCTCTGCTGCAGCACTTTCCGGATGGGACTTACAGGACCCAAAGTGGCAACTCACAGTTGCTAAATTTCGCTGTGCTGCATAAGACGCTTTCCCAGCAAGAGCAGTGGTAGAGAGAAAACAGCTGCCGACCCAGAGAACACGTGGAGCGGCTCCGTGTGCTTTCCGGATCAGCGGCTGCTTCTGTCTACTGCTGCTCTTGCTGGGAGAGTGTCTTTCGCAGCACAGCGAACCTCGGGTGCTTGGGGAGATGCTCCACGTGTTCTCTTGAAACAATGGCCCGACCTGACTGCTTCTCTCTGCTACAGCACTTTACGGATGGGACAGTAAGGTAAGAACCTTACCCAAACCACTTCAGCCCACCTGCACCCGTGCCGCCTCCCCCGTGCCCGCTTCCCCCCCACCTGCACTGCCACCCCCATGGCCCTTTGGCTGAGGGTGGCAGGCTGCAGGTCAGGTAAATTGCTTTGGCCTGGGGGGAGGGTATAGTTTGAGGCCAGGGCAGGGTTCTCTAGGCGAGCATGGGCAGCGAGCATAGGTTTCCCAGGGGGAATGCATTCAATGGCCCTGGGGATGAGAGTTAGTAAAACAGAAACTTACCTAACTAGGGAGTGGCAAAGGCTTAAGTTGGGAGCCAGGAAGCTGGACAGCAGCTGGGCTGCGGGCATCACGTGGTCTAGGCTAGGACCTGTGGGGGAACTCGAGAGGACCTAAGTGAGCTGTGGATGCTGGGCAGCCAGGAAAGTGGGCAAGGGAACCGACTGGGCTGTAGGCACCATGTAAGCAGGCAAACTGGCTGGCCCGCAGAGACTGTGTGGTCAATGCAAGCGAGGAGCCAAACAAGCAACAGCTATGCCAGGGAAGCGAGATGAGAAATGACTGGGGAGGTTGGGGTGAACGGCGAGTGGGCAGGGAGATCAGCGAACATGCAGGGCGAGCAGCGAGCAGGGGCGGGGCCAGCCAGAGGTCATATTTGCCAGTTCTCCGAACTACTCAAAATTTCCACTACTGGTTCACCCAAACCGGTCCAAACCAACTGAATACCACCTCTGTCAGATAGCCAACCAACCTGCTTTTTGGAAACTTCTAGGTTCACCTTGTTACCTGATTATATTGTTGGCTTGCTGAAAGAGGCCACTAGAGGTCACTGCACAGATTTATTTTATAAATCCTAATAAGAGTACAGTAATTCATGGAATAGTAGGTTTTAAGAGAAAATTCACATTATGAACTAGTACACAGATGTTTAATCAATAGTCTGCAAGCTTCATGCTGTACAGCTAATCCATAGAAAAGTTGCAGTATAATGAAGAACATTCATTCATATTTTTTTTCTGATGATGGAGAACAAAGGCATTTTAACCAGGCTAGATTAGGAAGTAGATGAATTAGACTTTCCCACAAGGCGAATCATTTTATTAATAAATTGGTTTTGATACTGAGATTAAAGAGATAATTAGTATAAAACTATCCTTTGCTTTTTTGTTCCAATGAGAAAAAAATTAGCACAAAGACAATGTGATCATGTCGTGGCTTAGTAGCTATAAAACAGGAAAAACACCAAGAGGTATGATAAGGCAGTCATTTCTCCCACAAAACTCAGCTACCCTCAAGCTTTAACTGCAGAAATGTATTCCAATAATTTCTGTTCTGTTGGAGCCAGAAATGAATTGGGTGTGTTGCTCACAAAAATTGTGGCATGTGAGTAAACAAATGCACTACCAGAGGTGACCTCTGCTTCTGTCTTGGGAAGAGAACAAATGGCATATCAGAAAGGCTGTAAGTGTAATAGTGCCCTGTGTTGCTGAGCAATGGGGAAGAGGAAGTTCAAGAATCATTAAATTAATAAAATTCAATCTAGAAGCCAAATACACGAAATCACACTGACTGGTTTTTGCCCATATTAAAATGGGAAAAATCCAAGAAAGACAATTCAAAAAATCCCTTCAAATATATTATGGTTCTAAACAGTCTAAAATTATTTCCACCTAGTAAGTGTCCAGTTATAAAGGGGACTGTCTTAATGTTTGTTCATTCAGTAGTTTTTTTTATCACACAGTGATAAAAAAACCCTCTGGTGATTAATGTAAGAAAGGACATAAAACGTATTATAAAACAATAAACACCTACTGTACAAAGCATCAGGATCATACTTTGATGGCTAAAAGGAACATAATGTTAGTGCCTTCTGATCACACAAGAACCTGAGGGTGGGGTGGGTGGGAGTGGGGGAGCAAATTGAGTTTATAGGTTTTTCACTTACAAATGTTGCCTGCCAATTTAGTAATCAATAAATACTAGTCAAACAAACAGACTTCTGTGTAAAACACATAAGGCCAGATTGCCCATATATTTCAAGACTGGAATGTAACTAAAGAGCATTCTTACACTTTTAGTTTTGAAATACATCAAAGGCAGATCTTAATATTCAAAAATGCAAGTTCCACTTTGGTTGGATTTGGTAAGATCCAGAATGTTCAGTGTGATTTTGCAAGGCTTTAATGCATTCGATTGCTTTGGAGTAGAAGAGGCCCAACTTGGTTTTTGTTTTGGAGCAAAAATCGACGTAGAGAAAAAGAGTTGTCATGCAAATATTGGCAAGGGGCCCTTAGAATTTATATATCCGGTTTTATATATGCGTGCTGGCAGAATATTTCAAAAATTACTATCTTACCAGTTGGTAGGAGGGGCCTTCAAGCAGGTGGAGAGGTGGATGCAGCTCGCGAGCTTAACAGAAAGACTCGGGTTTGAGAAGAAACGGGTGGATCCTTTAAAATCCAAGTAGGATCTGCCAAAATCCAGCTTTTACCCACACCCGTTAATTGACACCCCCCCCCCCACACACACAAAACTTAGCGAAGCTGCCCTGAGCCTATATTAGGCGGCCGCTGAAGAGGAAAAGGCGGCGGCAGGAGGCGGGGAAGAGACAGTGAACTAGCGAGCGACAGAGCCAAGCAGCCCTCTACACTCAGTATGTAAACAATATATGGAAGTTATCAAGTAATGTTAAGCTACTAAGCAGCAACAATCACCCAGGGTGCAAAGGAGGCCCTTGGCCTGAAGCGCCCCCACCCTACCCCAGTAACCCTTCCTTTTCCCTGAAGGGCCGACTGCCCGGTTTCCTAGCGGGCGAGGGGAGCAGAATCGGATACAGTCACATACCGAGGAAGGAGAGGCTGAAGGCAGCAGCCAGTACAGAAAAGGATGAATTTCCAGCAGCTGGCTGATGTTGCGGATAAATGGTGCTCCAACACCCCCTTCGAGCTTATTGCCACGGAGGAGACCGAGAGGAGGATGGATTTCTACGCAGACCCAGGCATTTCTTTTTATGTCTTGTGCCCGGAGAACGGATGCGAAGACAATTTTGTAAGTGGAGGAAGAGGAGGTGGGCGAGTGAATGGGGAGCGAGCGAGCGGGAACCATCGTGTTTTTTGGCCGGGGCAAAAGGCTGGAGCCGGGAGGCTGCTCGCGGTTTTTGATTTCGTCCAATTTCCATTCCTCCTTTCCCCGCTCGTTTGCGGAGATGGCGGAGAAGAGACGTTTTTCCCTTCCTTCCCCCACACCCATACCGGGTGGAAGGAAGATGGAAGAGTCTTCCATGGGTGAGAAGAAGGACCGCCATCCTGTTTATTCTGGATCGTTTTGGGGAAGTCTAGCAAGGCATTATTCCACTCTCCCCTCCCCTCTCCCCAGAACATAGTGGAAATGTCACCTGCGTTTTTTATTCATGTTGGTCCTAGAAGGTTAAATGGTGAAGTGTGTTTTGGTGTGGTATACATCATGGCCTATTGTGGCAGTTTAACAATAACCAGTTACTGTAATTTCTCCCACTCTCTCATCTATTCAGCATGTGAAATACAACCTTTGCTTGTTTGCTGTTGCTTTTCTCAGAAGATATCCTAAATTCTGGTTAGTATTTAGTCTCCCCTCAGGGCTGTGCTTGCGCTCTGGAACTTTCAGAGTACCAGAAGATGATCTCTGAGGTTATGGAGGGTATGTAACTCTATGTAACTTGAGCTTTGGAAGTAGAATCACATTTAGGTTATCTTGAGAACAGGAATTTCAGATACTGATTGAGTTCACCACAGTTTGGCTAAGGAACCCAAAGCTTATTCTGGTTTTCTAGACCTTGGCCTTTTGAAAATATGTGGACTTCTACTCCCAGAGTTCCTCAGCATTACTAAATGAGGAATTCTGGGAATTGAAGTCCACATATTGTCAAGTCAAGATTGAGAAACACTGCTTTATTCTGTTAACCAAGACGAGGTATTTTGTTACCCTGTTTTCATAACACTTTCAACCATGTGGCCTTGGTTTTGTACAATGGGCTGGGCCAAACTGTTTGGTTAGCTGTTATTGATTTTGTATGTCATGGAAGCATCAGTAGGCAATATGATTAGTTATCAAGAATATTGAATATTATCTGAAGAGCCAAGAGTTCCCAGTGTTACTCAATACATGGATTTCCCCTTTTGCAGTTATCTATAGCAACCTCTTTTTTCTATTTTCATCTGATGCCTAGCACATAACTGGTAGTTTTAAGCTATTAAATATCAAAATAAGAGTTTTCTCCCCAAACAGGTTTTGCCATGGATACTATCTGACTCATTTTACTAATAATTGGTCAATGACTTCTACAGAATGTGATCAGCCTGGCACTTACTGACCACTTTAGATTAGCATGAATTTACATACCCCACTTCAAATCCTGGGTACTGTTTTCAAGGGTTTGCTTTTGATAGGAAGCAAGTCTGGGCCTTTCAAATTCAGCTCACCCTGTTTAATCACAACTGGTAGGTCTCAAACTGATCCTTGGGACAGAACTGGATCAGCCTGAAAAGCAGCTGATCAGTGATTATAGTGGGATTGTACAGTAGACCAAAGAAAGAGAAACTTCACTTTTCCTATGCTCTCCATGGCACAATTCTCTCCATGCCAGTTTTCACACTACTTTTGAATGGGGTTTAATGGTGGTTAGGTACCCCACTTCAAATCCTGGATACTGTTTTCAAGGGTTTGCTTTTGATAGGAAGCAAGTCTGGGCCTTTCAAATTCAGCTCACCCTGTTTAATCACAACTGGTAGGTCTCAAACTGATCCTTGGGGCAGAGAACTGGATCAGCCTGAAAAGCAGCTGATCAGTGATTATAGTGGGATTGTACAGTAGACTAAAGAAAGAGAAACTTCACTTTTCCTATGCTCTCCATGGCACAATTCTCTCCATGCCAGTTTTCACACTACTTTTGAATGCGGTTTAATGGTGGTTAGGTCGTGTTGAATATAGCTGACCAAAATATTTGAGCAAGACCAGAGATGTTTTGCCAGAAAGCTAAACCCCACAGTCTAGTCATCTATTAAAACTTACCTCCTGTTCCAGCTCCAGAGGATGGTGGATGTCTCTCCCCCCTACACACAAACACATCAGTTGGTGACTTTTGGTGGAGGAGGAGGGAAACAAATAATGTATATTCCCTCTCCCCCTCCCAAGTTTTTTTCTGAAGAACCACTGTGGAAGAATGCCTTTGATTTGCTGCCTTTAGTAATTTAAATAAGCAAATGTTTTTAGGATGGGACATACCTTCCTTAACCACGCCTGCCTGTAGAACATGACACAGGCAAGAGATAGCTACTTTCTGCCAACAGCATGTCTTAATTTGCCAAAGTAGCAAGTGTCCTACCCTTTTTCTTAGTAATAATAGAGATAAAAAGCAAATCTAGTTTGGTTAACCATAAGGGGAAAAGGCAATTTGTGTTATTTTATTCCATAACTTCTAATCTACTCATTAACTCAAATTCTCCAGATAAATTAGAAAGTTAAAATATAAAATCCGTACTCAGCTAACTCAGGATCACAAAATAGTGTGCAAGCTTTGATTTCCCAGAACTATGTTTTAGGGAGGGGTAAAAAGAAAAGGGTTGCTATTCTGGTTATTAGTCTGCCTTTAATTTCAGCTGCATATTCCAGTTCAGAGGCTAAATATAATCTTTATAATAAAAACTATTAAGGGCTTGAATTGGAAAATAGAAAAGTCCCAAAGGTGCTTTGGATGAGAAGCGAAATGTTTTCAAGGAAAAAACCTAGGAAAGTCCAGTTGCCTTTCTGAAAAAGCACCTTTGGGATAACCATGACCTGGATGATTGGCAATCTCCATAGACATATAGACTTTGAAAACTGGACACTTAGAGATTGCTGCAAAAATAAATGTAATAGGAATCCACTGTGTTTCTTCTGTATACTTACATTTTTCCTACTACCTTGAATGATAGTGGAATGGTCAGTTTTTAAGTGTGTGTTATAATACCAAGAGGGTTGCAAGTTCTTGGTATAAATCAATTTAGGCCGTCAGTTTTAGATGCAATCTCACAAATCCACTCTATATTTTTAAATTATTTATTTATTTATTTTTATTTAGTTTGTCGATCATGTACTAGATAACAGGTATAAGTATAAACATGGACATGAACAAGGAATGAGTACAAATAAATGGGGACAGTAGGACAAGGACGGTAGGCACGCTGGTGTGCTTATGCACACCCTCTTTACGGACTTCTTAGGAATGGGGTGAAGTCCAAGGTAGATAGTTTAAGGTTGAAGCTGTGAGGGTTAGAGGATGTAACAACAGAGTCAGGTAGAGTATTCCAGGCATTGATCACTCTGCTGCTGAAGTCATATTTTCTGCAATCGAGTTTGGAGCGGTTTACTTTGAGTTTGTATCTATTGTTTGCCCGTTTATTGTTGAGATTGAAGCTGAAGTAGTCATCAAGTATTGCAGTACTTGAGAGGCTGCCACAAAGAGGAGAGGGGTCAATTTATTTTCCAGAGCACCAGAGGGCAGGACAAGAAACAATGCATGTAAAATAATCAAGGAGAGAAACAACCTCGAATTAACGAGAATCTTCCTTACAGTGAAGACAACAGCTTTCCTTCAGACATTGCGGTTGCTTCATCACTGGATGTTTTAAAGAAGAGACTGAATAGTCACTTGTCTGAAATAGATCCTATAGGAATGTCAATAGATCCTGAAATGGTATAGGATCTCCTTGAGCCGAAAGTGTGGATAGGGGCGCCAGCCGCTGAGGACTTGTACTGAGCTTAGGACTTCAGTCACCAGGGCTCCGTCAATTCCTGGATGGACAGAAGAAAAAAGTTGTTTCTCTGGGGGGTCTTTAAAAAGAAAAAAAAATCTTCTGATTCATTAGTAGATCCAGAAGTGAATTAAAATCTTTCTCTAACAACTCCCATCTCATCAAATTGGAACCCCAAAGTATTAACAAAGGTGTTTTTTTTTAAAGTCACTATCCTCCCCACTTATTGGATATAATTGCCAAAAAGTCTCCAAAGATTGTTCAGGACTTTTGGTCTTTATTGTAAAAAGAGATGAATATTATTAGATGACTTGAGCTATTGCCTTTTTGAAATGTTTCTAATTTTAACTCTAGTTAAATCAAATTTAAATTTTGTTGCATACCATTGCTTGCTTTTTAAAGCGCAGCCATTGACATGGCAATAAAAAGGCCAAGTCTGGCCCTAAGATTAAAGGAAATTTATTTATTTATTTATTTATTTATTTATTTATTTATTTATTTATTTATTTATTTATTTCATGTATTTATATGCTGCCCTTCTCCAGAAGGACGGCAAACACAAGTTAAAGACATCTACAACAAAATCCCATTTTAAACCAAATTAAGTAATAAATAATAAAACCCAGAATCAGAGTCAGCCTATTTGCTTGAACAGCCAAGTCTTCAGGTCCTGATGGAAGGAGCGGAGATCAGGAGCCGTCCAGAGCTCAGTAGGCAACTCATTCCAGAGGGTGGGAGCACCCACAGAGAATGCCCTACCCCTGGGCGCCACCAGACGACATTGGCTCACCGTCGGAACCCTGAGGAGAGCAGCCCTATGTGAGCGAACAGGACGGTGGGAGGCAGGCAGGAGAAGGTCCTGCAAATATCCCGGACCTAAGTCATGTAGGGCTTTATAGGTGAGAACCAGCACCTTGAAGCAGACCCAGAGAACCACTGGTAACCAGTGCAACTCACGCAGGAGAGGTGTTATATGGGAGTAACGAGGGGCTCCCGTAACAACCCGTGCGGCTGCATTCTGGATCAGCTGGAGTCTCCGGGTGCATCTTTTTTTTTTTTTAATTTGATTTATATGCCGCTCTTCTCCGGAGACTCAGGGCGGCTTACAATGCATTAAGCAATTGCCTTCATACTTTTTGTATATTTATACAAAGTCAGCTTTTATTGCCCTCACAAACTGGGTCCTCAATTTACCTACCTTAGAAAGGATGGAAGGCTGAGTCAACCTTGAGCCTGATGAGATTCAAACTTACAGTAATTGCAGACATCTCAGGGGCAGGCCGATGTAGAGGGAATTGCAGTAATCCAAGCGGGAAGTAACCAGGGCATGAGTGACAGTGCGAAGGTCACCTCGGTCCAGGAAAGGGCGCAACTGGCGCACCAGGCAAACCTGTGCGAAGGCACCCCTGGTCACGGCCATCAGGTGGTCTTCTAGGAACAGCCGAGCATCCAGGAGGACACCCAAGTTGCGAGCCCTATTAACGGGGGCAAGTTTTTCCTCACCCATCAAAAGTGATGGGGTCTCTGAAACCCGAGATGCCGGCATCCACAGCCACTCAGTCTTGGAGGGGTTGAGTCTGAGTCTGTTTCTACCCATCCAGGTCCGCACCGCCTCCAGGCAACGGGACATCATGGAAAGAGCATCTCTGGGGTGGTCTGGGGTGGAGATGTATAACTGGGTATCATCAGCATATTGATGATATCTCACCCCGAAGCCATGAATGATCTCACCCAGCGGCTTCATATAGATGCTAAAGAGCAGGGAGGAGAGAACCGACCCCTGAGGCACCCCACAATTTAGGGGCCTCAGGGTGGACCTCTGCCCCCCCGCCCATACAAACTGCAAGCGACCTGAGAGGTAGGAAGAGAACCACTAAAACAGTGCCTCCCACCCCCAACCCCACAAGTCGCTGCAGTAGGATACCATGGTCGATGGTATGAAAAGCCGCTGAGAGGTCAAGTAGGACCAGGATGGAGGAACAACCACCATCCCGAGCCCGCCAGAGATCATTCACCAGAGCGACCAATGCCGTTTCCGTGCTGGGCCCGCGTCGGAAGCCTGATTGGTACGGGTCTAGGTATTCCGTTTCCTCCAGGAACTCTGGGAGCTATTGCGCCACCACAGTCTCAACAACCTTCGCAATGAAGCGAAGGTTGGAGATGAGACGATAGTTATTAAGTGAGTCTGGATCCAGGGAAGGCTTTTTGAGGAGAGGTCCTTAAGAGAGGCGGGGAAGACCCCCTCCTTCAACGAAGCATTGACAATTGCCTGGATCCAGTCTCTAGTTACCTCCCTGGCAGCCGAAACCAACCAGGAAGGACAAGGATCCAATAGGCAAGTGGAGGAACCAAGTTTACCCATAATCCTGTCCACTTCCTTGACAGAAACAGGGTGAAACTCAACCCAGATACTACTCTCAAGACCTACCCTAATCTCCCCATTGGATTCTGCCCAGTCAGAGTCCAATCCGATCCGGATCTGAGCGATTTTATCATGCAGAAATTGTACAAAATCCTCAGCTCTGCCCTGTAAAGGGTCTTCCCTCACTACCTGATTGAGGAGGTAGCGGATCACAATTTAAGATCTATTGAAACAAATGTAGATCAATAGAAAATGTAAAAAGGAAAACCTAATAGTTAAATACTCAGCATTGTTTTAATAATTATGTAACAGGTAGGGAAAAATTAAATAATTTGACCTGGCTCTGACTTGTTGACCTTTAGTGTAATTTATGGCCTTGCAAATTAATTTAACATAGTGTTAAACTTCTTAAATTCTAAAAAGATTAATTAATATGTCGAATTGTGTATTACATTGAAAAATATTATGACAATATTCTCAATGATTTGGGGCTTTTGAAAGGTAATGGAGCAGAGCATATATAGAATTTAATATAGTCAGTGTCATCATAGCATGATTTACCTAGTGCAGTGGTTCCCAAAGTGGGCGGTACCGCCCCCTGGAGGGCGGTGGGATGCCTTAGGGGGGGCGGCAAGAGGCAAGGGGGGTGGCAGGGGGGCACTAGAGGCAAAAGGGGGTGGCCCCCATCCTTTGTTCTGTGCCTCGCAGCAGTTACCTCCTTGCAAGTAAACAGCAAGAAAAAACTCCTTTCAGCTTTAGCATAGGCTAATTAGCCGGTTTATTAGATCAGCCTCCTGACTCTCAGCTGATTTGCTCTCAGCTGTTTTGCACACGGCTCTGCTGCTTGCTGCAAAGAGCTAAATTGCTGGAGCAGATTTTTATTTTCTCCTTGTGCTAATCAAGCTGAAAACGAAACTGAAAGTAAAGCAGGCTGTTGGCTGTTTGCTGCAACATTGGAAAATTAGGCAGAGGCAGATTTCTTTTTCTTCTTTTTCCTCACCAAAAAAGGTAGGTGCAAACAATGGGAAATTTAGGGCAAAATAGGAGAGTTCAAGATTTTAAAACACAAAACAAAAAAAAAAGAGAAAGAAAAAGGCAAAAATGGGAAGGGAGAAAAAGAAATGAAAGAGAAAGATGTTATACATATTTAGAATTGAAATATGAATAGTAGTAAGAAATAAATTGGAAATCATGATTGTAAAAATGAAATGAATAATGATTAAGTTGTGGTTTGGAGGAATATATGGGGAAAATTATTTTGTTTATTATTATTGGTAAATATAATTAATTGATTTGTAAGAAATTGGATTGCATGGAAATAATTGGAATATTCATGTTCATATTGACTAATATACAAAAAAGATAGTTATATAACTAATTGATTTATATTAAAATGTTGAATTTGTATTAAACAACTGTAATATTACATCATTAACCAATGTGAGGATGGATATAAAAATAGATGACAATGGGGGGGTATAATATAGAATAGAAGGGAAAAATGAATTTGATTAAGTTTAGAGATGAGGATGAAGGGTAATATTGGTTTTTTTAAAAAATAGATGAATAAATATGGCAAAAAGGAAATATAGAAATTGTAAATTTAATTGAAATGATTAAACACTGTTTAAATTTGTGAACCGGCCAAATACTCTGTTCAAAGAAAATACATTGTATGTTTGTATGTGTTTCTAATTATTGTTATTTATTCATATTTGTTCTCTTTTATTCTTTAAAGTTTAACAATTCATTCTTTATCTTAATATCTTTATATTTGTTTGGGGTTGCCTTTCTTCCATTTCATCTTTTTTATTGTACAGCAATCTTTCTCCTCAAACCTACCACCTCTCTTTTTTCTTTCTTACTTTCTCTTTCCCCCCTCTCTTCTTCTCCCTACTTCCCCTTCCTTTCTCCTTCTCCTCTCTTCCTCCCTCTCTTACCCTCATTCCTACTCTAATTTCCCTTCCCTTCCTTCCTCCCTTCTCTTCCTTCCCTCTCTCTCTTTCCTTCTCTCTTCCATCTCTCTTTTCCTTCATCCCTCTCTATTGCTGTATTCATTTTCAGTTTTATATTTTCCACTATGGAGTCCAGGCAACCCTGGTCTTTCTTTCATTTATCAAGTATATTTCTCAAAATTTCCCCTCATCTTTTTAATTATTAGCAGTATATTTCATCTTATTCCACTTTTTCTTATAAATCTTTACTCAAACAATCTTCTAATCCTTAGACTTTTTATTTTTAACAATATATTTTTACTTTACTTCTTACAAGTATATCATTTGAATCACTTTTTGCATTTCAATTTCATTCAGTTTTACATTTAATTTCCATATTCCATCTTATTCAATTAATTCTTATAATTTATTCTCTCCTTTTAGTGCTTCTTCCAATATCATTCTTTCTTTCACATTACATTGTTCTATTTTTCATTTAACAGCATTTTCACATTTAATTTCTACAACTAGCATCCTTCTCTTTATTAACAAATTAACATTTTCACTGACTCTTAACCATTTTCTCTTAATCTCTCCACAGTTCTCTTTCTTGATGTTTTCCTCTTTTTCTCCCATTTCTTTACCTTCTTCTTTTTCCTGTTCTTATATCTCCCCTTCAGCCTTTTTCCTTTAATTTTAACTCTATTACTTTTCATTCTCAATCTTAACCGATTTATTTCTCTTTTCTTCATATTTGAGATGTATTTTCCCATATCCATTTTTATTCTATCACTATTGAACCCAGGGTAATCATCTTTATCTTTTTTTCCCCAATTATTTCCTTTTCAACATTATCTCCTTGTTTCTCTTGCTTCTCATTCATCTTTTCTCTTTCTTTTTTTTGCAAGCTAACCAATTCTCTGTTTCTTTATTTCCCTTAAATGCCTCCCTTACTTTTTGAAACATCTCCCTTAGTGTCTCATATTCATCTTCCCAATTCTCCATATTTTCAATTTTAAAAGGCTAGGATTTTTAAGCTTATTCTTTTCATTTACATATGTTGGTGGGGGGATGCTTTTCAAGGAGCCACAAGGGGGGCTGAGAACAGAGTCATTCTGACTGTCTTTTAAACTTGCTTGGAAGACCCATTTTTCCCCTAACAATAATGGTTTGTATACTTTGGAATAAAACATACAGTCAGGTCCAAAAATATTGGGACATCGACACAATTCTAACATCTTTGGCTCTATACACCACCACAATGGAATTGGAATGAAACAAACACAATGTACTTTAACTGCAGACTGTCAGCTTTAATTTGAGGGTATGTACATCCAACTCAGGTGAACGGTGTAGGACTTACAGCAGTTTGCATATGTGCCTCCCACTTGTTAAGGGACCAAAGGTAATGGGACAATTGGCTTCTCAGCTGTTCCATGGCCAGGTGTGTGATATTCCCTCATTACCCTAATTACAATGTGCAGATAAAAGGCCCAGAGTTCATTTCAAGTGTGCTATTTGCATTTGGAATCTGTTGCTGTCAACAGATGAGATCCAAAGAGCTGTCACTATCAGTGAAGCAAGCCATCATTAGACTGAAGAAACAAAACAAACCCATCAGAGAGATAGCAAGAACATTAGGTGTGGCCAAAACAACTGTTTGGAACATTCTCAAAAAGAAGGAACGCACCGGTGAGCTCAGCAACACCAAAAGACCTGGGAGACCATGGAAAACAACTGTGGTGGATGACCGAAGAATTCTTTCCCTGGTGAAGAAAACACCCTTCACAACAGTTGGCCAGATCAAGAACACTCTCCAGGAGGTAGGTGTATGTGTGTCAAAGTCAACAATCAAGAGAAGACTTCACCAGAGTGAATAGAGAGGGTTCACCACAAGATGTAAACCATTGGTGAGCCTCAAAAACAGGAAGGCCAGATTAGTGTTTGCCAAACAACATCTAACAAAGCCTTCACAGTTCTGGAACAAGATCCTATGGAAAGATGAGACCAAGATCAACTTGTACCAGAGTGATGGGAAGAGAAGAGTATGGAGAAGGAAAGGAACTGTTCATGATCCTAAGCATACCACCTCATCAGTGAAGCATGGTGGTGGTAGCGTCATGGCGTGGGCATGTATGGCTGCCAATGGAACTGGTTCTCTTGTATTTATTGATGATGTGACTGCTGACAAAAGCAGCAGAATGAATTCTGAAGTGTTTCGGGCAATATTATCTGCTCACATTCAGCCAAATGCTGCAGAACTCATTGGACGGCGCTTCACAGTGCAGATGGACAATGACCCAAAGCATACTGCAAAAGCAACCAAAGAGTTTTTGAAGGGACAGAAGTGGAATGTTATGCAATGGCCAAGTCAATCACCTGACCTGAATCCCATTGATCATGCATTTCACTTGCTGAAGACAAAACTGAAGGGAAAATGCCCCAAGAACAAGCAGGAACTGAAGACAGTTGCAGTAGAGGCCTGGCAGAGCATCACCAGGGATGAAACCCAGAGTCTTGTGATATCTATGCGTTCCAGACTTCAGGCTGTGATTGACTGCAAAGGATTTGCAACCAAGTATCAAGGGAAAGTTTGATTTATGATTATTATTATGTCCCATTACCTTTGGTCCTTTAACAAGTGGGAGGCACATATGCAAATTGCTGTAAATCCTACACCGTTTATCTGAGTTGGATGTACATACCCTCAAATTAAAGCTGACAGTCTGCAGTTAAAGCACATTGTGTTTGTTTCATTCCAACTCCATTGTGGTGGTGTATAGAGCCAAAGATGTTAGAATTGTGTCGATGTCCCAATATTTCTGGATCTGACTGTATACCTGGAAAAAGTACTTGCAAAACTTGGACAGAAGGAAAAGAAAGGCAGGACTGGACTCATTATCAGTAGCTAGTAGTTCATTGTTATCAGTGACTCCCACTGATTCTAAACTAATTTTAAGACTGGGATTGGGGACTACTGAAATTTAAGTATTCAACATTGGTCTCAGAAATCTTTGATTTGAACTATGGCAAAAAAAAATCATAAAATGGGGCAAAACTCACTTAACCATAATAATTTCTAGATATTTTAAGTGTAGAGAATTCAAGTGTTGAGAATGACCCATTATTTCATCTCTTTTTCCGCACTAGGTACCACTATTTGATTTCATTTTATTCAAATAACAAGAGAAAACCCAATACAGTTCAATATGAATTGGCTTTCCAGTCCTTCCTTGATGCACTTTTTCACATTGGTTATCTAGTTTAAATGCCAAAGAAAAATCAATGATATATTTTTCAGATCTTTGGAGGATCACACTGTCAATTGTTCACACTGCTCAAGCAAAACTAACAGGTGTGAATTAAGTTTTAGCTAAAAAATGGAGCTTTAATTCCAGAAGTCCATTCTTTAAACTTGGACATCTGGAATTAAAAGGCTCTGGATTAAATGGTACTCCAGACAAAAGATGGAGAAGAGTATCTTGCTTTTAGACATAATAATAGCTGTCTAGAAAGGTGAATTATGAGCTATTTTACGTCATCAGAAATTTAATTTATTACCTGTTAAAAATGCAAAGACAAGGAGTACAAGGAGCAAATAAAAGACCTTCATGTTGGGGTTGGTTCTGGACCAAATCTTACTTGTGGGACAGAAACCAGCTCTCAGCCCTCCTCGTGACTTCCTGAAAAGCATCCCCCACCCACACGCTCCACCGCCTGAGGAAGCAGGGGAGGGCTGCAGGTTGATCCCAAGGGGGTCTGGGAATGGGTGTGAATTCATCCCACAGCCCTCTCCATCCCCTCCTCTGTGAAATTGCTTTCTCCCACTCGCTGGTGGTCAGCAAATTCAAAAGGAACCCCCAGCTGAGAATCACTGCTCTAGATTGGTTGATTCAGGGGATTTCTTTAGTATTAACTAATAGTGTTGGCTATTTTTGTTACAGGGATAGATTTGTATTGGAGTAGCCCGCAGGCCTCCCAAAGGCTCTGTGCACCCTGTTTTTGCGAAAAATGGGCCCGTTTTTCACAAAAACGGGACATGCGGGGCAAGGCTTCAGGAGGCCAAAAATGGCTGTATTCCATGTACTTTACTGTTACTATCTTACTTAGTGGGTTGTGCAAACTGCTATTCTGAACAATGCTATTTATAGGGGGTGGGGATGGGAGCAGTGGTGGGTTGCCCCGGTTCTCACCGGTTCTATAGAACCAGTAGTAAAACCGGCAGGAGGCCCCGCCCACCGACCCTGACATCACCAAAACACTTCTGCGCATGTGCAGAAGAGCGTGTGCATACGCGAGCGAAATGAGCGCGCGCGTGCCCCCGCTGCATGACCACCAAGCCACGGCCACAGAACCAGTAGTAAAAAATTTTGAATCTGACCACTGATGGCATGGTAGTATAATTTATGTTCTTTTTTATATTCGGGAATCCAGAAGATTTACTCTTAACCCTTTAAAATATCCAGTTCTGCATGTTATTGTTTTTCTTCCTCTTTCAAGTGTAGATTAATTACTATTTTTCCTTTTCAGCTTCCTATACAATTATAGTGGAATCTTTTCCAATGTGAATTTTTATTCATTCATCCGTCGATGGGTTTTACGAAGCATAAAAATACAATTCCTGTCTGAGGATCTTACAATCTAAAATTCAATAGATTGGGAAAATAAACTGAGAAAGGAAAAGGCAATGAAAAATTAAACAATAACAAAAAAAAGCAACCATGCCTTTATTTTATTTGAACATACTTAGTTCTGCTGTTTTTCTTGGTATAAATGAGTAATCAGTGATTATTTTATTGAACAGATTTTATTCTACTCACTCCTAATGGTTCTAGACAATTTATAAACATAATGAAAACAGTAAAACTTTATCTACCAATATGCACAGCATAGGAACTCTAGAAAGTCTGCTTAAAATATTTAAGCTCCATCGTGAACTGGATGACAAATGCATAATATTGAAGAGGTCCTATCACAGGAAAATAATAGCAGGATGTCATAGAATAATCTTGTAATTTTTATCGTTCCTTCTGTTCTATTTTTATACAAATAATTATTAGTTGGGATATAATGTTTATTGCACACACACTTTTGGCCAAGCTAGACTACTGACCAATCCAACCAAAATACTCCATTTGCTGTCATCTGGAAGATCTCTTGAATGTTGAAATTGCTTCCACAGACAAATCTTGTTTTTTTGAAGTGATGCCAGGTGTTGAGAAAGCTTGGCCTCCCTCATGATGCATGTTAATAAGTCCTCCTTTGATGTTCCTGACATTAAGTGATATAGAGTATCTGAACTTTTATTAGATTGATCAGCCCATAGAGAATGCAGCAGGGGTGAAATTCACTTACCTTCCCTACTGGTTTGCAAATGTGCGTGCGCTATACGCGCATTCACTTCACTCACATGCATCATCATCCGTGCATGCACAAAACCACCTGTGCATGCACAGAAGCTGAAAATCATCGCAAAAAAGGGATATCATGACATCCGCACGGGTGGGCGTGGGCAGAGCTTCGCGCAGTTGACCCTACCTGATTGCACGATCCGGAAAGAACCGGCTGAATTTCATCCCTGCAATGCAGACACACTGAGAGGCACTGTTGGTACTTGCTCTCTAGCTCTAGGATTCAGTGGTTCCTATAGTCTGCCAAAATTTGGCTTGATCATCTTCTGTCAGATTTATTTCTATGGATGATCATTTAGAATTAGTGATAAACAAGATTTCTCACACTAGAGCATCTTAAAATCTGAGCTGTTGTTTGATGTATGTATAGAACGGATTGATACAAGATCTGAAAACAATTTTCTTAAACTATATTTTCTTAGTGTTTGGAAACATAATGTGCAAAAATTTCTAGCCAGCATATCCAATCATCCAACATATTTAAAGATCCTAGTTTAGGAAGAGATGATTTTACTGAAAATACTTAATCCACAATTTGACTGAAGAGGTTTTTTTTAATTTGGACTAAGGCTTTGAAAATCTGTGCCTTTAAGGTCTGCCTCCATTGGTGCCCATCAAATTTACTGCCATGCCTGGCATTTTAGATTTTTTTTAAAATGAGAAGTTGAACAATTGCAAGTCCAAACTAAGATAGTGGAGCTTTCCTAAAAAACTAAAAATATGGCAATTGTAGTCCAATGTTTGAAGCGTGAGTAATTGCTAAAAAAATGACAAAAGTGAATGGCAATTAGAATGTTATGATAAGTGGAATAGTAAATTATCTTCTGATAAATTGGTGCTTTGTAGCTAATACAACAAAATCAGTTTTGGCATAAGAGGATTTATGGACCCTTCCCCCCCCCACCTGCAAGTGTAATCTAATTAACTATTCCAGTTAATTGCATTATTCATTACTTAAAGTTGATTTGCACTTTTTGCTTAATGGAGACTAAATGGAAAGGAAAGGAAAAATATCAAACGGTTACAACTTGTTTACCCAAGACAGGCAATCAGCTGCTAAGAACAGAAGAAGCATCAGCAGGTTCAAGAGGCTCTGGAGTTTAGCTGAGCACCCTTGGTAGTTGCTTGACAATGCCAATGTTTTGCATTAAACCTGGTCATTTTCTGTCCATCTGCTATGTTATGAGCAAGGAACTTGCATGTTGCGTAGGTGAAAAGTATAAATTTTCTTGTCACATAATAGCCGACATGTGCAGAGATATCTTTTTGGTATTTCCTGTGTCTATATGACAGATGTTATTCATGGAAAAGGTAGGATTTAAATGGAACTATAATACAGTAATAATAAACTAGAGAAGGTTGTATTTGGGGGTGGGGATAGAGGTGAAATTCAGCAAATTCTGACAGATTCTGGAGAACCGGTAGCGCAAAATTTGAGTAGTTTGGAGAACCAACAAATACCCCCTCTGGCTGGCCCCAGAATAGGGTGGAAACGGAGATTTTGCAATATCCTTCCCCCAGGAGTGGGGAGGGAATGGGGATTTTGCAGTATCCTTCCCCTGTAGTGGGGTGGAAATGGAGATTTTGCAGTATCCTTCCCCTGCCACGCCCACCAAGCCATGCCCACAGAACCGGTAGTAAAAAAATTTGAATTCCACCACTGGATGGGGATTCATAGTGCCGGATATTAAGTTCTTCCTTCTTGATACTCTACATAGATCTGATTAAAACCTATTGTCTTCCAGATATTGCTGAACAACAGCTTCCAGCATCCCTTACAATTGGCCATGCTGACTAGAGTTTCTGGGACCTGTAGTTCAGCAACATCTGGAGCATCAGAATATCATCTTCCTCTTTCAGAGTTTCAAATAATATTTGTATGTTGGCATTTTTTATTTCTGGTTGGTTACCCTTACCTTGTCTTTCAGCATGTCTGGAGTGAAAGTGAGGACTGCTTGCCTTTTCTGCAGTTGGCTCAGGACTACATTTCTTCTTGTGGTAAAAAGACACTACATGAAATTCTGGAAAAAGTCTTCAAATCATTTAGACCTGTAAGTGCACATTTTCTTATCCAATGGTTTGGATCCAATACACTAAGTGAATATGATATGTTTCTTCTAATGTCTCATAAGCTGTCTGGCAAAACACAAATAAATAAATGTTTATTTTCATCCGCCTCATTTTATTTTCTCCATCTCTGATCTTCCATTTAACAGACTTTCTGCTGGGACAGAGACGGACCATACTGACTCCCCAGCCAAATGGGAAATTATGTGAGGCTTGATATTTAAATGTTGGGTCTGAAGAACTATAGGGAGGATGTCTATATTGATTTCTATGGTGGAACTATTTTCTACTACTTTTTATGGAATTTCATAATGTAGATGTATTGAACAGATGATCAAGCACTCTTTTTTTCCTCACAAACTGAAAAAAAAAAGTGTATCCTGTTAGAAAAGTTTACTTCAAGTGCTTTGATCTTTTCCACACTTCTAAAAACACTCAAAATAGGGACTTCCGGTGGTTCCGCTAGCCTCAAAGATGCTCCTTTACGAGCGCCCATTCCCTGGTTCCATTAAAGCCCCAGAACAGCCGAAAAATAGCTGTCTGGAGGCTTGGAACCCTCTCCCCGGGCAAAGGGGAGAGAGAAGAGCAGATAGGTGGAGGTTGAGCCCCCCCAAACGCCCTAGGAAGGATCCTGGGGTGCGAAGGGTGTGCGCTCCCTAAAAGCCTGTCAAGCCGCTCCGGACCAGGGACGAATCCACTAATTAGCGGATTTAGAAGCTGCGACCAAGTCTGCCGATGGAAATGAGGGGATTTTAACATTCTGAACCAGCAGCAGGCAGAACAAGCAAGGAGAAATCAGACTGCAAGTATCTTTACCTAACTCTGATGTTTGTAGCCTCCTTCGGAACTAACAATTAGTACTTTGCAACAAAATGGCAATTGAAGCCTGAAGGGGCGGGAGAAAGTGAAAGCCTGAGAAAGTTTTGTTTTGCTGGCAGCCCTTTGTCTGAAAAGAATTTTGTACTGACAGAAGGAGGATTTAAAAACGCTAACTAAGACTGGGACTTTTCTTGAGGAACTTTTCTTTCTGGCTTCTGATTAAAATATAAAGAATTTTAAATTGGAAATGGCCTCAAAATCTGTAAAGACTGTTCCTATTAAAGGAACAGGAAGTGCTGGTAGCTCCCCAGCTCATATTCCTAGACTGCAAGCCTCTGCCCCTCCAGCAGATCCACAGACTTTAACGTTGGAGATGTTACAACAAGCCCTCCAAGTTACACAAGAGAAACTTGCTATTTTGATTAATGAAAAAACTAATGAAACCAATGAAAAAATACAGGCTGTGTCAGATGATATTGCAACTCAGAATCAGCAAATTAGGGATGATATTATAAAGACATTTAAATGTTTGGCAGGCAATATTGAAATGGTGGATGATAAAGTTGAAGAAGTTAAACTATCTATGGTAATCTTGGATAATAAATTAGATGAAGCTCAGAACAGAATTCAAAGGGCTGAAGATGATGTAGCTATGATACAATACAGAAATATGGAATTTGCTTTAAGATTTAGAGGGGTGAAGGAGAACAAACAAGAGAACTTGAAAGAAATGATGTCTGAGGCATTGGCACCGTTGGTGGGGGAGTCAAAAAACAATCTGGGCTGGCAGATTGACAAGCTGTATCGCATTAATTCTTGGGTTGCCAGACAGAAACATTTACCAAGAGACATTGTGATATATTTCAATACAAGGAAAGTACGCAATGAAATTCTACAGGCCACTTTTAACAATAAACTCCAGGTTGAAGGCCAGGAAGTGATGACAATGAAAGAAATCCCTCCTAAGATCTTGAGAGCCAGAAGGGAGTATGCATTTCTGGTGGATGAACTGAAAAAACGCCAGATACAGTATAGAGGGGAGGTGCCGGCTGGATTGGTGGTGACCTATTCAGGAGAGAGGTATCGGCTTAACACAATATGGAAGGCAAGAGATTTTTATATTAACGTATTAAAGGCTGGCACACCCAAATCCCCCAAATCACCAGAGGGCAAAAGAAAGAAGGATGTGATGGAAGATGAAAAAGAAGAGCTCCTGAGAGTAGTTCAGGGGGGAGTTTTGACAGGCAAAGGAGAAGAACCATTACAAATTCAGATGGCTGTTCAAGAGTTGGAATTAATTGATTTATCGCAACCCAAGGATCAAAGACAGACCAGATCGGTGACAGCTAGGCTCAAAGAAGTATCAAGACAGCAACAATTCCAGATAGCAACTCAAGAAACAATTCAAGAATCTACCAAGACAGAAGCAGTGGGAGGAGCAAGACCTAAAGGTCAAATGAGACAAGACCACCAGAATCTGCTCCAGTTGCTTCAAGGGCCCAGAGATGGGAACTAGATTTTTGACTTGGAATGTTAATGGTTTGAATTCTCCACAGAAAAGAAGAAAAATATTTCATTATCTTAAACAATTTAAAAATGATGTGATTTGTTTACAAGAGACTCACATAAGAGTACAAGACCAAAAATACCTGATAAATGCAAGACTTGGTACACACTACGCAGCAGCAGCACCAGAAAAGAAAAATGGTATAGTCATATATTTGAAAAGAGACTTAGTTGCTAAATTAATTGAAGCAGACGACCAAGGAAGATTCTTAGCGATAGAACTTTTAGTTAAAGGAGAAAAAATATTTGTAATTGGAGTCTATGCCCCGAATTAACAACAAGAAAATTTCTACAATTTGCTACACTCAAAGTTGACATAATGGGCATATAAAACTTGCATCCTGTTGGGGGATTGGAATGGTGTCTTGGATATTAAAAAAGATAAGAAGGGACCTAAACAAAATGTTTTAACAAGAGCAAAATTGCCCAAAGCGTTTTGGGAGATGATGGATGATTGGGAGTTGAGGGATATTTGGCGTGAAAGAAATCCGGAAGAAAAAGATTTTACTTTTTTCTCAGACAGACATCAATCCTTTTCAAGGATTGATTTTATTCTAATTACTAATGATCTTTTACCTAGGGTGAAGAACACGAAGATTTGTTCAAGAATCTTGACAGACCATAGTCCAGTTTGGTTGGAATTGGAGTGTGGAAAAGGGTCTAGGAGGTCCTGGAAGTTAAATGATAATTTGTTTAGGTATGAAGAAAATGTAAAAGAATGTAAAAAATTTATGAAAGAATTTTTTGTTATGAATATGCAAAAGGGTACATCTATGGAAATGGTATGGGATGCAAGTAAAGGATATATGTGAGGAATTTTGATATATTTGAATAATAAACATAGAAAGAAACAGGGGGCAAAAAGAAAAGAATTAGAAGATGAGATTAGTAAACAGGAACTGGCTTTAATAGTCAATCCAACAGATAAGAAAATTAAAGAGGCAATCAATTTATTGAAAGGTCAATTTAATATGTTAATAGCAGATCAGGTGGCAACTAACTTACGATATGCAAAACATAATACTTTTTATAACGCCAATAAATCAGGCAGATGGTTAGCATATCTGTTAAGGAAAAAGCAAAAATCAAGGACAATAGAGAAAATAAGATATAAGGGTAAGGAGGTTTATGAGCAACAACTGATTAAAAAATCTTTCCTAGAGTTTTATTCGAGGCTGTATACTGGTGATAAAATCAAAGATATAAATATAGATAGATATTTGCAGAAGGAAAATAAATATACAATCTCAAATGAACAGAGGGATAGTTTAAATCAAATGATAACTTCCAAGGAAATTGTGTTAGCAATTAAACAATTGAAAGTGGGTAAACTCCTGGGACGGACGGTCTGACAGCTATTTACTATAAAACTTTACAGGAGGAAATGGTGGAACCATTAAAAGAATTATTTAATAATATACAACAGGGAGGAGAGGTGCCTCCAACTTGGAAGACAGCATTTATCTCATTGATCCCAAAAGAAGGGCAAGACGAAACAGACCCTAAAAATTATAGGCCGATCTCATTATTGAACACAGACTATAAGATTTTTTCTAAAATTTTAGCAAATAGACTAATGACAGTTATGCAGCAAATGATTAACCATGATCAAACTGGATTTATAAATGGCAGACAAATGAAGAGTAATGCAAGGCAAATTGTTAACTTATTAGAGTATCTGGGAAGGAACAACCGGGTCCACCGCAGTGTTAGTGTTTTTGGATGCTGAAAAAGCCTTTGATAGATTGAATTGGCAATTTTTATTAAAATTAATAGAAAGGATGTAATTTGGAGAACAATTTATACAATCTATTAAGGCAATATATCAAAAACAATCAGCACAAATAATAGTTAATGGTGGCTTAACAGATTCTTTTAATATAGAGAAAGGAACAAGGCAAGGTTGTCCCCTGTCTCCATTATTGTTTGTGTTGATGCTGGAAGTTCTACTAAATAAAATACGCGAGATGGATACAGTAAAGGGAATTAAAATTAGACAGCATGAGTATAAGTTACGAGCATTTGCGGATGACCTGGTTGTTACCTTAACCCAACCGGTACAATCGATTACAGCCTTGATGGACATAACCTGCTTATATGGACAAGTATCTGGTTTTAAAATAAATGCAGCAAAAAATGAAAATAATAGCTAAAAATATGGTGAGAAGCCAGAAAGAAGAGATAGAAAGGTTAACAGGATTTGAGGTAGTTAAGAAGGTTAAATACTTGGGGGTTTATATTATGACTGCAAATATGAAATTATATCAGCACAATTATGAACCACTATGGCATAAAATACAAAAGGAGATGGAAAATTGGAAAAAACTACAATTGTCTTTGCTGGGAAGGATAGCCGCTGTAAAAATGAATATTTTACCAAAATTCTTATTTCTTTTTCAAATGATACCTATACTTAAAAAAGATGAAAATTTGAAGGAATGGCAGAAGGGCATAAATAAGTTTGTGTGGGCAGGGAAGAAACCTCGAGTTAAACAAAAGATAATGCAAGATATTCGAGAAAGAGGTGGTCTTAAAATGCCCAATTTAAGATTGTACTATGAAGCCGCTGCCCTCTCAGCAATTACAGACTGGATAAATTTAACAGAGGAGAAGATAATGAATATTGAAGGATATGGTTTGGTCTACGGCTGGCATGCTTATTTAGTCTATGACAAGAAACTGGATAAGGCTTTTAAAAGTCATATTTTAAGAAATTCCCTATTGCGTGTCTGGAAAAAGTATAAATATAAATTAAGTGACAAGTTACCAATATGGACAGTACCCAGACACGCAATAGAGAATATAAACTTAGAGCAAAAGCAAGATAAGATTACATATAAGGAACTTCTTTATAAGGAAGGAGTTAGATTACAATTAAAATCAATGGAGCAATTAAAAGAAGAAGGAATTATTAGGACATGGTTTCAGTATGGACAGCTGCAGGCCAGATGGAGAGAAGATCAAAAAATTGGTATTTTGCAGCAGGATGAGAATTTGATAAAGCAAACAAGAGATAAAGATCAAATGCATATAAAAAGGTTATATAATGCATTAGTGGAAATAGATTCAGAAACAGAGTTAGTTAAGGACTGTATGATAAAATGGGCACAAAACGTAGGTGAACCAATAATGATGGAAACATGGGAAAAGATATGGGTTAGAAATGTAAGATTTACACAAGCACAAAATTTAAGGGAGAATTTTTATAAAATGTTTTATAGATGGCATTTAGACCCAAAAAAATTAGCCTGTATGTGTTCAAACTTACAACCTAAGTGTTGGCGATGTGAGTGTAAAGATGCTACATATTTTCATATATGGTGGACATGTAAAAAAATTAAGGCTTTTTGGATAAAAATATGGTGGATTGTTCAAAACATTTTAAAGAAAAAAATCAAATTTATTTTTTCTGTTGGGAATAGTCATGGATTGTAATGTAATAGAGACTAAGTTGGTTTTGAACTTAATAACAGCTGCCAGGTTACTGGTGGCACAGTACTGGAAGAAGGAAGATCCACCCACCATTGAGGAATGGACATTAAAAGTTGTGCACTTGGCAGAAATGGCAAAAATTTCATCATATCTTAAAGACCATTCAAATGAAAGATACATATTGGAATGGAGAAGATGGATCGATTATATACAGAAGAAGTATCCGAATAAGAAGATTCATATAGCATATGAATGAAGTAATCTTAAGTAATTTATGTATGTTTTTTGAATTATAAGGAGTTAAGGATCAAGGGAGAATATGAAATGTAATAATTTGTTAGCATATTTTAGCTTTTGATTTGTGAATGCTATACCCTGTGCTTGTTCTGGGAAGTCTAGGGAGGGGGGGGAAGGAGAGGAAGGGGGGTGGGAAAGGGAGGGGGGTTGAGGGGGGAAGGGTGGGGGGATGAAAATGTTTGTACTTTCTATAAAACTTTTCAATAAAAAAAAAACCCACTCAAAATAGGTAACAAAGTGATTTGCTAGCTGTTTGTGGTTTATTTTTTCCAAAACTAATAAAACCCTCTCCAGATACAAATAACATGGAGGGTAAGTATTCTTATAATTCCTCAGATGATCTTATATGTATTAGTAGATTGGTGTGAGATAGACAAATGCAGGAAAATAAACTTTGGCCCTGAATGTGTAACTTTTAGATACGATTTTATGATTCAAAATCATGTAAATTATTGAATGTAGTACTTAAGCAGTACTTCAAACACTTGTCAATATAGACACAACTATTTATAAACATATTTACTTGAAAGTGGTTTTTATGTAAATAAAAGCATCAGCTTCAAAAAGAACAAGAAACATTGGGATGTGTAATCTGCTGTCATTCATACAAAAGAAGCCAAGACTGAGAAATGAACAACACTAATTTGTATTGTTCATTTTTTAGTCATGGCTTCTTTTTGTACATGAATGAATTCAGATGCATTTTATGCACATTACTAATATATACTTTCTGCAGTTTTCAATTTTAGTACTTTTAGTACACGTTTTCTGTGGATTTTCATGGAAAACTTAAAAATTCAAGTACAATACATTTGTACCTATCAGCAGAACAATAGATTAACTTTTTGTTCCCCAGCTCAAAATATATGTAGCAGTCTTATAGAGAATTAGAGTATTAGACGAATATAATTTTAATTTGATAATTCCAATGGTTTTTCAGGGATATTTATTTTAAGGGATGTTTCCTTCTGGAGGTTTTCTGGTGCTGTCATTGAAAAGCATTTGTGCATCTATTCACTCTCTTTCTTCAGTTGAATTTTAATTTAAAAATATAGAATCAAAAAAGTTACAGTGCTGGGCTTCTTATTTTTTTTATAACTATACACTATTAAATATATATTCCACCTTTTTTCTTATATTACAAGCAAATTCCAATGCTTATAATTTGAATAATTTGAAAGCCAATTTCACATCTTTCATCTGGAAATGCTCATATTTCTCTTGATACCTAATGTCTCCTCTTTCTTGATACCTAATGTCATTCTCCATTGTTTGGTGGAGACAGCAGCCAGTGTGGGTAGCACTTGCCCAATCAGCTGAAGGACTGAGTCAGCCAATAATGTTAAAGCCCGCCCTTGTTGCCGGGCAGGTCCAGCTTTTGACTCAGTCCCTTCAGTTGATCGGGCGTGTGGTTTCTGGCTCTGTTCTTCTATATCTCTTTATATCCCTTTCTATCGCTGAAAATTGGATTGATTTATTGTGTTTTTTGACCTTGGACTGCTAGACTACGTTTCGTTTCTGAATTTTTGGTATTTCGACCTTGGATTGATCGACTTCGGCTTCTCTTCCTGGACTGTGGTCATTGTGAGTGACTCCTGCCTCGCTGCTCTGTCCGGGGCTAGAGGGAGAGCCTGCTTCCCTTGTTATCCCCTCCGGGGATTGGGGGGGTCTCCTTTCCTCATTGTCGGCTCGGGGTGAAGCTTTTGGAGTGGATTGTTCATTCTGCCTCATTTTTAACCTACAGAGCGGCGTTTCGCTCTCCCTTGCTTGGGCGCTGCTGCGGCAGCCATTTTGGGACTCCTTTCGCGCCGTTCTCGCATGGCAGTTAATTGAAAACCTCCGTTTCGCCGTTTCCAGCCATTTCCAGCTGGAATCTACTAATTTGGCTGAGAGGGGCGTTTGGACCTGGGAGGCCTGCTTCTCCTGCCTTTCTAAAGTTTCTACTTTTTTGACTGCTGCGAGGCTTGTCATTGCCCTTTGCCTGCTTGCACCTGTCAATCAACCTGGGAAGCCTCATTTGCTCTGTGTCTGTTCTTCAAAGTGGGACTCCTCATTTGACAAGACCTGAGCTTCTCCTTGTGACAGTTCAGCCACCTCAGTTACTGCAGGGTTTTCCTGGCCTCGCTTGAGTCGCCCGCCATTTTGCCATTGATAATTGCGGCGGCGGCCATTTTGGTGAATTAGACTTTGACTTTTGCCTGGAGCTGTGCCATCTTTCCTATAAACTGACATTTGGACATTTATTGTGGAGCGTTTGCGCCCCCTATACTCAGCTTTTCCAATCTCTGGAATAAAAATTTATTTGAGGGGTCTTGTTACGTCCCCACTACCTATTATAGCGTGATACTTGTGGAGTTATTTGATGCTCCCTTTGTTGAATTACTGTATTGACAGGGGATAATTGATGGAGTTTTTCGCGCCCCCCCCAGTCTTAATTGAGGCTCTTTCTGGACACACTGCAGCCATGCCAAAAGCACTGGCAAAAACTAAACATGGCCGTTCGGCCAGTACTGCTGCTCAAGACCAGTCTCATTCTGGCTATCAGGATAGACCCGAGGAACTTGCTCTTTGACTCTTTGCCTTCGGCTGAGCCTCATCAACATCACCATAAGGGCCACAAGCACAGCGGGGCATCTAAATCGGAGAAACGCAGAGACAGAGTCTTACAAAAGCTTTGCGAAAAAGCGAGCGCTAATATTGCTGCGAAGAGAGTGGCTCCCACTCCAGTAGCTGACAATCTGCCTCTTGAGTCTCCTGCTTGGCCTGATATGCCGGATCAGTTGTCATTGAGGGATTGCCCGGTGACTATTTCGACTTCGGATTTGTGGGGTACTTCTGCTCCTTCTACTTCGGTGGCCCCTCTTCCAGAGGTTGTGCATCCTGTTGCTTCTGCTCCTGCGAATTCTTCTCCGGCAGCGACGGTTTCCTGTCAACATCTTCAACTTGAGCAACTCCAGCTTCTTATCGAAACTGCTGTGCAGAGGTCTTTAGCGGCACGAGACCAATCTCGCAGTCGTCCAGAATCGGTGCGTTCAAATTCATCCGCTTCCCCGGAACGACTGGTTGCTGAGGAAACTCGACTTCGGGCTCCTGATTCTCCGACTTGTTCCCACTCAAGCCATCCCTCGGCCTTGACTGATGTGGACTATTCTGACTCTGCTTTATCTGACGATGAAAATTTACCTCAAGATCAACCGTCTTTCTCTGGACTTTTTCCACAAGCCTTATTTAAGTCCTTATTATTTAAGGCCGTTAACACTGCTCATTTGTCTTCACCAGCGGTGGATCCAGCTCCAGCCTCCGAGGCTTGGGATCCCATGTTTGCTGAGCCGGCCAGACCTGTTACCTCTATCCCGACTCCTCCCCTGTTTGTCGATGTGGTAAAACACCAGTGGTCTTCCCCAGGTTTGGTCCCGTCGCTTTCTTCCAACGACTGCAAGAACTTTCAGGTGGCTAGCGAGTTAGACTCTCTTCTTCAGGTGCCGTCTGTTGACGCCCCTATTGCCGCCCTCCTGCCCAACGCCAACGTTCCGGGTGATCCGAATGAAGGCCTTCGACCGGATGAACGTCGTTCGGACTTGGTCCTTCAGAGAGCACATCAAAGTTCTGCTTGGGCTATTAGGGCGGCTTCCTCCGCCTCATTCTTCAACCGTACTACTTTACTTTGGCTTCGCCAGCTTCAAGAGAAATTGTCTCCGGAGGACCCGGCAAGATTTAAATAAAATTGTCACTGCCTTGCAGTTTTCAGCGGACTCTACCTTGAGCGCTGCTTGCTTCGCTTCCAAGGCAATGGCTTCCACAGTCGCTGCTCGTCGACTTGTCTGGCTCTGTCACTGGCAAGCTGATGCCCGCCATAAGTGGCGTCTGGCTTCGGTTCCATTTGGGGGGTCCCGTCTTTTTGGTGATGCTCTGGAGCCATTCCTCACCGAAACCAGAGATAAGAAGAAAGTGTTGGCAGCGGCGTTTCGACGGGGAGAGTCCCGGTTTGCTCCTTATACCCCTCGGTCTCAGTTCCGAGGTTCTGATGGTGCGAGATCTTCTTCCTCTTTTTCTTCTAGGCCTTACACTAGCGTGGGCAGGCAGCAGGGCGCCTTAGATAGGTCATCTCGAGGGAAACCCTTTGTATCCAGGCGGCCCTTTTGAGGGGGAGGAGGTCGTTCCTACCGGCGCCAGCGCTGATTGCATCGCGACTCCACCCATTGGCGGCAGACTGGCTCTTTTTGTCGCCGTGTGGGAGAAGTCTACTTCTGATAATTGGGTCTTGGCTACCTTAAAATCTGGTTTGGCCATCGAATTTCTTTCCCCTCCCCCGAGTACCTTTGTTTGCTGTCCGATTTGTCGTAATCCTGAGAAAAGAGCGTGTATGGACGCTGCGGTTCAGCATCTCCTTTCCATCAGGGCTATCCAACCTGTCCCTTCCGACCAAGTCGGGTTGGGGTTCTATTCCCGGGTTTTCCTGGTCCCTAAGTCCTCGGGGGGGGTGGAGACCCATTCTGGACCTAAAACAGTTAAATCGGTATGTTGTGTACCGTAAATTTAAGATGCAATCGTTGAAATCCATTCTTGACGGTGTTAGGAGGGGCGATCTCCTTTCTTCAATCGACCTGACTGAAGCCTACTTGCATATCCCTATTCTCCCTTCTCATAGAAAATATTTAAGGTTTTGTTACGGGGGGGTTCATTATCAGTATAGGGCGTTACCCTTTGGGCTCTCCTCTGCCCCCCGTACCTTTACAAAGGTATTGGCGGCTTTGGCTGCTTCCCTCCGGGTTCAGTCTGTTAGACTTTTATGTTATTTAGATGACATCTTGGTGTTGTCTTCTTCTGCTCACCAAGCTGTTTCAGATATTAAGTTAACTCTGGAGACGTTAGCTGCCCATGGCTTTTCTGTTAATCTAGAAAAGAGCAACCTTGTTCCCTCCACTTCTCTAGTTCATCTCGGGGCCCTAATTGATTCTGTGCAGGGTAAGGTGTTCCTTTCCGCTGACCGCCAGAATAGTTTACGGGACTTGGTAACTAAGATTGAAGGCTGTAGGTCTAGTTCCCCTTATCTCCTTTCTCAGTTATTGGGAAAGATGATTTCGGCCATTGCCATTGTTCCCTGGGCACAGCTACACGCCAGGGAACTTCAGTGGTTTCTCTTGCCTTTACAGAAATCAGGCAAGGGCACGTCAACCAGGCCTGTTCCCGTTCCATCCTCAGTTCTCAGGTCACTCCGGTGGTGGTGATCCCTGGCGATATCAGCAGACTGTCTCTTTCTAGAACCCCAGCGGGTGGTGGTAACCTCCGACGCCAGTCTCCAGGGCTGGGGTGCCCATTGCCAAGGCCAGCTAGCCCAGGGGACTTGGAGTGCAACGGACTCTCTTCGTCCAATCAACTGGTTGGAATTACAAGCTGTCTTCCTGGCTCTCCGGGCGTTTCGCCATCTTGTTTCAGGGTTCCATGTGCTTGTATTGACAGACAATGTGACGGCCAAGGCACATCTCAACAAGTTGGGCGGCACCAGATCCAAGGCCCTGCTGTCTCTGTCCATGAAACTCGGCCTCTGGGCGGAACGTCACCTCGAATCTCTCCGGGCGGAATACATTTCAGGTGTCGCCAACACCCAGGCAGATTGGCTGAGCCGTCAGGAGGTGGACAATGCAGAGTGGCATCTTCACCCCAGGATCTTTCGACGCCTGGTTCTTCTGTTCGGGGCCCCAGTTGTGGACCTATTTGCGACGCATGTCAATGCTCAGTTGCCCCGCTTCTTTGCCCGGTACCCGGAACCTCAGGTTGAAGCCATCGATGCACTTCGGACTCCATGGCCGGACGGTCTTTTGTACGCTTTCCCTCCAACTTCCTTACTTCCCAGGGTTGTTGTCTTCCTTCTTGGGCTTTTCTTTTCTGCCTGGCCACACGCCGAGTCTGCCATTATAGTCCTTCATCAAAAGCTGGACCTGCCCGGCAACAAGGGCGGGCTTTAACATTATTGGCTGACTCAGTCCTTCAGCTGATTGGGCAAGTGCTACCCACATTGGCTGCTGTCTCCACACAACGAGAAGGAGCGTATCAGGTAGGACCAACGCCCCTCCTCTTTGCTTTAGCTGCTCTTGCCTTCTGGCAGCTCTTCTCATACGTGCACTAGGAATAGGCTCCTCCTGTTCCTCTGCCTCTCTACTATCAGCCTCTGGAGGCTCTGGAGTCTGCACATCGCTCCCCGATGGCCTGGCCCATCTCTGCCGAGCCCTCATCCGGGTCTTCCCCAGCCTCCAGGACTGGCCCATGTTCTTCCTCAGCCTCATCGCTGTCTGACTCTGCTGCCAGCTCCGCCGAATAAATAAATAAATGTCCCTTCAGATTTATCAATAATTGAGCAGCAATAGGTTTATAAGTCTGTTGCATTTTTTCATATGGAGATTTGTAAAATATCCTTGAATGTACAAATTAAGAACAAACAAGTGTGTTTGCAGACTTAAGTATTTTACTTAGAATATCTGAGAACTAGAACTGGCTGCAGCTTCTGAATAAGAAATATTTTAAAATTCTTTGTATCAGGTGAAATTCTGACATTGAATGAGATGAAGCACGGTGATAAAATTATGCTGTAACTAGTCACTTATCAAATTATCTGTTTTCTTGCAAACATCTGTCATCATGCTACCTTTGCTTTTTTTCCTAGCTAGCTTTTTCTGAAACGGATGAAACAGAGTTAGATTTTAGAAACCTTGATTCACTAATAGATGTTAAAAATTTGCGAGCAAGTTCATGGTTCTATCTGATGCTTTTCTGCCACTTGTGACTTAGCCAGTTCTATGTTGTCTTTCATCTTTCTATTCAAAAGACATCAAAAACTGGTCAAAATAGTTTTCATTTTCATTGTACTGAAAGCTAGATTCAGAGAGAGAAAGGGCTATTTGTCTGGAAGTGCCTTTAAATAGAATCTAGCCTAATTTTGCTTCTTATATATGAAAAGTATTATACCAATGCCACTTACTTGACATGTCTTTTCATTTTAAATATTTTTTCAGATTTTTTCTAGAATATAAATTATATTTCTCATGTGATTTTTTCATATTAAACTTACAGTTTATTTCTTCCTTCTTTACAAATAGCTATTGGGGCTTCCAGATGTAGACGATACCTTTGAAGAATATCATGCAGATGTGGAAGAAGATGAAGCCGAAGCTGATCCCCAGCAGATGGGTGTTAGTCAGCAGTAATATTCAGAGGAATTAATATATATATATTATCTTACCAGGTGGGGTCTTATGCTTCTGCATTAGCATTTTTAATTAGCACATCATACTGGAAAACCTGACACCCAAACCCAAAGTTTAATAATAAAACAGCAATATTATTTTTGAAAGTCTGTGATGAGCTTTGCTACGATGTGATGTGAATTAATTCCTGCTTCAGTTAAGATTTTATGATGTTGTCTTGGTAGCATTCTGCCATTGTTAACTTATTTTTTTTCTCTCACAGATTTGTCTTTTTTTGTTGTTGATATTATTATTATTTTTGTTTATATAGAAGAAGGATTAACATTTCACTGATCTGAATGTGATTTGAATGTTGAACTGGTTGGTGTGTTAAATACTTGCAGGCCCTTACTGAGGACCATCCATGCAGAGAATAAATGCAATCAGCACTTTTGGTTCCCCCCCTCTCTCTGTGTGTCTCTCTCACTTTTGTTTTTAAAGAAATAATTACAGATTAAGAGTCATGTTTCAAATGGATAGCATGCCATCAAATAATGCATTCCCAAGTCTCCCTAACTTTTGTTGGAATATTTAAACAGGTATTTATTTTTATTAAAATCTGTAATTGAGGTACAATCTTCAGTTTCAAAACTGTGTGTGACCTCCAGATCATCTCCCCCCCCCCATTTCTTGCAGCCTACAGTGATCATGATTGCTGAAAAATGAAAGTGGTTTCCCAGATACCTTCCTAATAGGCTCTTCATAAATTCTGCAGTGCTTGGCTCACCACCACCAACAAAGTTGCCCAAAGTTGTTCCTAAAAGCCTTGGGAGATGCCATATACACCTTTATCCATCTCTTGCAAATATCTTCCTTTCCTTCCTATATTTTGGTTTAACACTGATGTAGTATTATAACTCTGGCCATATTTCCTCGTGATTTGCTTCTTAATTATTTGCAACCTTTGTTAAAATTTCATGCTCATAGTTAGTAACAGTTCAGGTTTCCAGTGTTCTGGTTGCAATTCCAATAATTGTCCAATTATCATGGACTCTGGCTGGAAAATACTGAAAGTTGCAATAACACTAATGCATAGGACTAATGAAAGCTGCACTGATTATAGTTGGGACTAACACGAGTATTAGCGTAGGTAGGGAACAGGTGTTATATCCAATGTCTAATCATATTTACTTATTTTGGCCAGAATACTCAATAGATAATCAGTGACAATTATTGCAGAAAGATCCTTATAGATTAAACAGTTAATGAATAGTACTTAAATATTGTGCAGGTTTTTGTTAAAACAAGAATTTTCTGAATTTTTAAATTTAAAGACAAGGGGTAAAACAGAACTGACATTATCGATCTGTTTTCTATACTTTTGTTATCAAATATACACACAAATCTTCCTTTAACAAAAAACACAAGTAAATTAAAAATACAGATTTACTCCTTATTTTCTGTATTAATACAAGAGGTGGCAGTGAGTGAAAACTATCCTTTGTGACTGCTTTGCATGAGGAAATTATTACTGGTTTGCCTTTTAGTAAATATCAGGGCCGAAGAAATCTTAGTACAGAACTTTTCAGTATCTAATGTCAGGAGCATACAGAAGACTTCCTGGGAATCTTTCTGTTAGAGCAATGTCATCAACTTGCCTTCTGATAAATGGGTGTTTTGTGAACAAACATTGTGATTTTATGGGAGATTCACGGTGTGTTTTCCAAATTCCAAATATGTCCATTGGCCCCCAAAGGTTGCCAGCTCCAGCCATTTCCTAAAGAGCAGAGAGTCTATAAATTACTGCAAGTCTGGGAGTCCTCTACTGAACTGATGTTGAACCCCATGTGATGCATAACCAATGAAAACTTTCATGATTAATAGTGTAATTGGCAGCATTCTGTATACTGCATCACTTCCTTGCATTGTGACACCATTTAGAAACAGCTCTTCTACTTGTCTCTACCTTTCCCAAATTTACTCACACTTACCTAGCTAAGCAAATGAGCCATCCTTCAGTATTTAAATGGTGGTTGTCCACTGCTTCTTCGTTGGCTCCTTACCTTTCACCTTCTAATATATAAAAGGGGCTTCCCTCTTCTGGATGGCAGCATAAATCTTTGTCTTAGGCAGCTCCAACAGTTTCATCTGTTTTGTAAGGCTTGGATTTGATTTCTGCATTTCAGTTTGTATAACTGATACTCCATATCAATGTTACATTCATAATCCCTGTCTATATCACTTTGTTCAAAGCTCTTGGAGATTTGATGTCAACATTTACAAAATGTAAACTATTTTTAAAGTTATATCTCTGTAGCTTTCTGGGTAAATTAACTTACCAACAATTAAAAGCAGTTTTTCATATTAAAAAAAGGACAAAAATATTTGATCAAAATTTTATCCATGAATTTGCCTCTATATCCAAATGTTAGCCACAGCTGGGTTTCTAAATAAAATAAGCATAGCTGTTCATCTAAGATTTTTTGAGAGGAAAATAATATTCTTAAGTGCAGTTTAATTTTTACAAAACAAAGAGATCATATTTTAAATGTCTTTAATAAAGGAATAATTTTATCATTTCTAATGATTGATATCATTGTCGCTGCCAAGACTATTTCCAAAGAAAGGTTTTTTTGAGACAGTATTTTCTTCTGGAATTTGTGCCTCCTGAAGATTGTTTTAAAGATTATTATCATTATCCTCATCTTTTTATATATAATTCAAAGCAGTGAATATTTGTAATACTCCTGTCTCCTGTTTTCTCCATAACAATCAGCTAAAAATAAAGTCTCAGTTTATGTTAAGCAAGTTTTCATGTAGGGAACACTATTAAAATAGGAAACATCTGTTACCTGCTTTTATAAAAAAACATATACTACTATTCATGCGGGTTCACATGTTTCAATAAGCTATGGTTTGTATAACCATGGTTTATAAAAAGTAACTTGGCTAAACCAAATTTAAGAGTATTATAGTTCAGTTCAGCATGATTTATGAATCATGTCACTGTCAAATTGTGTGTGTGTGTGTGTGTGTGTGTGTACACACACATTTCAGACATTTAAAGAAGTTAACCAATTCTTACCCTTTGATCATTTGTTATTTAACAATTCAGAATAATCAAAGTAGAGTTGAGGAGCTTTCTAGATAATTCATTGTATTATTAACATATTCACATCTGTCTGAAACTTTACAAATATAATATAGTCGATTTAAACTTCTGAAATAAAGTTTTGAATTTAAAGACGTAGGTTCCATTTAACACTAGCAAGAGGGTACTAAAAGAAAAAGTAACGTGTAATTGTACTCAGGCTAGGAGGTGATATAAATTTACCTGCTAGCTGTTTTTTTAAGGACATAGCTTTATTAAGTTTAGCTTTAAATTAGCTTTATTGACTGGTATCTGTGAATCCAATCCAGTTTATGTTCTGTATGCTTTTTAATTAGGCTAACTGTGCAGTTAGGGCAAGTGTATCATTTGAACAAAGCCAGTATGGAAATAAGCTCTTATCGAGCTTGCTGCTTATCTGCTATATATTCTCAACATTCAGTTATATAGTATATCAAATCTGGTCTATGAAAAACCAGATATCTACTAGATCTTTGCTAAGGGAGCATCTGGATTTTTGCAGCTTAGATCTGGTGGCTTCACATATACGTGACCAAAAATAGAATCAAGAGTGCAAAGATAAAGATGAAAGAGAGAGGTTTGATAATCAGGATGGATGCAACAAAAACTGGAAGCATTTTTGTTTGCCTCGTTTTAATTTCTCAATAAATATATATTTACATTCATTTTAACAATGGAAAAAAGTGACATACAGGTAGTCTTTGACTTACAAACATTATGCCCATTATGGTCATAAATCATGACAGTCCTAAAGCAGGTCACCCAAGTGACTCACTTAATTTTACAGCATTTTTTATTGCAGTTGTTATGCGAATCACCATGAATGTTAAGCAAACCCATTGTTCACTATGGGGTGTTTTTGCCCCAAACTGGAATGTTTTTGCAAAAATGTAAATCATGGTTGTGTGATTTACATTTTTGTGCAGTTACATGATTTGGGGGGTGGGGGCTTGCTGTCAGAACTTAAGAACCAGGTCATAAGTAGCTTTTGGAGGGTCTGTCATAACTTTGATCACTAAACAATCAGTCCTAAGTCAAAGACTGCCTATATAGTATTTGAAAATTCTGTTGCAAAATATGTTCAGTCATTATTGAAAGATTTCCTGAGTTGTGATATTTTATCCATCATTGATACCAATCAGTATTGCATAATAGCCTGAGCTGATTAGTAAATGAGCCAAGGATTTTTACAAAGTGGGAAGGAAAGGGGATTTTTGAAGGAAAGATTTAAGAGTTTGCAGAAGGAAATTCTAAGTAAGTACAAGTTCCAGCTTTCTGTAATATAATTCTTATTGAAAGTCAAATCCTTCAAATTGAGCAGTGTTAAATACATCCAGGTTTTATATTTGGGCATTACATTTATTGAAGAAAAGACTAAATAATAGGAGCAGAAGAAAAACACTTTTTTTTTAAAATATACTTTATTGGTTTTAAAAAAAAAATTAAAAAAGAAAACATCAATCTCTATTAACATGAGAGGTGTTGTGTAATTACATATATATGTTATATACATTATATACATATCAAATATCTTCGAATCTACCATTATTGAAAATAGACATATCCTTACAATCTCATTCTATTATTCCACCATTTGTACCACCTTTCCCATACTGCCTTGAATTTTGAATTTGTATCGTCGTTAAGAGCACTTGTTAATTTTGCCATTTCTGCACATTCTAGAATTTTGTTTATTATTATCACCTCTGGAGGGGTTTGTTTGTCCTTCCAGTATTTTGCAAAGATTAACCTGGCCGCTGTTATGACATGTATTATAAGATGTATCTTATCTTTAGAAAGTCCATCTCCCATCATTCCTAATAAGATTTCAGGGGAAAATTCTATATCTTCTTCCACTATTTCTCGTAGCCAGTTTCGTATTTTTGTCCAAAACTTTTTTGTCTTGGAGCAGGACCACCACATATGAAAGAAGGTGCCAATCTCCTTTCCACACTTCCAACATATTGCTGAAGCACTGGGAAATATTTTTGCTAATCTAGCTGGCACTAAATACCATCTATGAAAGATTTTGTAATGGTTCTCCCTATAAATTGACAGGGGGCAGCGGTCGACCCCAAGGCGCCTTGTTTGTGGGGTGCCGCAAGGGTCGGTCCTCTCGCCCCTCCTGTTCAACATTTATGTGAAGCCGCTGGGTGAGATCATCCGTGGTTTTGGGGTGGAGTTCCATCAGTACGCTGATGATACTCAGCTGTACATTTCCACCCCAGACCATCCCAATGATGCCTTGGAAGTGATGTCCCAGTGCCTGGAGGCCGTGCGGGTCTGGATGGGGAGAAACAGGCTTCGACTCAACCCTTCCAAGACCGAGTGGCTGTGGCTGCCGGCGTCCCAGTATAGCCAGCTGACGCCATCGCTGGTTATTGGGGGCGAATCATTGGCCCCCACGGAGAGGGCCCACAACTTGGGTGTCCTCCTGGATGCGCGGCTGTCTTTAGAAGGGCATATGACAGCCGTGGCCAGGGGGGCTTTTTGTCAGGTTCGCCTGATACGCCAGTTGCGCCCCTTTCTGGACCGGGACTCCTTACGCACGGTCACTCAAGCACTCGTCATTTCTCGTCTGGACTATTGTAACGCTCTCTACATGGGGCTCCCCTTGGGGTACACCCGGAGGCTCCAACTGCTGCAGAATGCAGCTGCGCGGGGGATTATGGGAGCGACGGGGCGCCTTCTGCCACCAATAGCCTCCCACCGGCCGGTTCGCTCCCACAGAGAGGGCCTCCTCAGGGTGCCGTCGGCCAGACAATGCCGGCTGGCGACCCCCAGGAGGAGAGCCTTCTCTGTGGTGGCACCTACCCTATGGAACAATCTACCCCCAGAGATACGAGTGATCGCCGACCTTCGGATCTTTCGTCGGGCCCTAAAAACTTATTTTTTTCAGTTAGCCGGTCTGTCTTGATTTTAGGGTTAGTTTTAAATTTTTAATATTGATTTTAATTGACGAGTTTTAAATTATGGGCCAAATTTATAAATTATTTTAACTTTATTTTTAACTGTGATGTTTGTATAGATGTTTTTATCTTGGCTGTTCACCGCCCTGAGTCCGAAAGGAGAAGGGCGGTATAGAAATTTGAATAATAAATAAATAAATACATTGCTGATTTAGTCAGATTATAGTTTCTGTTCCAGGCCTCCTCTCAGTCATTGAAATTTAACCTATAACCAATGTTTTTTCCACAAATATTTAATTGATTTCTAGCTATTCCTTTTGCTCTGTCCTCGCCTAGTAAAAAGTTGTAAAATCTCGCTAGCATTTTCTTTTCAATCCCCAACATAATTTTGTCCAAATTGTTGTGCTTCGCCTCTATACCAAATTGATCCCTATCTTTTTGATATCTTGAACTTATCTGTAGGTAGCTCCACCAGTCTAAATTGAAGCCTTGATTACTTAATGTTTCCCGTGATTTAAGTATACCATTATCATCTAATATGTCTTTATACATGCCGAATTTCAAATTATCTCTTTTATTAGAGGCAGTCAGGGCCTCCATGATTGAAAGCCAATTCAGTACTTTCACATAAAATCGTTGCCTAATTTCTTCCCATGTTTGAATAAGGGTCTCCCTTAATTTGTGTTTGTGGAAATATGATTTTTTTTTTTTTGTTCTTTAAATCCCATAAATAAGCGTGCCAGCCTGCCTGTAGATCGTGGCCTTCTAACGTCAAGATTCTCTTGTTTTGTAATGTAACCCATTCTTTGATCCATACTAGTTTAGCCGCCTTCTGATATACTTCCCAATCGGGTAATCCAAAGCCACCCATGTTTCTTTTCCCTTGCAGTGTCTTGTATGCAATCCTTGCCTTCCTCCCTTCCCATAAAAATTCTCGCACCTTCTTTTCCAGATCTAGGAATTTTTTTTTATCGAGATTCACTGGTATAGTTTGGAATAAAAATATAATCTTGGGGAGAATATTCATTTTAATTGCTGGGATCTTACCTGTGAAAGATAATTTTAACTTCTTCCATCTGTCTATATCCTGCTTTATTTTTTGTAATAATGGAATGTAGTTATCCTCCTTTAAGGAGGAATATCTTGCGGTGATCCATATTCCCAAGTACTTTATTTTCTTCACTATCTGAAGATCTAAGGACTTTTCTAGCTCTTTCTTATTTGCCTCTGTCATGTTTCTTGCTAAAATTTTAGTTTTGGTTTTATTAAGCTTAAAGCCGGCGACTTCTCCATACTGTTGTACTTCCTGGAGTAATCTGGGGCCAGATTTCAAGGGATCTTCTGTTATTAAGGCCACGTCATCTGCAAAGGCTTGTGTTTTAAATATTTCTTTCTTAATTTGTAGTCCTTTAATTTCTTTGTTATCTCTGATCTTTCTAAGTAGAATTTCCAGCGCCATTATAAAAAGTAGAGGGGACAAGGGGCATCCCTGACTAACTCCCTTTTGTATCCAAAATATCCGCATCTTGTCCCCGTTTATTAAAATACTCGCCCTGTGTTATGGTAGATATTTTCAATCATTTTTCTAAAATTTGTTCCGAATCCCATTAAGTCAATTTGGTTGACCATAAATTTCCAGTTCAAGTTATCGAACGCCTTTTGGGCGTCCAAAAACACTAACGCCAGCTGTTTTTCCGGGTGCTGCTCATAATATTCTATGACATTTATTACAGTCCTCAAATTATCCCTCATTTGTCTCCCTGGGAGGAATCCCTTCTGATCATTGTGAATCCAGCCATTTAGAATTTTTTTTAATCTTTCCGCGATTATACTTGTAAATAATTTGTAATCTGAGTTTAACAAAGAAATGGACCTATAATTTGCTATCTGTTTCGGGTCAGCACTTTCTTTCAATATGAGTGTAATGTAAGTTTCTTTCCAAGAGTCTGGGATTCTTGTACCAACTAAAACCTCATTAAATATTTCTAATAGTTCTAGTTGTAGTTCTTCCTCAAATTTTGTATAAATTTCCCCCGGGAGACCATCTGGGCCTGGTGTTTTATTTTTCTTAATTTTGGTAAGAGCCAATTTGAGTTCTTCTATTGTGATTTTGTTGTTTAACATTTCTTTCTCTTCTTCCGTTATCTGTGGTAGGTTAGCTTCCATCAGGTATTGTTCAGTTTTGTCTGGGTCGATCGCTTCCTCTTTATATAAGGCTTCATAAAATTCTCTCGCTCTTTCTAACTTATCCTCTTCTTTTGTCAAAATATCGCCATTGGAATCTTCTAATGTAAGAATTTGATTTTTTTCCTGTTCTTTTTTTAATCTGTACGCCAGCCACCTTCCTGACTTGTTGACATTCTCAAAGTGGTAGTGTTTTATTCTCTTGATTTTTTGCACCAACTCCTCCTGATCCAGAATATTGAGATTATGCCTTGCCATCATCCATTTTTGTTTGGCCACCTCGTCTCCCGGGTTTTGTTGTAGTTTATTATCCGCTTCTTCTAGTTTCCTATTATAAGTCTCTCTAACTTTCCTTTCTTCCTTATTTTTGAACGCCATGTATGATATCGCTACTCCTCTCAAATACGTTTCATGGTATCCCATACAATTTCCTTCACTGTGCCTTGCTTGCCATTCTCAATAAAGAAGCGCTTAATTTCTTCATTTAATTTTATTATAAACTCTTTTTCATTCAAAAGGTTAGTCCTTAGACTCCATCTCTGTTGCTTTCTCTTGTTGGTATAATGCCAATTTACTTCAAGAAGTTTATGGTCTGCCCAAGTATTTGTACTTATATCCACTTTCTTAATTTCTAGACCTAGTTTTCTAGTAGTCCATGCCATATCAATTCTGGACCAAGAGTTCTGTGAAGTTGAGTAAAAGGTGTATTGGGAATCATGCGGGCGTAGAGTACGCCACATATCAATTAAGTTAATTTCATCCACTAGATCAAAAAAGCTTTTTGGCAGAGGTAATCTTTTATTTCTTTTTCTTTCCCCACTTTTATAATCTTTCTCTGGGTTAACAATACCATTAAAGTCACCTAACATACATATTTCAACATGGGCCCAATTTCCTAATTGTTCGTGTAGTTTTTTGTAAAATTGTCCCTGTTTCTTATTCGGGGCATATACCCCCACCAACATCATTTTTGCATTACCTCTCTTGATTTCTACCATTAGAATTCTTCCTTTAGTATCTTTATACTTTAATTCTGCCTCAATTCCTTTTTTCACATACATAGCCACTCCCCTTTTCTTTTTGTCTGCTAATGACACAAATAGTTTGCCAAGTTTAGTAAATTCTAGACAATTTGTCTCATCTTTTTTTATATGAACCTCCTGTAAGCAAATTATGTCTGGGTTCTGTTTTACCAGTTTTGATAGAATTATCTTTCTTTTTTTATGATCGTTTAAGCCATTAACATTTAAGGATAGAATTTTTAAGCCATCCATTTCTTGTATTGTGTCCGGTTTCTAGTTCTTGTTTGTCTTTAACGTTACTGCTCTTACTGGTCTAGTCTTCTTTCCTTGTTCTTCCGCTTCTTCTTTTTTCTTCTCCTCCTCTATTTCTTCCTTTGTACTTTGCTCTTGTGAGGTTTCTTCTTCCGTGTTTACCGTATCGATCTCTTCTTTGCTAATTTGTTCTTCTTCCCCTCCTCTTAGTTGATCTAAAAAATCTTGTGCTACGGCTAAACTATCAATTTTGACTTTTCTTCCTTGCCATGATACTAACATCCCCTCTGGCAGGATCCATCTAAATATGATATTTCTTCTATTCAGTTGGCTCGCCAGAAACCTGTAGTTTTTCCTCACTTCCCTCACTCTTCTCGGTATTTGTTTCAGAATATTCACCTCCTTTCCTTTAAATACAATCTGTTCTTCTCTCGCTATGTTAAATAGAATATCCCTCACTTTCTTTCTGGTGAACCTCATGTGGACCTCCCTGGGGAGCCTGTTTCTTCTCACGTAATTCGTTTGAACCCTGTAAACCTCGTCAAGTTCTTTAATAATATCTTGTTTATCTTGTTGAAGGGCATCAGCTATCAGCTCAGCTATTTTATCGCCTAAATCCTCTTCCTTTTCTTTGCAGATATTTTGGAAGCGAAGGTAGTATGAAGCCTTGTCCATTTCCAATTGTATCAGGGACTCTTCGATTCCTTTGTTCTGTATCGCGAATGTCTGATCCACCATATCTATTTTTTTCTCACTTTGTTCCATCCTTTGTTCTACATTTTGAATTCTTCTCTCATTGTTCGCAATAGAGGCTTGAATCTCAGTCATTTTTGAATCCAAAACGTGAATGTCCGTTTTTAATTCGGAATGACTATTTAACAATTTCTCCTGCATTGCTAACATGGTCTCTTGAATCAGCGATAGAGAAGATTGTACTGTTTGAAGAGTTGGAGTTGTTGGTGGCTTGTCTGACTTCTGTATGCCTTCTAAGGGTTTCTGGATTACTGGGGACAGTGTTGTTAAAGTAGGATTAGATGGAGCTTTTTTGCCAGATTTCAGGATTGTCGATGTCATTGTTGCCATTTCTTTCAGAATTAACTTTTGTTCTCTTATAATTTTCTCAATATTTTTCCAAATGACCATTCAATGGTTTTGCCCCTATTTCCTCTATTAATTCCTCTTCTTAAGCCTATTTAAGAGATTTGCTATCTTCACTAGACAGGATCATTTCATCAAACTATCTTTCTCAAGTCAAATCTTTATAACGCACCAAAATTGTCAAACTTCCTTAATAGTTTAAAACCTATGAGTTAAATCACACTACCAGATTCCAAATTAATTCTCACATATGAGCCAAAAGTTTTATACCCATATATCCCAGTAAATATTATGATTTCGATATAGCTATATTCAAACCTTAATATAAAAAGTTATTATAAATAAGTTAATAAATACTACCTGTAATTCTTATATAACTAAATTCAAGCCTTAGTATATGGAATTGATATAAATAAGTTGTTAAATATTACCCTTAAGAATAAATATTCTGAAATAGATAGATATAACTAGATAAATATGAATAGATATAATCAATGCAATTAATTAATTAATTAATTGGTTAATTATAAATCTGGATCCTTATATATAAATATACCTAATGACAGCAAAATAAAATCAACACTTAATTTCTATATTCTATATTCCCTATATTCCTTAACAATTTGTAATTCTTATTAATATTATTATTTAACAAGAAAACCAAAGTTCAAGTATTAGAAACCCAATTACTCAAAAGAATAGGGGGGAGAATGGGAATCAGAGTATCACAATTTATGTATTTAATAAAGTATGAAGGTCGTCTTCTTCTTCTTCTCTTTTTTTTTCCCTTTACTTTTTCCCTTTAGTTATGGGTAAATAATAGTGACTGCAAGGTCATAAATCTTCTTCTCTCTGCTCCTAATAAGTTCCGACACTTCTCTATGGTAGATCTCGCTGCTAGATCGTCTCTTTGTCAATCCTCTGCTATCTCACTCCTTCAGTTCAATGATGGCCACACTTCCTGTTTTGCTGAAGCACTCAAAAAAAAAGTTCAGTAGTTCAATCTCTTGCTTACTTTCCTCCTCACTTATCAATCACAGTGCCAGCCACATCGATACTCGTTTCCTTCTCCCTCTCACCATGCTCTCCAGAGATCTTTATACAAGCGACCTGCTCCCTGCATATGCCTCGTCGGCTTGTCGGGTCTCCGCCGTTACGATCTACTCTGCTCTGCACTCTCCCGCACCGAGCAGTCCTCTCCCGACTCCGCCGATGACCTCTCTCAACGCTAAATCACTCCAAGGTATGGAAAACGCGATGTCAGATCTAGCACGGCACCTCCAATCTTCTTCTTAGCTCCTGTCCTTTTGCTGGCTATTGTGACTTCAGGCCCGTCATCAAATGACCGGCTCACCACGTTGGATCAACAGAGCCGCCCGGTCTTGCGAGAGGTGTTTGTGCCCCACTCTCTTGTTCGCCTGGCTCTTTCTTTTGTCCGCAGGGCTCTCCGAGACCCGCGCCCCCAAAGGGATCCCCAAAACGCGGTGATAAAGCGTGTCGGGGAGTAGCAATCACTCACTCGACACCATATCGCCGCAAGTCACCAACCGGGAGTCCGAAAAAAACTTTAATTCTCTGTGTAGCAAATGTGAGCTAAGATGAATTTCTATTAATACCAAGCATGAGAGAATCCAATGACCTTTCCCTATACTGATTTTGAGTTTTCTCAATATCTCAAAGTTTTGTAGTTAGATATCAACTAAAAGTATTTTTCTTATCCCAGTGTCCTTTAACTATGTTGCATTACAATTCTCATCCAGAAATAATGTAAGTAAACTAGCTAATTGTGAGAAATGATCAATATAGGGACATAGAACATCCTACACCCCCCCCCCCCGAGTGCAATCTGCCCCCACCCTTCTTTGGCCTGGGAATCCAATGGGGAAATTCCACATTGCAGGTGGCTGCTGGATTGATAGCATGCCCTACCTGCTCTGCATTTCCTGCGTCACTCCCGTCCATCTTTTCATAGTATTGTATTTTCATTGTTTATTTTATTGTTTCATTATTTTACTACTGTTAAGTTTACACTTCTGTTCATTTCTGTTTTTACTGTTGTAAGCTGCCCAGAGTAGCCTCATGGTGAGATAGTAAGCAAATAAATTTAATAAATAAATAAAATATCTGTAGAGCCTGAGAAAATAGTATAATAACACATCCCTTCTCTCAACTGTTGCAGAAACATGAAAAAGTGTGTGTATCTCCTTTTCTGAAATATATACATATACACATACATACATACATACATACATACATACATACATACATATATATATATATATATATATATATATATATATATATGTCTCTCTCTCTGTGTCAGTGTAGTGATTGCATTCCCATAGCTTTCTAGTTCTGGCTCTTGGATTTTTTTAATGTTGCTTTATTGTATATTGTTTATTAGAATATTGAAGTATGCTCTTTAGCCAAAAAGCTTCCAAAGTAATTTCATTTGCATACACCAATTCAATAGGTACAAAAGGATAATTGGTAGGCAATCTGAAAGATTCATGACCAAGAAAAAGGAATGCAGAGGGAGAATATTCAGTTGATTCAGTTACCCTACTGAACAAGCATATCTGTCTGCCTGTCTAAACTTGGATTTGAACTACATTTTATTCTCTGCTTGGGTTGGCCTGTTCTTTGCTAGCTTAGTCTTCTTTGATTTTTCTCTTCTTTTGCTTCCTGTTATTGAGGCAGAACTTAATTTACTTTCCCACTTCCTTTTGTTTTCTCCCAGGGAGGAGGGAAGAGTAACTAAAGGAAGCTAATAGTTGTTTCTTCACTAATGTGTAATAAGATTCATCAGAAGCCCTTTTTCAGAAATAGGATTTATTTGGCAGTTACTGAGAAGCCATTTATAGTAGTGCTGTATCTCTTTGTCTTGATTAATGGTTCATCCAAGAAAGAAAAGGTTCCAAGAAGGAGCAGGATGTCCTTGGGCAATGCTGGCTCAGAAGATCCAATTCATTATCAAACTACATTTTCATGCTAGTTACAGGTAGTCCTCAACCTATGACTGCAATGGAGCCTGAGCTAGGTCCATAAAGGAGGCAGACAAGCAGCAAAAAGCTCTGTTAACCCAAAAACCTCTCAGCAGAGGGAAAGAGTTCAGATAGATTACGGCTGAATGTTACATTCCATTGCTAGAAAGGCTTTCAAACAAGCCTCAGTGCTTGGTCAATTAAGCCATGCTTGTGGGCTGGTCCTCTGCCCCAAACAGTTGGCCATCATAAGATAGCAAATATTGCCAGGCTCTTGCTAGGCTTTGGGAAAACTCAGGAGGAGCTCCCCAAAACCTTTTCCTTGCTTAACCTCTCCTTCCTTCAAAAATCCACATTTCTTCAATAAACAAACATAAAAAAGGGGGGGGGGAAACAGACTTGTTTCTCTAATTAGTGCTGGAACTAAACTCTCCACCTTTGCCCTCCAGTCTTGATAGGGTGACAAAATCAGTAAATTACTTACCATGATGAATAACTGCCAAGCTGAAGAGCAGAGAAAAGGAAGGATATAAGCAAAGAAAATCTTTTTGCTTCTTGCTTGCATTGAGGAGCTGAAGAAAAAGTTCAGCTCAAAATAAGCTGACTTTGTATTAAAAAAAAAAGAACACGGCTTGGGGGGGGCCAAAAGCCCTACTAAGCATACAAAAGTATGAAGGCTATTGCTTAACACATTGTAAGCTGCCCTGAGTCTCCAGAGAAGGGCGGCATATAAATCGAACCAACCAACCAATCAATCAATCAATCAATAAAATGTTCAGCCAGATAGAGTGCAATCTGCACAGCATATAGCAGCAGCAGCAGAAGCTGGGTCCTTTTCATGTAGCTTTATATAGCTGTCATAACTTTGAATGACTGCTAAGTGTCTGATCGTATCCTGAGGATTACCTGTATACATGTGCAAAACTTGCAATGAAAGTTCAAACAGAACTTCTGTTTGAACTTCTGTATTATGTGATGTAGATTTCTCTGTGTAGCAGTTCTTACAGATCTATTTTCCTGTGACTTCCATTCTTCCCTTCTCATAATCCATTCAACAGCAGAGCTAGGAGAGGACAAAGGGGAGGATACTGATCTGTTATTTCCATTCTGGTGTCTTATTTGGTAACACTGATGTTTTAATGTAGAAACTCTTTGTAAAGAATGTAGAATAGTTGTGATTAGACGTTTTCATACTAGTTATGATTAATTTTGTATTCTTTCAAAAGATGCAAATTTCCATGCCAAAAAAATATTTTACGATTCTTCCCTATCAGTTCTCACTCTTAAATGAAAGAAACTTTTCTTTTGAAATTTCTTTCAAAGGAAAATTGGATTTTGACAAAAGTCTCATAGTTGGAATGTAATATTCTTACATTTACTTCATTGTAGGATGGCCATAGAGTAAATATCCTCTCTTTCATTGTCAATAATATCTTTACTGGTCTGTAGCCTCCCTGCTTTTCCATGCCATTAGTTAAGTTCTAAGGGAGAAGACATCATGAGAGAACTCCATTGAGCTTCTTTCAAATTGGAAAATGTGGACATCCAGGGTTATTTCAGGATTATGGAAAGGTGTGTGAGAGAAAAGAAGTATCCTTCAACAATTAAATAAGTAAATTCAATTAAAAGAAATTCAAAAGAAAATGTTAAGCACCTTGCGAATAAAGTACAAAAAAAGTAGTTTTTTCTCAGGTTGAAAAAATCTAAAACTATAAGACAGATTTGAGAGTAGCCTTTTTGTTAGAAACGTTATGGGAAATTAGTCATTAGTATGAAATTTGTTGGATTTGAAAATATCATTGAGAAGGCACCAAAAGAAATAGCATAATAAGATTATTGACCGGAGAGTTTTTTCTTTTCAGGTTTCCCTTTCTATCAGGCTATTTGACAATGAATAGCGGTATTGCTGCACTTCAGAGACCTCAGTTTTCAAATTTGACTTAACATTTGTTTTGTTTTGATTGACTTTATATTTTATTTGTAATACATGTATTGATCCAAACACAAAGACATGGAAAAAGAAAAGCACCTCTATCACAAGAATGAATGAACAACTCTCAACTATTGTCCAGGCTGGTGGAGGATTGCTGGAATTGTCCTTCAACAAATAAGTGCATTAAAGTTACAAAGTGCAATAAAAGCTTTTGAATATTTATGCACAAAAAGGTGCTCTTTATATATCTGAATTCTCTATGTTTTAGCAAGATGACTTATAATACAGAGATTAGTTACCTCACTGTAACTAGATACATCCTTGATTAACTAGAACCCAAAATACATTGCGTTTCAAGTTTATAACATTAAGGAAGGGAGGCAGGTTTTTATCATTTTGTTGGCATCTTTATTTGTGTTTTAGGAATTGAAGTTCTGCAACGTTTGGAGGGCTACAGATTCCTTTTTTAAAAAATAATTCTTTTTAAGAGGAATCCTTTAGTATGATAATTATTATTTAGAGATTGCAAACCTGTAAAATATATTGCAAAAGAAAGAAAGATATTTGTTAACCTTCTTAAAATTAGTGTTCATTCAATGAAATCTTATCCATGTTGCCTTCTCCTAAATGCCTGGGCATAAAATAAAAAACTGTAGCTCAGCATCACTATCTTGCAATTAAAAAGCTTACCAAATTTTTCATGATGAAGTCTTTCTTTTCTACTTCTACTGAAGAATGTATGTTATGAATAACATTTTCCCCACAGAAAACTACCCACATTTTCACTTTCTTTAAAGGGGAATGACTAACGAGGAAAGGCTGAGGGTGATAGCTTAATAAGAAAAAAGCAACCCATGACCAAGGCTATTTCATTGTAGTTTTAAGTGTCTGGACAAACCCATAACTTATACTGTTAAGTTCGAGCAGCTATATTATGTTTTCTCAACTTTTTGGGATTTGTAATTTGATAACAAAAATAACAAATTCATTCAATAAAAATGAGATGGATGGGGATAATAGATGGATGATAGGTTTTGCATACTGTAAAGCTGCATTTACTCTGTTATCTTGACACAGAGCAAGAAAATAGTTCCATCAGAACTGAAGAGTTGCAATAATGTAATTAATTAGACAATTCCAAGCTAAATGAAGCCACAGGAAAAGACAGTATATTATATACATTAACATAGAGCTGTGCAAATTTGAAATTTGAAATAGAAACAGATGCTTCAGTTAGAATAAAGGCTGTTTTTTTCCTACCCAAAGACTTGCAGCAAGTATTTCATGAGCAAAAACTAACAACATTTCTTGTCAACCTCTAGGGGCCAGTGCAGCCTAGATTTTCACCATACTTCCAATTTTTGCTGTTCTATTTTCTTAGCAATGTAACTTTTGCTTGTATCTCTGATAGAAAATTGGCACTGTCATTGTCAATTGTAAATCACATGACACTCCAATAGATTCTGAAAAGGACTCCCTAGTCAAGGAAAAAACAATTGTTTACAAAGTCTTACCTTGTTAAGTGAGCAGCAACATTTACATAGACTAAGTGAAAAGAAGATACTGTATGATTTATCTTGTCTTTGTCCAAGAACTAAATATTATCAGAATCTCTAACTTCTGATGCTTTCATTTGAATTGGAAAAAGCAGAAACTCAGTTTTGAAGGTTAAAGAAACCCATGATGTCTTTCGTTCAAGAGAAAATGGGACTAAATGGTGAGGATATTAATTAATTTAAATAAATCAGGGAAAGAAATAGCTTAGGGCATGAAGCATAACAAATGGGTAGAAATTAAGTGCTGGCTTGAGGGGCAGTAATTTCATGCCTGATGTAGAAAAAAGGGAATGGGTGCAGTGGTGGTTTTTGGGGTGCGAACCAGGAAATTCTGTGCAGCCTGTACACCCCCCACTACCCCATTTCTTCATGGGTGAAGATTTAAGTTTAAATTACACCTAACCAAAAGTATATAGTTCTTAATTCATTTATATTGTAATCTTTTAAATATCTGAAATGACATAATATCTTAGTGTAATTTACACTGTAAACAATGCTATTTCTTTCCACTTGCAGATGGAAAGAAAATATGTTCCTATGACCAACTGTGTTTATCAGGTAGTTGTGGGGATTAACCAGTTATTGGTCATTAATTGGAATGAGAAAACTATTAACGGAATGTGGCATTTATTATAAAAAGAATACATGCAAATAAATTATTTAAAGCCATCATATTGTTTGCCAAAAGGCTTGGGCCTTTAGCTTTTTAGCAAATAATCCTAGTTTTTAAGAAGATAGAATAAGCGAGGCCATTCACATATTTGAGTGTCCATTTCATTAAATGTTATCATGGAAAATATGTAACAGCAAGAATAATGTGCAAGATATGAGATCTCGTAGTAGACATAGGGAGCCTCAATTTGAGGATTAAGTGAACCAGAGGAATGATCTAGGACAAATTTGTGACATAAGTATTGTTTTACCTGATGTACACCAGCAGCAGCATTGAAATTAGATGGGGGGCATCCATTGATTTGCATAAGGGTAAAGAAAACAATTTCACATTATAGAGGACAAGCTCTCATGGCAAGACAATGCCTCCACAAAAAATTCAGCAGTACTGGATGAGCAAATTCATGTTAAAATCTATTCTCACAATTTTCACTAGGTCAACAACTATTGAATGGCATAAATCATCATACATTATTGAGACATTATTTAAAGATGATGATGATTATATAATTAAAGATTTTAGAGAGTATAAAGAGCACGTACACAAGCTTCAATTGACTAATATCAATTTCTTAAAAAATGGAAAAGGAATATTTATTTACATCTCTCACATCCCATCTCCCTGAAACAAGCTTTCACACAATTTTGTTTTTTGATAATGCCATCAGCCTGTTCGTTGGAAGGTATAAAGGATTACCAATTATACACCATTTATGCATTTGTGATAATTCACAGGTGAAAGATCTGATCCACTGCAAATTATAACAGGAACACATAGTAGATTTATTATGCTTTTGTTAACCCAGTTTAATCAGTCTGGCATAGGAGAAAAAATCTATTTCAGGCTGACCCATATAGACATGTACAGGAAAAAAAAAAAAAACCACCAAGCTGTGTTGTTTGAAATGGCCATAAAGAAGACAATGAATGCCAATTTTGACAGTACTATTAATTGTAGGGTATGTATGAATTAAACAAAGATTGTTGTAATTTTATATGAATTTTGCTAAAATCTATGATTGCAAATAAATGTATTAAATGTAACTAGTTGTCAGTTGTCAATTTTGTACTTTTGCAAGTTAATATTTTTAAACTTTCATTTTTTTAGAAAAAGGATAAAATACATTTGAAAAAAAATGATACTCAGCTAAATCTCTAGCCATTCTTAAATTGGAGACACCAAAAGTAGGGATGGCAGTTTTGTCACTTCAGTTGCTATCTATTACAATGGAACAGCTGTAAAAGTATTTGTAAAAATTGTAACACAAAGAAGATCTAGGAGAAATGCTTCAGCTTATCTTATCTTTAATTTAATTTGGACTTTGTATTTGAGAGAGATCCCTAAATTTATGCTAAAATCAAAAGTGGAAGCATTACATTTTGAGGAAATACTAAAAAAGAAATTCCTTCCTCTTAACAATAGATAATTATTTTTTGGCTTAACAATATTGTTTGCTAAGAAGCTGAAAAAATATTTTTTTCTCCTGCACATCTTGAAAAAGATATAAGAGAAAAAGCTTCATGGATTTCAATAATCAGAATCACAATCTTGGTGACCTGCTTATATGCTGTTTCTAGGTTCAGAAATGGGATTTATTTAATGAACAAGTAGAAACTAAGCTTTATTACCATGTTTATTAGATTCAGTTGTGTAAAGTTCTTGTAAACCATGTGAAAAGACAGCTGCAAGAGCACAACTGTTTCTCACAACTATGAAAAGTAAATGCAGTCAGTAGGACTGAGGCATGCAAGAATTTGGCTTGCTTCTCTTCTTATAGTTCGCCCTGGATTAAACGTTCTTGTCTCTAACAGGGCAGGAAAACCAGCTAAATATCCCACCTTGGCTCTTTGGTGAAAAGATGCAGATAATTTCCGAAAATTTCTAGTAACTGATAAAACTTACATTCAACCCAGATTGAAACTTGAGTTTCCTTCACTTGTAAGAAACTCTGAAATATTTGACAACCAAGTTCAGGGTCTTTGAATTTGTATGCCCTAGAGTTGTGTCTCTGACAAGAAGGGAAAAACATAGTGAGAGGCCAGAACAGAACAAAAGACAGAAGACAAGTGATGAGAGGAAGTGCCAACATTACACTCTACACTGCAACAACTGTCTTTCCCTGCTGTGACATACAGGTTTTGTCCATTATACCATGTGTAGTTTGTTTCACAGCTGTGAAAAATGAGTTAAATAAAACACACAAACCCAAGCAAGGAAATCTTCATCCACCTTCCAATTCCTTTTTGGTTTTATAATGAACTGAATGATAAAATGCTATATACTATTTACTGTAGGCATTGACTTCCGTACTTATTTATATTGTGTGATTCTTAAATAATAACCAGGTGAATTTGGTTCGGGAAGAGAAACTTGATGTAGCTATTATTCCAGAACAGCTAATGGGATTCAGCATCCTTACTTCTATCTAGCAAACTCTACTGTAGACAGATGGAACAACTGCTATCTGGTGAAATGTCAGCCTAAACCAGATAGCAATCACAATCAGATGTCAGCCTACCAATAGACCAGACAGGAAACAAACAAGATCAATTAATTCTACTTTATTGTAAGGATACATTAATAGAATCATGCAAGTCTGAATGCACAACTCTCCTATCGCTTCTTTTTATCACCTGATGAGTTAGGGCAGATCCTTTCTTAGTTTTTTTTTCTCTGCCTGTTACTCAGTTGCGGGTTCCTGTTTCTTTTATCTGATCATTTCTCAAGCAGCATCTCTTTCCCCTCCTAACCCTCCTCTTCCAAGGTCATTCTCACATCCATTATCTGACCTATTCTACTTTATTATTAACATCAATAGTTCACAGAATCTTACAAGTCTGAAAACAATCCTCTCCCCCCCTTATTTACAGCCTGAGAAACTAGGGAGGCTCTCTTCTGAGCCTCTTATCCTATCCACTTCCAGTTGTGGGCTATTCTGTCTCTGATCATTTCCTTTACAGCATCTCTTTGCCTAGTCTCCCAAAGACTTTCTCATATTGTTACAGGATAACTGAAAGGGGAGCTTAATAGGAGGCTTGCTTGTAGAATGGCTTCAACTGCCCAGCACGCATTATATCACCACAACCTGCTCTCTTTGCTGACCTGTTGAAAGACATAGTGAAAGGGAAGAAACCATTGGTGATCAATGGTCAGAGGAGTAAAGTTTGATCTAGCGATGCTCCATGACTTTCAAGATCCAGAACATGTCCCTCCTGCTGAATATGATGGGACAGATAGATATAATTGGGCATAATTAGGCATAAGTGGTCTCTTGTCACCATATCATATAGGGACTTAAAGAGCTTAACCTGCACTTTGAATTGGAAAAAAATTGACAACCAATTCAATTTGTGGAGTAGAGGAGTTCTTGAAGCACACATAACTGCCTCCGCCACAGCATTTTGCAGTAGCTCAACCTTCTAGTTACTCTTCAAGTGCAGGTCCATATAGAGTGCAACACAGTAATCCATTTGGGAGATGATTAAAGCATAAGTGACTGAGAGCAGAGCCTCCTAATTGTGGGACAGGTGAAACTGCCACACAATATGAATCTGTACAAAGACCCTTTGGCCATAATTACTACCTGGTCTTTTAGCAAAAGTAATGAGGACAGAAGGATCCCTAAGTTGTGCACGAAGTTATTATGGGGTAGTATATCTCCATCCACACATAATAAGGTAAATCCATGGCTACCAAAAGTTTTGCCAACTGCATGTTTCCTGTGATCTTTTCTCATTCCCTACTGTAAACTGTGTGATGTAAACTACATGTAGCCTAATTCTGCTAGTGTTATTTTGCTCTAATATCTGGCCTTGAATTGAGGAATGCCTTTATTGAAATCTTTCACAAAGCTTGTCTATCTGAGAAAGAAAACTAATTATAAAAACCAAGCTATCCTTGCTCTCAAATATCCCAAAAGAAAACAAAAGAGAATGGAAGGTTGTTCAGACAACAAGAACCCCTGGTACTGATGGCTTGCCTGCAGAAATCTATAAAACCTTTACAGATCTGTATATAAAATATATGAAGGAAATTTTTAATATGGTATTGATGGAATCTAAGGCTCCCAAATCATGGCTAGAGGCCTATATTTCTTTAATACCGAAGGAAGGGGTGGACCACACTCTGATACATAATTATAGGCCTATCTCATTTTTAAACGCCAACTATAAAATTTTTGCAACTGTAATGGCAGCTAGATTTAAGAGATACCTTAGCGAATTTATCCAAATAGATCAAAATGGTTTTCTACCGGCCAGACAATTGAAAGATAATGCACGGATCATAATGGATGCCCTGGAATATTACGAGGCCCACCCTGAGAAGCAGGCGGCATTCCTCTTTTTAGGCGCCCAGAAAGCCTTTGATAGGATCAATTGGAATTATCTTATATCACAATTGAAATATATGGAGGCTGGCGATCATTTCACGAATGCAATCCAGGCAATTTATAGTCAACAGAAGGCCAAGATTTTGATAAATGGAGAAGGGTCGGAGGAGGTGACGATAGCGAAGGGAATGAGACAAGGCTGCCCACTCTCCCCATTGTTATTTATATTCATGCTAGAACCTTTACTTAGGTCAATAAGACAAGAGGTGAGCATAAAAGGACTAAAGATCAGAGAACAAGAATACAAGGTCCAGGCGTTTGCGGACGACCTGGTCTTTGTTCTGGAAGAGCCACTAACCTCTGGAGGGCAACTTAATGACATAATACAGAAATTTGATGAAATAGCTGGATTACAAATAAATAGGAAAAAAACAAATATCATAGTTAAAAACATGACAGAAATACAAAAATTAGAACTACAAAACACTTTGAGCCTCCAGGTAGTTCGTAAAGTTAAATATTTAGGGATTTGGCTGTCTGATAGATGCTCCTCAATAAAGGCGGATAACTATTTAAAATTAACTGAGCAATTAGACAAAGATTTGGAGAAATGGGGCAAGATACAATTGTCATTAATGGGGCGGATAGCCTTAATTAAAACTCACATGCCCAAAATGGTATTTCTCTATCAAACGGCCCCAGTTAGACTAGATAAAACCATTTTTAGGAACTTGGACAGGCCTACAAATAGATTTATTTGGCAGGGCAAGAAGCCTCAAAATAAGTTGAAAACGATGTAGAAACCGAAAGAACAAGGCGGGTTGGGAGTCCCAAATTGGAAGTATTACTATAATTTGGCGGTTTTGGTTTGGATCCGTGAATGGATTACACTACAAGGGAGACGTCTGTTAGCACAGTGGTGGCATGCCCACCTATGGTGGGAAAGAGGCAAACCCATAGCATATTTTATGAAACATCACGTGCAAGGAGTCCTGATTGAGAGTGGGATGGAAATTAGGAAAACATTATAATAAGGTATCACTCTGGGTTTCACCTGTAGAAGCTATGATCTATCCGATTCTGTATTATCCAGAGAAAAAATTGACCTACAAAGTAATATTAGATATGAATGGGAAGTTAAAAACAAAATTGTCACTTCAGGAACAAGGAGTGAACCTAGACTGATGGACGTACATGCAAATTAGTAGTAAGTATATGAGAGATAGACAGAGATTTGGGATTAGCCGAGAGGTGCAGATTCTAGATAGGATATTATTGGGGGTGGATGAAAAGGTGTTATGTAGATGCTATAAATTCTTTATGGCTATGGAGGTAGGCTATGGAGGTAGGTGCGAAGACTTCAGTTCATGCCTGGGAGAAGAATCTAGGTTATTCAATAGAGCCTGAGAGGTGGAACAAAATCTGGACTAAGAATATTAAACTAACCCAGTCAATAGGATATAAAGAAAATATATATAAAATGACGTATTAATGGCATTTACCGCCGGCCAGACTCGCCAAAATGTTCCCTGGAACACCCTCAGTCTGTTGGAAATGCGGTGTTAAAGAAGGCACATATTTCCACCAATGGTGGACCTGTCGAGAGGCAATGAAATTTTGGAAGAATATTCAGAAGTGGCTTAATGAGATGTTGGGGCAGCGTATACAATTGCGTCCTGAGGTATTTTTATTAGGGATAAGACCTGAAAATGTTAATAGAATGGCATGGTACCTGCTGCTACATATAACAACAGCTGCAAGATTGACATGAGCCCAATACTGGAAGATGGATGTTAGCCCACCTGAACAAGTAGTAATTCAAAAAATAATGAATTGTGCGGAATCAGATCGGCTTACTATGATACTGAAAGGATGAGGGGACACAGATTTCTATATATCTTGGAGTCAATGGTATAATTGGATGTCAAATAGAGCTGCAAATAGAGGTATTGGATAAGCATGTCACTTGGTATATTAATAGACTTTTTTAGGTTACCCTATATATGTAATGGGACAATTTTATTCCCTTCTCGAGTTGTGATGTAGACCGCTATAGATTTAATGTTTGTTGGATGTATAAGATAAAAGAAAAAAAAAAGAATTTAATAGGGTTGTGCAGTGTTTAATATACAGCAGTGATTGATTGAGGCACACTTTCTTTCTTAGGAAAGAAATTAATTGAGGGGTATTTTATTGTTAACAATATTTTAATATTTTAATTGATCTCTGATATTCCTTTAAATAGAGGACAGAGATAGGTTCAATGTCCTACCCTTCAAAATACTGTGGTCGTATGCTCTAATAGAGTAGGATAGGATAAATAAATAATAGTGGTGCCACAATCTGCTCATGCCATGATCCCATTTCATAGAAATTAAATCAGGAATATATACAGTATGTTAATAATGAAATATTAGCAAGAAATTATACAGGAAGCTGTGTCTCTGTGAAGCTCCTCATGAACCATCATGAACCCTAACTAGACCAAGTTAGAAATATCATTCAAGGCTCACAAGAAAAAAGAAAAAAAAACTATTTTTATTGTTGGTGGAGTTGCAATTAATCTGAGTATATAAAATAATGCCATCTCCAAAGAGTGGTGGGGGTAGAGCCTACTACCAGGTAGGCCAAGTAATTAGCAGTAGTCCTTATGTTGCAATAACACTTATTTAATTCTAACCCCTTGCTAAATCCTTGTCTGCAAAGTATCATGCTTGCTTCCTGTCATCCAGGTGTCATCCAAATGCAGTGGAATTTGGTGCACTATCTTCAATTTAAAAAGGACTCAAACACTAACAAAACACAAAAGAGACATATCAGAAAATAAAAGCAACAGAAAACTGAATGCAATGTCTTGAATAATATAGGCAGCGTAAGTCTTTGAATTTAGAATGACTGTCTAAATTGCATTATTCTTTTCATTTGTTTTTCTACAGTTCAGAATTATTCCAATAAATAAAAAGTGAGTTTGGTGCAATGGTTAAGGTGCCTAGAAACCAGGAGACTGAAAATTTTACAATCTGACCTTGGGCCAGTCTTTTTACATTATCTACAGCTTAGCACAATGTTCACACAAAGCAATGTGGAGGAAACCAGAACTGTTTATTTCATTGCTTATTATGCCTGATCCCTACATTGTAAATATTTGTACCTGGATTAGGCAAGCCAGTGTCTTAAACTGGCTTTTTTTTCTTTTTTGATAGGTTTGGATAACATGGATATGTCCATGAATTTACCATACCTGGTCAAATCAATTTGAAAGACACTCAGTTGTGAAGGCAAAGGTTAGGATCTCTCTGTCTTTCTCTCTCTCAAAACTTGAATCTAGGTTTATCCAGTAAAGTTGAACAATGCTTAGATTTTACTACCACAAGATGTAATAATGGATTGATAATAATGGATTAGAAGAAATTTAGGGGAAAAAATCATCAAAAAGAAGACTATTGTTATCAGTTACTCACTAGGAATATAACTAGTGGTGGGTTCCTCCCGGTTTGGTCCGGTTCGGCCGAGCCAGTAGTGGTGACGATATGACGTCACCGAACCGGTTCTCCCCCCCTGCCCTCCCACCCTCCCACCCCCCCACGTTATTCTTACCTTTTATTTGGTCCCACCCCCAATCTATTGCTGCCTCCTGAGTCCCAACTGATGACTAGAGGGGAAAAAAACTGTTTAAACTCTTGCCGCGGGGCTTCAAAGGGCCGTCTTACAGCTGATCAGTGTTAAAAGCAAACAAATGTGTCGGGTCGTAAGTGCGAGGACTGGTTGTAAGTGTGAGGACCTTCCAGAAATGACTCTGACCAGCTAGCCACGCCCACATACACATGACCTCCAAGCCATACCCACAAAATAAGCCACGCCCACAGAACCGGTAGTAAAAAAATTTAGAACCCACCCCTGAATATAACATATATTATCTTCAGTATCAAAAACAATTCCTTTTGATTCTGAACAGTTGTTGTGATTTTGAATAGGAATGTAGGGTACTTTGGCACCCTGTACCACTATGAGAATAAAATGCTGGATTGGTTCGTTGTAGGTTTCTGGAGTTACAGGTAGACTTTGATTTACAACTAGGTATTGGAGTTACAACAGATCTCCCTGGGGATACTTATGAGCCAGTTCTAAAGTTATGATGGCTGCTCCCCCTCCCTGTAGTCAGATGTCCGCATGACTTGCATTTATGGCCAGTGTCCCAAGGTCACATGACCACTTTCAGTTTTCAGCAAAACTGACCCATAGCAAATGACTGGGTCATTTAGTCACTAACTGGGTCAGTTAGTCATGTGGGTGCTTTAAGACTGTCATGATTTACAACCATAATGGGCATGCTTCATTACAGTTATAAATTAAGGATTTTCTATAAAGGTAAAGGTTTCCCCTTTCCAGTCATGTTCAACTCTAGGGGCGGTGCTTATCTCTGTTTCTTAGCTGAGGGAATCAATGTTGTCTGAAGACACTTCTTTTTTTTAAAAAAAAACTTTTAAACATTTTATTAAGTTATAAGATAAGATACAAAATACAAAATTAAATAGGAAAGCAGTGAGGGGAAGGAGGAGAAGAGAATTGAGAAAAAGTTGGGGGGGGAGGAAATGTTGACTTCTGACTTCCTCTGTTGCAGTAAATAAGGCATCAACCTTAAACCACAACTTTTTACTTTTTCATAATAATATAAATGAGCCATTTCTATATGTATCTATCAATCTAATTGGTAAAACTCAAAATCATAGTTTCATTTTTTTCCATCTCAAGCATAAAGTTCAGAAGTGGTCTCCATGTGGAAACAAAGATACTTGCATTCTATTCTTTAATCAAAATAGTTATTTTAGCCATTTCTGCCAACTCCATCAGCTTCTGCAAACATTCATCCATAGTGGGAATCAAAGTGTCCTTCCATTTTTTGTGCATACAATAGTCTTGCTGCTGTCAACATATATAGAGTCAAAGTTCCAAATTTTTTCTCCAAGTCTTTTTCCATTAGATCCAAAAGAAAAGTTTCTGGTTCCATCTTTATACTTTATACTTCAGAATTTTCTGTATTAAAATATGAACAATTGAGGGACACGAACTCCAAACTGGCTTTATGTGGGGATGAGAAATACAAAACACATTCATATTTTAAAAGATACACAATAAGGAACTCATTATTACAAATTTGGCTTAAAATTAAAAAACAACATTATATGAAGATACCAAATTGGCTAGCACCGGCAGAATCAATTAGGCACCCAAATTTAACAGATAAGACAAAAATAATTAGATATAAAGATATAATTGACTATCAAGGCAAATTAAAGACAAAACAACAATTGGAGACAGATTTACACAGAGAAATAGACTGGTGGATTTATACTGAAATACAATCCAAATACAGAGAACATATAAAAACATATGAAATTTATAATCAAAAACAAGAAATAGATAAAATTATATTAGATTCAGAAAATAAATTAATTAGTAGAATTTATAAATTTCTTCTACGCTATAAATTGGAAGAAGAGACAGTCAAAGAAACGATGATTAAGTGGGCCCAAAATATTAAACACACAATACCTTTGGAAAAATGGGAAAAGTTCTGGCAGGCAAACCTAAATTTAACGAAAGCAACGGCATACAAGGAAAACCAACTGAAAATGTTTTATCGGTGGCATATGTCTTCAACCAGATTGGCAAAAATACAACCTAAAAATAGTCCGATTTGTTGGAAGTGCAAAAAGGCACAGGGGACTTTCTATCATTTATGGTGGACGTGCCCGGCAGCAAAGAAATTTTGGTCTAACGTCAAAAAATAGTTGGAACAAATAACAAAAACACAGATTGAAAAAGAACCAGAAACATTTTTATTAGGAATCTTTAACAAATCATACCCTAAGGATATCAAATATCTCACAATTCACATATTAACTGCTGCAAGAATAACCTACACAAGAAATTGGAAGCAAGAAAAAATACCAAGTGAAACAGAAGTAATAGGGAAAATTTTAGAATGCGCTGAAATGGATAGGTTAACCAAAGAATTACAAGAAAGAGAAGAATCAGACTATTATAAAATATGGAATAATTGGTACAATTGGTTAAAAATCAGAAATATACAAAAAATATAGGGGAAATATTACCGATTTAAATATATATATATATATATATATAATAAAAAATATTATTAGCTTAAGGAGAGGTGAAGGAATATATCATAAGTAGAATTGTAGCATGTCACTCTGAAAAAATGCTTAAGAAGAAATTACACTCTTTTTGTGTATATGTTGTATAAATGTTTGTTTTGTATATGTTACGTATGTCTTTTTTAATATTTATATTCAATAAAAACTATTTTAATTAAAAAAAATAAAAAATAAAATAAAATATGAATCTTGCTCCAAAATTTATTTGCTTTATCACATGTCCACTGTAAATTATAAAAAGTCCCTTCTTTACTTTTACACTTGCATCATTTATTTGACATACCTTTATACATTTTAGATAACTTATCTGGTGTTAAATTCAAGTGATACATCATCTTATAAAAAATTTCCTTTAAATTTTAGTTTAATGTAAATTTTAAACCCTTTGTCCACATAGTTTCCCATTGTTCAAGCATCACTTTATATCCAAAATTCCTTGCCCACCAAATCTTACAATGTTTTACATGTTCACTTTCCAAATTCAATTTCAATAACATTTTATAAATCTTAGCAATAATATGTTCATCACTTCCACACAATTTCCAATTCATTTTTTACAAAATCAAACCCTTAACTCTTTTTATCCAATTTAAATCTTTCTTTTAATTGTTGGTATGTAACCAATGACAAACATAACCTTCTGATTCAAGTTCTTCCCTCGACTTTAGTATAGGGTCACCAGAGTTGAAAGATAAAATTTTGCCATACGTCTACCAGTCTGGCTTCACCACCATTTCTTTTCTTAAAAAAGCTTCTTGGGTGACACTTCTGTGTGGAATAGGACAACTTGTTGCACCCAGCTAGCTTCCATCCCCAAGTCGCCTCTGCCATCTCATCATAGCCGAGTTGTCACAGGACAACACATCATAGCCAATTTGCCATGGGGTTAATTCACCATGGGCAGTTGGAGGAGAGCTAGGAGGGCAGGCAGAAGAGCAAGCTGGTGGGCAGCAGAGCAGTGGCAATGGCCAGGGGCTTCCCACTGGAAAGAGAGCTTGGCAGGCAGGAGAGCGAGCAGAAAAGGCAAAGCTCAAAGCGGATGGCAGTGGCTGAGGTCTTCCCATTTTCATACCCCGCTGCTACTGTTGCCATTCAGAGTTCCGGCAAGCTCTGGGCCATTCAGAGTTCAGGCCATTCACTGTCGGCAGTGTTGTTTGGGCCATTCAGGGGCAGCAATGGTGGATGCGGTGGGTGATGGGGAGGCAGTTGAGGCCAGGTGCATCCCATTTTCACATCCCCCCACCGCCAAATGGTCTAAATTTCAAATGGTCTGGGACTTGATGTGGTGACAGTGGTGGCAGAGGTGTGTGAAAATGGGGAGCCTCTGGCTGCCTCTGCCTCACCACCCACCACCGCCACCCCCAAATGGTCCAAACTTTGCCACTCTTGTTGAATGGCCCTAACTCCAAACAGCCTGGAGCTTGGTACAGCAGCAATGGTGCGGCAGCAGTTATGGCAGTTGTGGCCATGAGAAACCCCCGGCTGCCACCACTCTGCTCTCTGTCCACATGCTCATCCATGTAGCTCTCTCTCTCTGCTGGGAAGCCCCAGGCTTCTGCTGCCACTCTTCACTTTGCCCATTCACTCACCTGCCCAGCCTTCCTCCGGCTACCTATGGCTTGTTCCTGCAGAAATTGCTGTGTTGAGTTGTCCTGCCACTTGGCAGCAGTGAGTTGATAGAGGTGACTTGGCAGTGGCAAGCTGGCTGTGCCATGCTTGCTGAGTTGGCTGTGTCAAGTTGTCCTAGACTCACTTCCATAATATGTGGCCAATATAGTTATATGCTGAGGTGTATGTGATGCTGTTACCTTTCCACCAAAGTGGTACCTATTTATCTACTCGCATTTGCATGCTTTGGTACTGCTAGGTAGGAAGGAACTGGGGCAAGTAGCAGGAGCTCACCCCATCACATGGCATTTGGGTCTTGAACACAGGATGTCAGCTTTCTAGCTGACAAGTTCAGTGACTTTAACCACTAAGCCATACTATCTGTACATCAACAGTAACCCCAGATATTTTAAAAACAAACATTTGATAACTAACATGTAGGAGTTGTCAACATTTGGCAACATGTGACACATAAAAACTAACTCATGCCTGAGATACAGTATGTGCAGTGGAATCTCAACATAAATAAATCAATAAAAGTGAATGCACGCTATATTTGTGAGGTTTTGAACTGAAGAAAGGCACAATGCACAGCTAGTGGAAACCAACACAGGTGTATGACTTGGTCAAAAATGGTACAGCAGCAGGGAGCCTGCTTTTTCTCTATTTGTCAGCAAGGACTCTCAGGGTAAAAGATCAGTTCTCAAATTGCTAAGTATGCAGGGGACAGTGTTGAAACTAGATGCCTGCCTGGTCAGCCATTATCAGTACAAAAAATCACATGGTCCCTTGCTAGTTGGCCATAAAGCCCCTGGAAAGAAATTGCAAGATTTTGCTCTAATGTCATAGGAGATAAATTAGATAAATTGATATTTTTGTAACCCTTTGCATTCCTGTCATTAAAAAGACACTAAGCCAGTGTTTTTCAATCTTTTAAGATATGTGGCTGCTGCCTAGGGAATTTGGGGAGTTGAAGTCTACAAATCTTAAAGTGGCTAAGATTAAAATGTATTACTGCAAATGATTTGATCCAGGAAAAAAATATTTCTGGACATAATCACCTGACTGGGAGCTGCCCTGGGACTGCAGGAGGTAGGGGGCAGACACTCTAAATTATGGATGGGGATTTAGGCTGCTTCATTGGACTTGGTACATTTGATTGACTTCACACATTAGGCTAAGGTTTGATTTGTTTATGCATGGTTAACTAAACAAACACAATTGCTGGATTTATATGACACATCAAGCTATAAAACATGGTTTCAAAATCCCAATGGCTGAGGTCATGAAGAACTGGGAACCAAAATAACAATATTTAAAAAGGTTAGTAAAATTTATGTATGTGCAAACTCTTTCAAAGACTGAGAGAATGATCTGGACCATTTTTAACTTTTGAGGTTCCCAGTCACAATAATAATAAAAATATATCCACAAAAAGATTGAAATGAAATGTAAATATTTTTTTCAGTAAAAAAAAATAAGTGTCTCAATTTGAGGCCCAATTAGAATTTGATCTTCAAATGTCACTCCTTAACCCCTCCTTTCTTCAGATTTGCTCTATGAATGTTATTCCACTGGGGAGAATTATGGGCACACACCAGTGGTGGTATTGCTGGCTAGCCCCGCCCCACCCAGCCACTAATTACTGGCAGAGGTGGGATTCAGCCAGTTTGGCCCAGTTCGGTGAACCGGCTGATCCCACCACTGGCTGGCCCCTCCCCAGCACTCCTCACCTGTGCCAGCCTCTCCTAAGGCCATTGTGGCATTTCGGCGCTCCTCAAACCGCCCTCTCCCCCCACCCTCCTCCAAGCAAGGACATCTGCGCAGGCAAAAACCGAAGGCAGCTCTGACAAGGCACTCAGAGGGAAGGGCTGCAACTACAAAACAGGCGCCCAAGCTAAGTGCCTGAAAGACCCCATCTCATCATCGGGAGTCCAGGTGCGCCTCAGCAGGTAGCAGGTGAGGCCTCAGCTGAGCTCCTCGACAGACAATGGGTTTCACAGGGGGCCAGTCTAGAGCCCAGAGCCGCTCTGTCCTAAGGAGGCTAGGGGCATCATTGGGGTTCCTGGGAAGAGGGGCTCAGGCAGGCCCGGTCCCCATGTGGCACCATGATCCACGAGCTGCGGCTAGTGCTGCGTGGCTACCCAGGCACCCTCTTCATCGGTGGCGGCCTGCAGGTGGGCGCCCCTTGCCCTTTCCCTCCCAGGCCCAGCCAACTACTCCTTACCTGGCCTGAGAAGATAAGCCAACAGCAGGGGAGGGAGACCAGCAGCTCCCGGCCTGCCACGCTTGGCCAAAGTCATCTTGCTGCCCTGAAAATACACAGCGATCACTGTATCTCTTCTCAGGAAAGAGCTCCGTTCCCCACCACACACACAAAGACATACATTTAAACTTAGTGAAAAGTGACTTCCGCTGGCTCCGCGAGCTTTGAAAGACGTTCTTTTGAGAGCGTCTGCTCCCTGGCTCCGTTAAAGCCCCAGAACAGCCGACAAACGCTGTCTGGAGGCTTGAAATTCTCCCCCCGGGCAAAGGGGAGAGAGAAGAGCAGGCAGGTGGAGGTAGAACCCCCCCGAACGCCCTAGGAAAAATCCTGGGGCGCGAAGGGCGCGCGTTCCCTAAAAGCCTGTCAAGCCGCTCCAGACCAGGGACGTCTCCGCTAATTAGCTAATTAGCGGAATTAGAAGCCGCGACTAATCTTGCTGAATGGAAATGAGGGAATTAACATCTTGAACTAACAGCAGGCGGAACGAGCAAGGAGAAATCAGACTGCAAGTATTTTTTACCTAACTCCAATGCCTAGAGCCTCCTTCGGAAGTAATCACTTAGTACTTTGCAACAATATGGCGATTGAAGCTTGAAAGGGCGGGGGAAACGGAAAGTTACAGGAAAAGTTTCGTTTTGCTGGCAGCCCTTCGCTTGGAAAAAAAAAAGCTTTTGTGCTGACAGAAGGAGGACTTTAAACGTTAATTAACATTGGGAAATCTTTTGAGGAACTCTTCTTTTTGACTCTGATTAAATATAAAGACTAATTTCAAACTGGAAATGGCCTCAAAGTCTGTAAAAACTGTTCCTACTAAAGGAACTGGGAGTGCTGGTAGCTCCCCAGCTCATATTCCTAGATCACAAGTTTCTGCTCCTCCAGCGGATCCACAGACTTTAATGTTGGAAATGTTGCAACAAGCTCTCCAAATCACCCAAAATAAAATTGTTGATGTGATTGATGAAAAAATTAAGGAAACTAATGAAAAAATTAAGGAAACTAATGAAAAGATACAGGCTGTGTCAGATGAGATTGCAATTCGCAATCAGGGGATTAGGGATGATATATTAATGGCATTTAAGTGTCTGGCAAGCAATATTGAGATGGTGGATGACAGAGTTGAGGAAATTAAACAATCTTCTGAAATTTTGGATAGCAAAATAGGAGAAGCTCAAAACAGAATTCAAAGGGCTGAAGACGATGTAATAATGGTACAATACAGAGATATGGAATTTGCTTTAAGATTTAGAGGGGTGAAGGAGAATAAACAAGAGAATTTGAGAGAAATGATGTCTGAGGCATTGGCACCGCTGGTGGGGGAGTCCAAAAATGATCTGGGCTGGCAGATGGACAAGCTGTACCGTGTTAACTCCTGGATTGCTAGACAGAAACATCTACCAAGAGACATTGTGATATATTTTACTACAAGGAGAGTACGCAACGAAATTTTACAGGCTACTTTTAAAAACAAGCTTCGGGTGGAAGGCCAGGAAGTAATGACAATGAAAGAAATCCCCCCTAAGATCTTGAGAGCTAGAAGGGAGTATGCCTTTCTGGTGGATGAACTGAGAAAACGTCAGATACAGTACAGATGGGAGGTGCCAACTGGACTAGTGGTGACTTATTCAGGAGAGAGATATCGGCTTAACACAATTTGGAAAGCAAGAGATTTTCATACTAATGTATTAAAGGCTGGCACACCCAAATCAACTAAATCACCAGAAGGCAAAAGAAAGAAAGAAGTAATGGAAGCTGAGACAGAAGAGCTCTTGACAGTAGTTCAGGGGGGAGCTTTGGCTGATCAAGAAGAAATACAGATTCAAATGGCTACTCAAGAGTTGGCGCTGATTGATTTCTCGCAGTTACCAAAGGATCAAAGACAGACCAGATCGGTGACAGCTAGACTCAAGGAAGAATTAAGACAGCAACAATCCCAGATGGCAACTCAAGAAATGATTCAAGATACTACTAGAACAGGAGCAGTGGGGGGAGCAAGACCTAAAACTCAAATGAGATCAGAGCATCAGGACTTGCTTCAGAGGCTCCAAAGGCCCAGAGATGGGAATTAGATTTTTGACTTGGAACGTTAATGGCTTGAATTCTCCACAGAAAAGAAGAAAAATATGTGGGGGGGTGGGGGGGTGAAAATGTTTGTATTTTTCATAAAACTTTTCAATAAAAAAAAAATAAACTTAGTGAAAAGTGAAAAACATGTACAGGAATCAAGAGGCTTTCTCTGTCTCTTCTCCCACACCCAGCGCTCTTAAACCGGTTGCCATGAAAAGGAAACTGGCGCACGTTCCTCCACCCTCCATAAACCCTCACTACCAGTAATAAACTCTCTGTGCAGAAGCGGATGAAGTTCCTCAGAATCGTGCCATATGCCAAAAATGCAGCTTCTGAGGAATTGTAATGTGCTGGCTCTGCAAGTTGAGGGTCAGCTTGCCTGGGCACAAGCCTGGCTGGTGGAAGCACTGCCTACGCTCCTCAAACACAGCATGCTTGGAGAGCACTGTGCACTGAAAGTGAAGCACAACCTCCTTTCTGGCTGTAGTGGAGCCAATGAGTCAAAAGAGGGCCAGGTGTGAGGGGCAGTGAGGGCTCTGTGAGCAGGGGGGAACAGGTGGTGAAGGTGAGAAGCAGCACGAAGTGAGAAAGGTTTTGTGTGCGTTGTGTGTTGCTCTGCCCTCTGCCTTCCTAGCCAGGCAATGAAGCAAACTGTACGCAGCTGGCAGCATGATTTTCACTCATCTTTTTTTGGGCGTGGAGCTTCTGCTTGTTAGCACCGGCAGCAGGTAGAGGCAGAAGCATGACGGAGGCACGGCCGTAGGCAAGCTTGTTCAGTGAGGCCTCAGGCAAGCTGAGAGACAGTGGGATGGAGTGCTGTGGACACCCCTTAGTCGCTCCTTTGCCTAGCTTCCCTCCTCCCACTGCTTGTGCTCTCCCTTCCCAGTCTACCTTGACACAGGCAGAAGCTCACAGTTCTCCTTTCCAAGCCCGCTGTTGGTGAAGCTGGGCGCTGGTGAGGGCTGGCTTTTTGCCTAGGTTTGTCCGGCTGTCGGGGGAGGGAACAGACAGGGGGCTGGGGATTTTCCCCCCAACAGCCAGACAAACCTATCTGAAGAAGCTTCTTGGATGAGAAGTGAAATATCTTCAAAGAAAAACCACAAAGTCCAGTTGCCTCTTGAAAAAGTACCTTTGCTGGTTCTCAGAACTTGCTGGATTTCACCCCTGCTTTACAGGCATATTTGGACCCTTTAATACTGGATTTCTCAACTTCAGCTACTTTAAGATGTGTGGACTCCAACTCCCTGGGGAATTCTGGGAGTTGAAGTCCCCACATCTTAAAAGTGAACATGGTTGAGAAACGCTGCCTTGGAAAAAGAATCCAAGTTGCAAAAGGGATGTTTTCTACTGCCTCGAAAGATTTTCCCCAAAGATTGCACCGCATATCTGAAAGGGAGTTTGGGAAGAGCATATAGGAGAACTGGAGCAAACGGGACATTTGGGGAAAAATTCTCGCTCGACAAGGAAAGCTAACTGGAGATGATCAAGTCCTGCAGAAGTGGCTAAATGGAGGGCAACACTTATCAGATATATATTGATGGTCGTGCTCATTTGGTTCTATGAGGAAATTATTTGGTCAATAAGGTTCAAAAGGTTGTTTTTATTATTTATAAATATATACATGCATACGATAATGAACAGGGTGTCCTGTTACATTTTTACCCTAACTGTATGACTCAGATGTTGAGAGGAGAGAGAAGTTCACGTATTGTCTCGCTGAGAGATAGATGAGAGAGAGAGAAAAAGGGAAGATATCCAAGTGGTTTCTAGGTAAGAGTCCAATAAAAGAGTTCATTGGCTGATATAGTCACATGTGATGTCTGTACAGACTTAACCCCTTCTAGTCTCTGGTGCATCATATGCAGGCAATATCTGACAACACTCACCGAAACAGATCCTCGAGGCCAGAGCTGCAGGAGGCTGCTGAGAAGCAGCTTCATTATGGTGTTTCCCAAAGAAAAGAGCAACAACAGAAGTTTGGGGCTTTCAGGTTTCTACCATAAGTCTCGGATTGGAAGAAACCGCGTTTTCCAATCCGCCCCCTTTTCTAACCTTGGGGGGTGGGGAATTTTTTTTTTTTTAATTTGATTTATTTGCCACCCTTCTCCGGAGACTCAGGGCGGCTTACAATGCGCTAAGCAATAGCCTTCATCCTTTTGTATATTTATACAAAGTCAGCTTATTGCCCCCACAATCTGGGTCCTCATTACAAGGAACAAATCAATTGCAGCAGAAAGGAGAAAGTTGCAGACTTGTAACCAATGGCAGGAAAGAGGGAGAATTTTGCAACAGATAGAAATTGGAGCAAGTCTCTCACTTTTCCAGTTCCACTTGATAATGGCATTGTTCTCTTGTAAGTGATAGTAGGATTTCAGAAAGTGGCTTTCAGATCAATGGGCATGCTGATGTTTTCCCATCTAGAACACGTTTTAAGTTATTTTCCAAAAGTGGTTTATGAGTGTTTCTGGTGCATTTCTTCCTTTCCCTTTCTTTTACCTTTTAAAAGGATTTTTTACTACCGTTTTGGGCGAATAGGTAGTAAAAAAAATGCTTTAAAAAGTAAAAAAAAAAAAAAAAAGGCTCCGATGATTGTGCAGCACAGCTGTGATCGTCAGAGCCTTTTTTTACTTTTTAAAAGCATTTTTACTACTTATTCACCCAAAACGGTAGTAAAAAAATGTTTAAAAAGTAAAAAAAAAGTTCCGACGATCAGCTGAGTGATACACGATCTGAACTTTTTGTTTTTTACTTTTTAAAGCAGTTTTAACTACTGGTTCCAGAGTTCTGACGATTGCATGTTGCTCAGCTGATCATCGGAATTTTTTTTTTTACATTTGCTTAATACCGGTTTGGGGAACCAGTAGCATTTTTTGCTACCATGTTTCTCTGAAAATAAGACCCTGTCTTATATTTTTTTGAACCCGGAAATAAGCGCTTGGCCTTATTGCCATGCACTCAAAAGCCCGATTGGGCTTATTATCAGGGGATGTCTTATTTTGGGGAAAACAGGGTACCGGTTCAGGCAAACTGGCCTGAACCGGTAGCACTTCACTCCTGGTCGTGAGTCTGTGAGCTCCCAACTTGTGCATTGGATCCATCTGGGGTAGTGCAACTCTATCCAGAGTTAATGATGATAAACAGCTGGATCTAAAGGTCTGCTGCATCCACAGCCATTCCATCTTGCCTATTGTCCCCCATCCAGACACTTACAGGAACTGAGAAAGAGTGGATTACAGCATTGCTTGGATCACCAGGGATGGAGATGTAAAGCTGTGTAGCATCCGCATACTGATGATATCTCATCCTATGGTGTTGGATGAGTGGCTTCATGAAGATGTCAAAAAGGACCAGGGAACACACCAAGATCTATGCCCCCAACACACACAGGAGTGGCCATCAGCTGCACCTCTCACTTCCTATTAACAGTAATTGAGACTGGCCTTGTTGAAAGAAATTGAACCAGCACAATGCTGGGCTGCCCAGCACCAGCCCCTCTAACCAGCCCAAAAGGATACCATGGTTGATGGTATCAAAAGACACTGTGAAGTCAAGGAGAGCAAGAATGGATTCCCTACCCCATCCCACTCTCACCAGAGATCATCCAACAGCACAACCAATGCTATTTCTGTCTTATAACCTGGTTTGAAACCTGACTGAAAGGTGTCCAGATGATCCATTTCTTTCAGGACCCACTGGAGCTGCAAGGCAATCACTTTTTTCACCATCTTTCCTAGGAAGGGGAGGTGAGAAACTGGACAGAAATTGTCCCGAGAGCTTGGGTCCAATGATAGTTTCATGAGGAGGGGGCACATTAAGGCCTCCTTAAATGATGCCAGAAACACTCCTTCTGCAGCTCTGTGTTAATCACCACCTGCAAGTCATCATCCTGGAGGCTTTCACCAATCAGAGGAACAAGGATCTAATAAATAAGTAGTTATCTTAACTATCCGAGTGATCCTGACTATTTCCTCAGGTCCAACAGAATCAAACTATTCCCAGATAATCTGGCAAATTCATTCCCTAGGCATGTCCAATGGATCTGCTCCATGCTTGGTCTCAAACTGAAAATAGATCCCAGCACATTTAATTAATCAGGTATTTAATTTCTCACACGGTGTATTGGTGCACTAAGCCAAATCTCCGAACACCAAACAGATTAAGCCTGTTGCTTGCCACCTATTGCTTGCCAGAGAATTCCTATGTATCCACTCCACTTCAAAGGATATAAACATATATTTAAGGCATATGTTCAATTCTTATTGGATATTAACCAAGTTCTTTGAATTCTATAGTCAATATTATTGTCAGGTATTCAATAAATTCCTCTGCATGGCCCTGTAAATGATCATCCTCCTTCCCATCTCCAAGGAGGGACCAGATGGACTTCAACAGAACTGTCCGTTCTGGATGCAATAAGACCGGAGCAATATTGACATTTTGCAGCTTTTACTGCCACAAGATAGGTCTTAATTATGGTTCTAACCCATGTCCAGTTGAATTCATTCTTAGTTTTTCTCCAGTGGTGCTCTGGCCGTCTTTTGGCAGCCTTAACTCCTCCATAAACATGCAGAGTTTTGGGACCAATAAACCCGGAGAGGGCACACAGGCATGATCCTATCAAGAGTCTTTGCCTCTTTCTATTCTAGGTTCTCGTCAAAGCCTCCACAGGGCCATACAGCAGCTGTACCTGGGATGTCTCCCAGCCCCTTCTGAAACCTGAGTAGGTCCATTAGTCACCAAGAGTAGACCATTTGAATAGGTCCTACCTCACTGCGGCAGAGGGGGGGTTGAATTGGGAAATCTCACAGCCACTTGGACTGTGATGGCAAACCTATGGGACATGCCAGAAGTGGCACGAAAAGCCATCTCTGTGGGCACACGTGCCATCACCAGCTGCTATTCTGGTTTCTGAAAAACGGCCCAAAAATGGCTGAAAAACAGCCTAAAAAGCCTAAAAAACAGCCTGAAAATGCCCCAAAAGGTTTCACATCTAGAAACTTATGGAGCACCTCAAAGACCAAAAGAGATACCTGACGATAATATTGACTATGGAATTCAACAAGGCCATGCAGAGCAATTTATTGAATACCTTACAATATAGACTATGGAATTCAAAGAACTTGGTTAATATCCAATAAGAATTGAGCATAAACCTTAAATATATGTTTATATCCTTTGAAGTGGACTGGATACATAGAAATTCTCTGGCAAGCAACAGGCTTAACCTGTTTGGTATTTGGAGATTTGGCTTAGTGCACCAATACACCACGTGAGTAATTATGGCACTCGTAATAAACTATGGTTAAGCAAGGTATACTTTATTGCAAGGGACCTAAAGGAAGAACATATGCAATATAAAAATGAAATTTAGAGAACCGTTATGGCAAAAAATATAGAAAGAGATGGAAAATTGGAAAAAACTACAATTGTCTTTGCTGGGAAGGATAGCCGCAGTAAAAATGAATGTTTTACCAAGGTTTTTATTTCTTTTTCAAATGATACCTATACTTAAAAAAGATGAAAATTTGAAGGAATGGCAGAAGGGCATCAATAAATTTGTTTGGGCAGGGAAAAAACCGTGAGTAAATCAAAAGATAATGCAAGATACACGAGAAAGAGGTCTTAAAATGCCCAATTTAAGATTGTACTATGAAGCTGCTGCCCTCTCAGCAATTACTGATTGGATAAATTTAACGGAGGAAAAGATATTAATTATTGAAGGATATGGTCTGGTCTACAGCTGGCATGCTTATTTAGTGTATGATAAGAAAGTAGATAAGATTTTTAAAAGTCATATATTAAGAAATGCTCTATTGCGTGTCTGGAAAAAGTATCAATACAAATTAAATGATAAGTTACCAATATGGACAGTACCCAGACACACGATAGAGAATATAAATTTGGAGCAAAAGCAAGATAAGACTACATACAAGGAACTCCTTTATAAAGGAGGAATTAGATTACAATTAAAACCTATGGAGCAATTAAGAGAAGAATGAATAATTAGAACTTGGTTTCAGTATGGGCAGCTGCAGGCCAGATGGAGAGAAGATCAAAAAATTGGTATTTTGCAACAGGATGAGAATTTGATAAAACAAATAAAGAGACAAAAGTCAAATGCATATAAAAAGGTTGTATAATGTGTTAGTGGAAATAGATTCAGAAACAGAGCTAGTTAAGGACTATATGATAATATGGGCACAAAATATAGGAGAACCAATAATGATGGAAACATGGGAAAAGATATGGGTTAGAAATGTAAGATTTACACAAGCCCAAAACTTAAGAGAGAACTTTTATAAAATGTTTTATAGATGGCATTTAGATCCAAAAAACTAGCCTGTATGTATCCAAACTTACAACCTAAGTGCTGGCGATGCGAATGTGAAGATGCTACGTATTTTCATATATGGTGGACATGTAAAAAAATTAAGGCTTTTTGGATAAAAATATGGTGGATTATTCAAAATATTAAAAAAAAAAGATTAAATTTACACCACAGTTTTTTTTGTTGGGAATAGTTATGGACTGTACTGTAATAGAAACTAAGTTGGTTTTGAATTTAATAACAGCTGCCAGGTTACTGGTGGCACAGTATTGGAAGAAGGAAGATCCACCTACTATTGAGGAATGGACACTAAAAGTTGTGCATTTGGCAGAGATGGCAAAAATTTCATCATATCTTAAAGACCATTCAAACGAAAGATACATATCGGAATAGAGAAGATGGATCGACTATATTCAAAACAAGTATCAGACTAAGAAGATTCATATAGCTTATGAGTGAAACATTTTCTTTTCTTTTCTTTTTTTTTAATATACTTTATTGAGTTTTCTAGTATTTAAAAAGACAAAATACAATCTCAATCTTGATCCGGGGTACGGTGTTTACACATTTCATAAGTCAAATATTGGATGGATTCCATCCATAACTATCACTATACATTATATTATACAATACTATATAATTCTCTACATTTCTATACAATTGAGTCCATTTCTGGTGTTTAAGCAACTATAGCCTATTATCATACTTTTATCCTATTCTTTAACCAATTATACCAAATTCCCCATACTTCATAGTGCTTTGAATTTTCTTCATTTTTTAGCTCGTTTGTCAGTTTAGCCATCTCTGCGCACTCTAGGATTTTATTTATTAATGTTTCCTCAGAGGGGGTAGATTTAGATTTCCAAAGTTTCGCAAAGGCTATTCTAGCCGCAGTAATAATTTGAATTGCCAAATGGGTTTTATTATTGTTGAGACCATCTTCCGTCATACCTAAGAGAAAAGATTCCGGGGCCAGGACTATCTCCTGTCCCATTATTTCAGAGAGCCAGAGTCGGATCTTTAACCAAAACTTTTTGGTCTCAGGACAAGTCCACCAAAGATGATAAAAGGTGCCGACCGTTTTTCCACATTTCCAGCATAAAGCAGAAGAGTTTGGGAATATTTTAGCCAGCCTGTCCGGGGCTAGATACCACCTATGCAGCATTTTGTAGTGGTTTTCCCTGAATGTTGCCAATTTTGTTATTTTGAGATTCCTATTCCAAGCTGTCTCCCAGTCATTGAAATTAAGGGCATATCCTAAGTTTTTCTCCCAAATGCTTAACTGTTTTTTAGCTATCGTCTCCGCTCTATCCTCATCTAATATAAAGTTATAAATTTTGGATAGCATTTTCTTTTCTGGACCCCAAATAATTTTGTCAAAATATCCATATTTCATTTCAATACCCCTTCTATCTCTATCTTCTTGAAATCTAGATTTAATTTGGAGATAGTTCCACCAATCCAGATTGAACCCCTGGTCCCTCAATGCTTCCAAAGGTTTGAGCTTCCCTTCTTCGTCCAAGATATCCTTATATGTGCCCAGTTTATAGTTTCCTCTCCTATTTGGGACCACTAGAGCTTCTATAATCGACAACCAACCATGATCTTCTAATTCTTTCATTTGTAGGTTTGTCATATTTTTCACGATTATTTTAGTTTTGTTCTTATTAAGTTTAAGGCCCGCGACTTCTCCATAGTTCTGGACTTCCTGCATTAATTTTGAGCCGGTGTCTAATGGGTCTTCAATTATAAAGGCGACGTCGTCCGCAAAAGCCTGGGTTTTAAATATTTCCTTCCTAATCTTTAAGCCTTTGATATCTTCATTTGCTCTAATCTTTCTAAGTAGGACCTCTAGTGCTAGAATGTAAAGTAAGGGGGATAAGGGACATCCCTGCCTGACTCCTCTTTGGATCTGAAATGTCCGAGTTCTGTCTCCATTCACTAGTATGTTTGCCCTCTGATTATGATAGATATTCTCTATCATCCTCCTAAAGTTAGTCCCAAATCCCATTAAATCTATTTGATTTATCATGAAGGTCCAGTTTAAATTGTCGAATGCCTTTTGGGCATCAACAAACATTAAAGCCATCTGTTTTCCAGGGTGTTGTTCATAGTATTCAATAGTATTTAAGACTGTTCTCAAGTTGTCTCTAATCTGTCTCCCAGGGAGAAAACCATTTTGATCCTTGTGTATCCATCGGTTTAGAATTTTCTTAAATCTCTCCGCAATTATAGTCATAAATAATTTATAATCTGCGTTGAGCAGTGAGATGGGTCTATAGTTAGAAATCTGTTTCGGGTCGGCACCTTCTTTCAGAATGATCGTCAGATAGGCTTCCCTCCAGGAGTCTGGGATTGTTATACCAGCAATAACATCATTTAAAATTTCTAGCAGTTCCAATTTCAGGGCATCATCAAATTTTTGATATAGTTCCCCAGGGAGACCATCAGGGCCTGGGGTTTTATTCTTCTTTATTTTAGATAAGGCAGATCTTAACTCCTCTATGGTGATCTTTTCATTTAACATTTCCTTTTCTTCTTCCGAAATTTGAGGGAGGTTGGCTTCCAACAAATACTGTTCAACCTTATTTAGCTCAATTCCTTCGTTTTTGTAAAGACACTCATAAAATTTTCTTATACTTTCTAATTTATCTTCTTCCTTTGTCAACAAGATGCCCTGCGGGTCTTCTAAAGCTAATATTTGGTTTTTTTCCTTCTCTTTTTTTAATTTATACGCCAACCATCTCCCCGACTTGTTAGCATTCTCGAAACAATAATGCTTAGATCTTCTTATTTTTTGAGCCATCTCCTCCTGGTCCAATAAATTCAATCGGTGTCTCAACATCAACCACTGTTGTTTCGTCGCCTCATCTCCCGGTCGTTGCTGTAATTCGGCCTCAGTTTGTAATAATTTTTGAGTAAGTTTTTCTCTACTCTTTCTTTTTTCCTTATTTTTAAAGGCAATATATGAAATAGCTATTCCCCTGACATACGCCTTCATAGTGTCCCACACCACTTCTTTGGCTGTCTCTCGATTCCCATTTTCTAAGAAGAAGCGTTTGATTTCTTCATTCAATTTTAGTGTAAACTCTTTTTCGTTTAAGAGATTGGTCCTTAAACTCCATCTCTGTTGTATTTTCTTCATATCGTGGGACCAACTGATTTCTAGGAGCTTATGATCTGCCCAAGTATTAGAGCCTATATTAACTTTCTTAATTTCTAAAGCCAATTTTCTGGTAGCCCAAACCATATCAATTCGGGACCAGGAGTTCTGTGGGATGGAATGAAATGTAAATTGTCTGTCCTGGGGATGTAAGGTACGCCACATGTCAATTAAATTTATCTCATCTACTAAGTCAAAGAAAGTCTTTGGTAGGGGAGATCTTTTATTCTTTTTTGTTGTATCGCTCTTATAGTCAAGCTTTGGATCCACAATTCCATTAAAATCCCCTAGCATACATATTTCAAGATGTGCCCAATTTGCCAACTGTTCCTGCAATTTCCTGTAGAATTTCCCTTGTTTTTTATTTGGTGCATAAACCCCTACCAATAACAGCCTAGCATTGCCTCTCGTTATTTCAAGTATAAGTATTCTCCCTTTTCCATCTTTATATTTGCATTCTGCCATTATTCCTTTCTTAACATAGATGGCGACCCCCCTTTTTCTTTTCTCAGCTAATGAGGAGAATACTTTACCAAATTTACAATAATTTAGATAATCAGCCTCATCTTTTTTTATATGAACTTCTTGGATGCAGATAATATCAGGGTTTTGTTTCACCAATTTTGACAATATTATCCTTCTTTTTTTGTAATCATTTAAACCGTTCACGTTTACCGATATGATCTTAGTATCGTTCATTTCTAAAATTAATTTCTAGTCTCTTGTTCTTATTTGCCTTTTAAAGTTACGGCTCTCACTGGTCTTGATTTTTTTCCTCTTTCCTCAGTATCCTCCTTTTTCTTCTCCTCTTCTATATCTTCTCTAGTAATTTGCTCTTGGGATATCTCTTCTTCCGTATTTACTATCTCGTTATCCACCTTACTAGTTTGTTCCTCCTCTCCTCCCCTTAGTTGTTCTAAAAAGTCCTGAGCATCACTTAGACAGTCAATTCTTATTTTCCTCCCTTGCCAGGAAATTTGCAATCCTTCTGGCAAAAGCCACCTAAAAATTATATTCCTCCTGTTTAGATGGTTTGTCAAGAACCTATAATTTTTCCTCCTTTCCCTCACTCTTCTCGGAATTTGTTTCAGAATATTAATTTCTTTTCCTCCATAGGTAATTTTTTCCTCCCGGGCTATGTTATACAGGATGTCCCTAACTTTTTTCCTAGCAAAACGCACATGGACCTCCCTGGGGAGTCTGTTCCTTCTTACGTAATTCGTCTGGACTCTGTACACCTCGTCAATCTCAGGGATTATTTCCTGCTTATCTTGCTGCAGAGTTTCTGCAATCAATTCCGCCATCTTATCACCTAAGTCCTCCTCTTTTTCCTCCGAGATGTTCTGGAAACGCAAGTAAAACGAGGCCTTATCCATCTCAAGTTGGATCAGCGCATCTTCTGTTTCTTTATTTTGTGCCGACAAGGTTTGGTCCACTGTGTCCAGTTTTTTCTCATTTTTTTCAATTCTTTGTTCTGCTTTTAGAATTCTGTTTTCGTTACTAGCAATAGCATTTTGGATTTCGTTCATTTTAAAATCAAGAGCATGGATATCTGATTTTAGTTCAGAGTGGCTATTCAAGAGTTTTTCTTGCATCGCAAGCATTGTTTCTTGGATTGACTGAAGGGATGTTTGCACCGTTTGCAATGTAGGAGTTGCAGGGGGTTTGTCTAGTTTCTGAAGACCTTCCACTGATTTCTGGGTAGCTGGGGAAGACATCGCTAGGGTAGGTATAGATGTCGCTTTTTTACCGGTTTTCGCAATTGTGGAGGTCAAACTTGCCATATCTTTCAGGACCGATTTTTGGTCTTTTAATATCTCCTCTATCTTTCTCCAGATTCTCATCCAGTGGCCCTAGCCACTTTTTCTCTGAGGAGCTTTCTTATATCTTTATTTCACTCCTTTGTTGGTCCTCCCTACACTCTCAATAATTCCCACTTAATAGTAAGTTCTAGGTTTCTAAGTTACTGTGGTAGACTACTATACACTTTCCAGCGATTAACAGTCACTAATTATATAATTATGTAATTAAAATTATATAGTTCTCCTCTAAATAGATTAAACAGAATATCAATCCTAATCAATTAATCACTTATAAAGGTCTAAATTCACTCTTAATATAAAATAAGTAATATAAATAGATTGTACAAATAATTATTTTAAGTTAATAAATTCTAAGTTCTAATCCTAGTAAAGAGTATTGGTGTAGGTAAATACAATAAGTTAATGAAGTCTGAGTTCAGGTCTTAATAAAAATTGAATATAGATAAATATGATAAATATAAATAGGAATAGATTACAATAAATATAAATAAATATGAAATACTATATAATACTGTACTATGAATATAAGCACTATATAATGATTAATTAGTAGGATACAATTCCCGATTCTTGTATATGATCAGACCCTTTTTTTTTTTTATCTAGTAATACTTATAGAGGTCTGAATTCTCATATATAATCAACCCCCTTTTTTTTATATTAAATATATATATATCTATATATATGTAATTTTTTCCTTTTGTTTATATCTATAAGATAGCTTAACAAATCTAATTTTTAATATTTATCAATTTGAAAAGAGAAACAGAGTTCAATTATTACTATCCCAGATATTCAAGAGAAGGATAAAGAAAATGTTAACATATATGGAAATGTGGGTATAAGTGTGTTATTTTACGGAGTTATGGGGTATAAATAGGAGGTCTTCAGTTTCTTCAATTTCCCGCTTTGCTGGGATCCAGCCAAACTCTATGATATTAGTCTCTGCCAGAACGTCTTCTTGTTCAACCACTGCTCTTCCACTCTTCCGGATTAATGGACGTACTTCCTGTTTGATAGGAGCCTCAAACAGCCAGTCACTGTATTGCTCCTGCTCTCTTCCACTCGATCCCGATATAAAAAGCCAGTCCCAGCAATGGACTTTCTTTTCTCCTTTGCTCCCTCGCCACACCGCACCTTCCAAAACTCCTTACAGATACGATCCACTCCCTCGTCTGCTCTTCGGCTTATCAGATCGGATCGCCGGGAGTACAGGCTGCTCTGTCCTCTCTGTCACTGCCTCTCGCCGCTCTGAGCGCTCCTCTCCCAGCTCCACCGACCTCCTCTTTACCGCACGATCTCAGGTATAGGGGAATAGGCTTAAATCCGTCACCGCACCTCCGATCTTCTTCTAAGCTTCCTGTCTTTGTTGGTTATTGCTGCTTCGTGCCCGCCATGAATGGCCGCTCACCGCGTTGGCTAGGCAGAGCCGCCTGGTCCAGCGAGAGGTGATCGCACCCACCTCCCGCTCGTCCGGCTTCCTCTTTTGCCCGCAGGGCTCTCCGGGTCCCGCGTCCCCCAAGGGGATCCCCAAAACGCGATGCTAAAGGGTGTTGAGGAGCAGCAAGCACTCACTCACACCCTGTCACAGCAAATCGCCAACCGGAAGTCCCTCGAGTGAAACATTTTCAATCTTTAGCTTATGTTTATAGTGTTTGAGCTATAAGGAGTTAAAGACCTAGAAAGAATTTGAAGTCAACAATTTGTTAGCATATTTTAGTTTTATGTTTGTGAGTGCTATACCCTGTGCTTGTTCTGGGAAGTCTAGGGAGTGGGGTGGGGGGAAGGGGGATGGGGGATGGGTGGGAGGGCAAGGGGGAGGAATGGGGGAGGGGGGAAGGGTGGGGGGGAGAAAATGTTTGTATTTCCTATAAAACTTTTCAATTAAAAAAAATGAAATTTAGAGGAATTATTTGAAGGTATATACACATAGCAGTAAATTTGTCCCTTGAAAAGGCAACTAGCAGGACATCAAATTTTCAAAGAATGCTGCTTGTGAAGTAGAAAACAATTACTCTCTCTGCAGTGTGTATTGGATGTAATTGGCATACAAAACAATATAATTCAGGGGAACAAATACATAGAGATTAAAGCAGTTACAAGGTTTCCTATATGTCATGCTAAAAATGTGGCAGGATTTTTGAATTGCTATACTTCTAGATCTCAAATATCTCTCAGATAAAGGCTTTTCCCTGTTATTGCAGGAATCAGTTTTATAGAAATAGACATAGTCCTCAGTTGCCAATGGTAATTGTGACCTAAGTGCCCTTAAATGCAATCATTTAAGGGAAACATGTGACCACATCAGACCTATAGCATCGCTCCCACTGCAATCATTAATCAAATTACCCATGCTTCATTAAGCATCAAGTGATTCCAATTTGGGTGATCGTACTGTCAGATTCTGTTGACTTCACTTATTGGAAGTCAGCTATGAAGTGGCCAAATAACAATCACGTCACCATGGGACCCCACAATGATCATAAATGTCTGCAAAGCTCCTGAATTATGATGACATAACTCCAGGTATGATGGTTGTTAAGTCCAAGGACTTCTTGTAAAGTTACATTTTTGATTCTATCACAGCTTTAAACAGTTGCTAAACAATTATTAAGCAAGGACTACTTGACCTGCTAGGCAGTACATTTCTTACCAGTTCAGTATTGTTCCAGCTTTCCTGCTTTCTGCTCTAGATCCTATTGGATAGCCTCATTTTTGTCTCCAATTCCCATTGGCCTGGCTCATGCATGTTTAGCTGGATGAGGTTTGTATGGTTTTGACTTAGTGTCAAAAGCATCTTATGCCAAAACAGTGTTGGAAGAAATCTCCATCTGGGTTCAGTTCTAAGTGGGGAGAAAGATACTGGAAACATGGAGGCTATTTGGAAAGATGGTTTAATGGTGGACACGACCACATGATTTGAGGTCCTGGGCAAAATTAGCACACGGGAAAGAGAGAGAGATTTATACCCTCTTTTGGGCCCCACCTTGGAGCTTCCTGTTCCTGTATTCTGATTGGTTGTCAGACTCCCATGGGACCATGCAGGGGTAACTTTGTAGTGTCTTGAGTCCCAAGCTTGGTTGAATCTTGCTGGGTGATGCAATCCCCCCCCGATACCATGTGGTGAGTTCTGTTGCTAGATGGGTAGAGGGCTAATCCTATCATGTCCTGAGGGCCATGTCTTAATCCCATCACCCTGTAGCTGAAGTGGGGGGGATAGGGAGCTTCTTTGTCTTTAAAACATGTTTTTCCTTTTCTCATCCAGGGAAATATAATAATCTGTCTTTTTAATATTTCCTAAAATATTTCGTTCTTGTAGGAGGGGGTGGGTGCTAACTTTCTTCAGTCCCCCCTTTGGGCCATAAAAGTGTAGGTTGAACACTTTTTCAGGCCCAAAATTAGGAATTGACCTGATCAGAGAGACTTGATGGGTGTTTTTAATTTTTCTGGTGCAAAGGGGAAGACATTGATAGAGGCAGCAGAAAAGGATTCCTTCAGTGGCTCCCAAAAGGAGAGCTTTCAACCATGAAGGTCTGGCAGCAAGGGCAAAAGTTCTGGAAAAAAAATTACAGTATCCAATTTTCTATGCGAATTATTTTCAGAGGTGAGGTATCATTTTCTGTGAGCTTCCAGTCAGATTTCAAGCAAGCACAAGACCCAAAATTCTTCGCAGCCATGGTTTTCCTTTAAATAACTACAGGCTGCCCACTTCCAGGGATCGATTACTGAACCTGCCCTAGCTCTTACTTTAGTGCATCCAGGACTTGAGAGTCCAAATTGAGGTTAGCCATTGTGCAATCCAGACTATTTAGTATTTTTAAAATTACAGACAATGAGTTGTGGGACTCCTACTAATGAGACCACCAGCACAACTTATCCTACTTAACTGAGCAGCTGGGCAGCATCATTTGTGAGTCACAGTCGGGGCTTGGGTTTTGGAGATCTCTTCTGCTATTTCTTCAAGTGAGGGAATTGCCTGAGGGGATGCCCCTCCCCCATGGAATTAGCAGGGAAATATGACTGCTTCGGCCTTAGTGTCACAGAGCAAGCTTTGTGTTGGAGGTAGGTGAAGAGGATAGTTTCAGTCTAATTCTGAATTGTGTGTCTCTGTGTGTGTGCTTATGTATGCATCAACTTCTAAAATACAGGCAATACAGACATTCTGGACAAATTTCCCTCCCACCAGACTAACGTTCAAGGTGTTCAGAACTTGCTGTGGCAATCATTCCCAAATACAATCCCCCAGAGTCCATTTAACTGACTACAACATAAATGAGACAAGAAAGAAAACTTTACAATGAATTTCCATCCTCCCCCATACTCTTTCTAGCTGTCTTCTGGTGATTGAAAATAGTCTCTTAGTCTTTTACTTGTCCATTTCAGGTCCTTTCTTTCATGTCTGCTGAGTGACATTAGGCTTGACTTGGTGGTAAGGGTGGTCAGTCAGGTTGGGAAGGTCTGCTCCACTCTGGTTGCTGTGATGACTTTCTAGTGGAGGGCTGGATCCAAATTCAATTCCTGGCTCAAATGGATGGAAGGTCTCCTCTGGAGGCAGCATCTGGGTCAGCTTCCACAGGTTGCAGAGTCATCTGTGCAGGGCTGAAAGACATGAGAACAAGACCCTCTCCCCCCTTTGTGGGTAATCTTCCAGGAAAGACACTGTAAAAGGATTAGAGATGGGGGGGGGGTAGATAGCTTGCAGGCAGAGTTTGGGGGTGGGGGAGAAACCATCAATACTACAGTTATTAAACACATAAAGCAATTATAACAAAAAGGGCGTTGGTCCTACCTGATACGCCCGTTCTTTCCTGCGGGAGGGAACGGCAGGCAGCGCTGGGTAGGCTCAGTCTGTAGAACAATCAGGACTGGGTCTGCAATGATGTTTAGCCCCGCCCTTCCTGCTGCTCTCTCCAGTTTATCGGCAAGGTAATCACTGCAGACTGGTGCGTGTCTCCTGCTGATAGTAAGAAAAGATAAGTACGACCCACCCCGCCCCGACACCCGAAGGCTCAGCCCCAAAAGGGAGGGGGCTGCCTGCTGTTCTCTCCCGCGGGAGAGAACGGGCGTATCAGGTAGGACCAACGCCCTTTCTCCTCCCTGGTTGGGAATGGCAGGCAGCGCTGGGACATACCAAAGCTTGATGTTCCACGGGAAGGCAGTGCCAGGGCGAGCCTCAAATCAGGAAGGATGAACCCGTTGCAGAACCCGTCTGCCGAATGCCGCATCAGCCGATGCGTAGACGTCCAGACGGTAGTGTCTAATAAACGGTGTCGGGGTAGACCAAGTTGCCACCTTGCAGACTTCCTCCAAGGATGCTTGGGTAGCCCATGCAGCGGAGGTGGCCGCACTCCTGGTGGAATGAGCGGTTATGTGGCCGGGAACCGCAAGTGATTGCGACTCATATGAGAAGGCTATAGTGGCACGGATCCAGCGGCCCAAGGTCAGAGCAGAAACCTTGTTACCCATCGTGGTAGGTTGAAATGAGACGAACAGGGCCTCGGTCTTACAGAAGGAAGCAGAACGAGAAATGTAGATCCGTAAGGCCCTGCGTACGTCGAGAGTGTGCCACAGCTTTTCAAGTCGGTGAGACGGGCGAGGACAAAAGTTGGGCAAGGCGATTTCCTGCGAACGGTGGTAAATAGAGTTTACTTTGGTGATAAACGTAGGGTCCAAACGGAGGACCACCTTGTCGTGATGGAAAACACATAAGTCTTGTCGGATTGACAGAGCGGCCATTTCGGAGATCCGACGGGCAGAGGTCACCGCCACCAGAAACGCCACCTTAAAGGAGAGAAGTTTCAAAGAAGTTGCCCGGAGAGGCTCGAACGGGGATTGTGTTAGGGAGGCCAAAACCTTTGAGAGGTCTCAAGAAGGGAAACGGTGAACGACAGGTGGACTCAGGTTGGAGGCACCCCGCAGAAATTGGCAGATCAAAGGGTCCTTGGTGACAGAAGTCAAGGAAGCACATGCTGAGACGGAAGCCAAGGCCGCAACTTGTCGCTTGAGAGTGGACGGGGCCAGACCGGAATCGAAGCCGTCCTGGAGAAAACCGATGACATCAGCCACCGAAGGAGAAGTTGAAGAGATGTGGCGGGCCAAGCACCATAATGCAAAGGAACGCCAGGTCGACTCGTAAATACGAGTGGTAGACAGGCGCCGAGAGGCCTGGATGGTCCTGATGGCGGCAAGTGGAATGTTGGCTCTCGTTAGGAAACCCCGCTCAGTCTCCAGGCGGTTAGTTGTAGCCATTGGGGCTCGGGGTGGACTGGGGCCCTTTGCTGAAGGCAAATCCGATCGTCCGGGATTCGCCACGGACTGGCCGTGGACAGGGAGACCAGGGCCGAGAACCTGGGCCGGCGAGGCCAGTGCGGGGCTATGAGAATCAGTTCCAACTTCTCCTCTAAGAGCTTTCTGAGGACCTTGGCGATGAGAGGCAGAGGAGGGAAAGCATAAAGAAGTACACCCCGGGGCCAAGGGGACCGGAGGGCATCCACCGCTTCCGCGCCTGGAGCCGGAAATCTGGAAAGGAAACATGGAACCTGATGGTTGACGTGGGAAGCGAACAAGTCCACTGAGGGATGGCCAAAATGGTCAGACAATTCCAGGAAAAGATCCGGATGGAGCATCCATTCGGAATGGTCCACCAAATTGCGACTAAAGGAATCTGCCTGAATGTTAGATTTGCCAGAAATGTGAGCCGCCATTAGAGAGGCCAAATGGGACTCGGCCCAAAGGCTGAGACGAAGGGATTCATGGAGGAGCTCCCGAGAACGTGTGCCACCCTGCCGGTTAACATGGGCTTTTGCAGAGACATTGTCAGTTAACACGAGCATGTGCTGACCTCGAATCAAGGGCTGGAAATGTCATAAGGCGAGAAAGATCGCCCGCAGTTCTAGAAGGTTGATGGAAAAGTCCTTTTCCACATCAGACCAAAGCCCTTGAACCATATGGGAATTCAGGTGCGCACCCCAGCCAGAGAGGCTAGCATCGGTAGTAAGAACCAACCGATGGGGCTCCCTAAACAAAGTACCTTTGGCAATGGCCGGAGAAGACCACCACAGCAAGGAGTCCAGAACTACCGAAGGGAGAGAAACCTTGCGCAACGAGGAAACGGAAAGGGACCATTGAAAGGGGAGTAGGAACCATTGAAGGTGCCTGCTATGTAACCGGGACCAAGGCACAATGTCGAAAGAGGACACCATTTTGCCCAGAAGACGAGAAAGAGCGAGAACAGACAGAGGCCGGCCTTCCAAGCCTTGAGATGCCAGGTCAGATAAACTGGACTGGCGAGACGGGGAGAGGAAGACCATGGATGAGACAGTGTCGATGACAGCCCCGAGATGCTGGATACGGGTTGAGAGGGTCAGAGAACTCTTGGCCCAATTGATTAGGAAACCATGAGCTTCAAACAAACGGATAGAAGTAGAAACATCTTGCTGAGCCCTGGAAAGGGAGGAGGAAAGGAAAAGAATGTCATCCAGGTAAAATAAAATACGAATGTGGAGGGACCGGATATGAGCAACAAGGGCCGCCATCAACTTAGTAAAGACTCTGGGTGTAGAAGAAAGGCCAAAGGGGAGAGCCCTATACTGATAATGGGAGTCCCTATAATAAAAGCGGAGGAATTTACGGTGGGGAGGAAAAATGGGAACGTGCAAATAGGCCTCGGTAAAGTCCACCGAGGCAAGGAAGTCACCCTGACGAATGCACTCCAAAATGGTGTAAAGTGAGTGCATCTTGAACCGGTGGTAGGTTATGAACCGGTTCAAAGATTTCAGGTCCAGGATGGCCCGCCAGCCCCCCAAGGACTTGGGGACCAGGAACAGACGGGAGTAGAAACCGGACCTGCATTCCGAAGGAGGGACAGGTTCAATGGCCTTGATCTGAAGAAGATGGGCAACAGCAGAGGCCATACGGGCACGGGAGGGGGGGTCATGAGAGAGGGAACAAGGAACAAAAACCCGAGGAGGAGGAGAACTAAACTCCAAACGAAGACCCTCCCGAATGGTAGAACGAACCCAAAGGTCCGAGGTAGTGGCATCCCAAGAGGCCGAGAAAAGGGAAAGACGGCCCCCCACCAGGGAGTTTGGAAGTCGGTTAACGAGGTTTGCGGAAGGGGCGGCCTCTGCCGCCATGGAAGGACCTCCTAGGGGGGAATCTAGAATTGAATCTGACCTGGAAGTCTTGACTGTGTGAACCTCTGGCGGGGAAGCTGCGAGAGGATCGGTTGTAGGAGGAGCCACTGTCAGATGGACGAAAGGACTGGGTCCGATAGGGTTGTTGACGAAAGTCCGACCTACGAGATACAACTGGGAAAACCTTCTTGTGATCTCTGGTTTCAACCAAAATAGGATCGAGAGAGGAACTAAACAGATTAGTACTCTCGTAAGGAGAAGCTGCTAAACGCCATTTATTCCTGGCATCTGCTTGCCAGTGGCGGAGCCAGAGGAGCCTCCTGGAAGAAACAGAGGATCCAATGGCCTTGGCTGCAAACGGGCCGTATTAAGGGTCGCATCGGCCGAGAATTCCACAGCAGCAAGGATTTTATTAATGTCTTGGTGAGAACGTGTGTCCGAGGCCGGAATGCGATCCTGCAGTTGCTTCAACCACAGAATGGAAGCTCTGTTGAAGAAAGATGCCACCGAAGCGGCTCTTACCGCCCATGCAGAGGCTTGATGGCCTTTAATCAGGGCTCGCTCGGCTCATTTGTCTTCAGGACGCAAAGATTCATCGGGAGGACCAGCCAGGTGAGTGGAAGAAGCTAAGGCTACAACTGGTGCATCCACAACTGGCACCTGTAATAAGTCAGAAAATTCATTAGTGATAGCATAAAGCTTCTTGTCCTGAGAATTGGGCAAGGGGCCAGTGCCCGGAGAAGCCCATTGCCTCTTCACAACGTCGGAGAACATTTTTGGTGCAGGCAAGGTATCCACTCTGGTAGGCTGTTCTGCAAAGAGAGAAGCAGATGGATCATCAGTGGCTGAGGCCGCCCCCTGGGAAGCGGAAGCAGGTAACATTTTGGTAACAGAGAGAGCCTTGAAGAGCAAGGAGCGGAATAGGTGGGGTTTGAAAAGGCCAATGAAAGCCGGCTGATCAAGACCTCAAGACCTTTGTCATCAGACCACTCCTGGTCAAGGGCAAGGTCCTCAGCAGAAAGAGAAATCTGGCTAGCAGAGGCTGGGGAGGAAGGCCTGTCCAGGAGGGGCGAAACCTCCCTCCTGTGAGATAGATGGCTGACATGACTGGCATAGTCCGACACCTCCGACTCTGCATGCTGGTTGAGGCCTTCTGATATCCCCTGGCGAATAGCTGTTGCAATGAGGGAAGCCAGAGCAGGTGAAATAGTGGCAGGAAGAGAATCAGAAGTAGCAGGATCAGCAGGGGGGGTGGAGGGGAGGGAGGAGGAGGAGGAGGCGGAGGCGGAGGGGGAGGGGGCTGGCAGACAGATGAGGCTGTGTCCCCTCGAACTTGAGAACCAAGGTTGGAAACATTGCCATCTTGGGGCAGCGTGGCAAACAAAATGGCTGTTGTGCTGGAAGGAGGAGAATCCCCCGTGTCAAGCCTGTCCGGTGAAAGAGAGGTCCTGTGAGAGGCCTGGGCCTGGGCATGGTGAAGGGGTGCCTCGGAAACAGGCTCCTGAAGGGAGGGCTGAGATGAAAGAGCCATGGCATTTTTTGAGGCTTGAAGCTGCGCCCTCTGGACAGCCCTCTCCAAGGCCCTATGCCTGCGCTGCTCGTCCTTTAAGGCCTGCACTGTTTTAGGCTGAGGGACAGAAGCCACCTTGGTCTTTTTGTGGCTGCGCTGATGCCCTGAGGTCCCCTCCCCGGGATCGCTGTTATGGCGTTTTCTCGAGTTGTGGGAAACCGCCCCACGGCCAGTCTTAGAAGGACGGGAATCCGCCATCTTGGAATAGGCCTTTTGGCGCCAAAAACAAAATGGAGGGAGGCCCCTGGTTACTCACTGTGCTCCTCACGGCCGGGAAGAAAGGCAAACCAGCGGCAAGCAGATCAATCAGTTCGGAGCCGCTAAAACACTTAGAGAAGGGCTGCTAAGCAAATGCTTTGAAAATGCAGCCAAAAGCTCGCCAGAAGCAGCGACAAAGCGAGCGCGGTGCAGGACAGGGCTACGGAGCGAACTCGTGGGCCCAGTCTGAGGGACTGCTCGCAGGCAGTCTGAAGCCTCTAGCGATCGCCTGGGAAGCCAGGGAATCCTCCAAGCCGAAAGCGCAGCCAATTAGCTCCGATAGCTCTTAAAAGAACTGTTGTAGTAATATTTCTATTTTCTTTGTATGCAGAAAGAAGCAGGAGACTAAACTGTCCAAGTCGACTGAGTCGATAAACTGGAGAGAGCAACATGAAGGGCAGGGCTAAACGTCATTGCAGACCCAGTCCTGATTAGTCTACAGACTGAGCCTACCGCTGCCTGCCGTTCCCAACCAGGGAGGAGAATGGAGACATCACAGATGAGGAAGGAAAAAAAACTGGATTCATATGCTTCAGAAAAAGGATAGAGAGATGAAACCATTTAAACACACAGTAAATGCAAGAATGATTTTTTTTCTTGTAAATGAACTTAAAACATTTCCTCATAAACTTGGGCTGTACTTAAGGGTAAAGAGAGGGAAGGAGAAAAGAAATAAAATGAAAAGTTCTCTTTACTCTGTTCTTGTTGGCCAGACAAACACAGGGCAAAGGCTCTCTTTCTCTCCCCCCACCCCTTTTATTGTTTCAATCTTTTTTCCTCCCCTAACAATTTAAAATTCTCGTCTGTAGGGATCAAATATATTTAACAGTTACAATTACCTCAAGGGCACAGAAAGACTTAGACATACATGTTAAGGATATTGGTGTTGTGTTACCAACCAGCAGAGTAAATGCACAAGGAAACGTTGCTGAGAGCAATGAATAAGAGTTATGCAAACTGGTTTATCAAAAGCTTACTTTATAGTGGAAAAACAATCTCATAGTCTTTAAACAAATTCCAAGTCTTTGCCAGTTAAATCAGTCCAGTAGTTACAGATATCTTCTTACCAAACAGACAGTAGCTGGTTAGAATAACAAACTCACTCTGGTTCACAAACCACGATGGTTGCAGATCCATCCAATGATGATTAGCAGATATCAACTCCTCTCAATGGTAGCTTATCATATCAGCTCCATACACAATGGCAGCATATCATAGCAGCAACTGAACACATTACAATACCTTGCTTAAATACTCTCACAACCAGTGATTACCTAATTACAGTATGACTCAGCATTAAAGTCACATAATACATTTACAGATATATTGTATCTGTATTTACAGATATACAGTACACATATATTGCCTGGACAACTAGTTAGGCTCAAACCATATCCTAACATTCTCCCCTTTGGACAGGTCAATATATACAGTTTAGATTCTTAATCCGTAGCTTTCACAACATGTTTTATGTTTGATAGCACCTTGCACTTTGGTAAAATTATCAGCAATATAGTCTTCCAACATACAATATTCCAACTTAATCATGTTGCTTTGAATACACTGACGAACTTTCAGATACCTAATGTCAGTATACTTAGATCTAGTTTTAACTGCTAAATTTGTTGCCATTTTTATAGCAGCTTGGTTGTCCTCATATATTACAATTGGATAATCCATCTTTAAACCAATATCCATCATTAATTGTTTGTAATAAATCAGATCAGTACAAACTAATGACAAACATGAGAATTCTGCCTCCATAGTAGAAAGACTAATGTGTTTTTGACGAATTGATTTCCAGCCAATCAAACAATTGTCTAACATGATAGCTATACCCGATGTGGACTTTCTTTGGTGGTCACATCAGTAGCAAAACTGGCATCAGCATATGCTCTCAATACTAAGTCATTGTTAGGTTCTAGATACAATGCATAATGCATCATCATTTTCAGATATCTTAATATACGCTTTGCAGCCTGCCAATGCCTATCAATTGGCTCTGCATTATATCTCGCTAACTGGTTTACTCCAAATGAAATATCGGGTCTTGACCAATTGCTTATATAAGATAGACTACCTATAAGAGACTGTAGATCTCCTTACTAAATTTAGGACTTTGGATTTCTCCTTGTTGAAAATCCTGTGCCATAGACGTTTTAGCTGGCTTACATAGCTCCATGCCATAACGTTTCAACATTTGGCTTATTTTGCTAGATTGAGATATTTTATAACCTCTAGCTGTTTGATCGATATCTAGACCCAAATAATGCCTAATATTTCCTAAATTTCTGATCTTAAATTTGGTTTGTAACTGTTTAACAATATCTATGGCTTCATTGTCAGTTTTAGTTATTATGGCAATATCATCTGTAAACAATAACAAGAATGATACTACACCATTATTTTCTCTTTTAAAGAGACATTTATCCGCTATACCTTCATGAAAACCGATCTTATTTAGTTCTTTCACTATACATTAGTTCCACTCAAACCCTGATTGTCTCAAACCATAAAGGCTTTTATTTAACTTCCAACAATCAGTGTGGTTTTGTGTTTCAACTCCTAAAGGCTTCCTCATATAGATGGTGTGTCTCAATGGAGCATGCAAGTATGCTGTCTCTACATCTATATGGTTAATACTATATTTATACTTAGCTGCCCATACTAGCATTGTTCTTAAAGTACTAGCTCGTAAACTAGGAGCAAAAACCTCATCAAAATCCTTTTCGGACTGAGAAAAACCTTGAGCTACAAGGCGAGCTTTATGGGTTACTGTCCCATCTATGCTTTTCTTAATTTTGTAAACCCATCTACAACCTATTAATTTTTCACCAGGTGGCAATTTCACAGTTTCGTAAACACCTAATTTAGTTAAAGAATTAATTTCCTTACTTATTGCCTTCTTCCAAGCATTCTGCTCCTTTTCAGGATAAAGCCTGATATCTTCATAATTTGAAGGTTCAATGTTAACCTGGCAAACTATGGTTGCTTTATATCGATCAGGTGGATGCCTTTCCCTAGTAGATCTTCTAGGTAATATAGGACTTACAGCAGATAATTCATCTGACTCCTCCCCTAAAACTGCATCCTCTAAACCTACTTCCTGTTCTTCATCCTTGATAGAGAATTTTACATCATCTAAATTCTCAGGAATATCATCAGGAATATGATGTTCTATACTAACAGTATTATTATCATGTCTATAATCTGCACACTCTAGTTTATCTCATCCTTCATGCTCTAGAAATGTAGCACTTGCACTACAGTAAACACTAGTAGTTCCCTGTGCCCAAAATCTAAAAGATCTATGATTTGATTCATAGCCAACAAAAAACATTTTTCTGGCTCTCTGTTGATCCTTTCTCCTTAAACTAGATGGAATATGTACCCAAGATGGGGTTCCAAATGTGTGTAAGTAACTAAGATTTGGTTTCCTCCCATGCCATAAGGTGAATGGTATTTCTCCTGTAGAGGAATTAACCACGTTGTTTAACACATGGTTAGCACACATAACAGCCTCACCCCATAAATTTTCAGGCAAACCAGAATCTGCCAACATAGTTCTAGTCATGGCTTGTAATGTTTGACCTCTTCTCTCGATATACAAATTGTGTTGTGGAGCAGACCGTTTACACTGGATCCCTGCATCCTGCAAAAACTTTTCCAATCTTTGGTTGGTAAATTCTGTACCATTATCAGTCACTAAGCATTTAACCTTAAATTTCTGTTTCCTTTCCACAAAACATAGCCAGTTGTTAATATGCTGGAATGTTTCACTTTTTGTTTTCATTAGATAACAGAATCCGTATCTTGAATAATGGTCTACTATGCTCAGGATATAGCAGGCACCTCCTATGCCGGGTTTCTTGGGTCCAATTAGGTCTACAAACACTACCTCTAATGGATTTTTGGTTTTAAAACCATTAACACGGTTTGCTGGTGTAACCCTACTTTTCTGCTGACTACAGGCATTGCAATTCAGATATTTACTACATGCTTTTAATTTTATCCCTTCAGATAACTGAACTGTTTTCTTTAACATCCTGAAATTTAAATGCCCAAGTCTCCGGTGTAACAGATGAATACATTCATCATGTGGTTTAACATTCTTATAAACAGACTTAGACTTAGCCATCAATACTGGGTTATCCCTTAAAATAAATAAATCATTTTCTAAACTTGCAGTAACAACCTTGCCATCTTTCTCAATAAATCACTTATCATTTTTAAATGTTACTGTAAACCCAAATTTCAATAATGATTTAACAGATAATAAATTGAATTTTAACCCAGGAATATATAACATAGGCAATGGTTCATTACTAAATGACCAACGAGCAACACCCTCTCCAGCTACCTTAACCTTCCAGCCATTTGCTAGTTTAACCTGTTGGTTACTCTTCTCCATTTTAACAAAAAAATTTCTATTTCTAGAAATAGATTGAGAAGCACCACTGTCAACAACCCAACAATCCTGGTTAACATCAGTAGTTGAACTGGATATAGCTAAATTACAACCCTTCTTGGGTCTAGTATTGTCCCTAACAGACATTTTCTTATTCTTATAATACTTAGCTATATGCCCTTTAGCCCCACAAGCAAAACAACGTTTTACAAAATAGGCAGTTGAATACATTTTTTCTTCTTTTGGTTGTTGCACTCTCAACTGATCCCTTTCTTGTCTTCTTTTGGATTCTTCCAATAACCTACCGGTTATGCCAGCCAATGTCAGTTCATCTCTGGACAAAACCTCTAACGAAGAAACATAGTTGTCATAACTATCGTCCAAGGAAGAAAGAATTATATAAACTTGTTGTAGTTCTGAGAAAACAAATTCCTTTTCATGCAGCTCCTGGAAAATTCTGGTCATGGATTCCAAATGAGCCATCATATCTCCACCTTTAAGAAGATTTTGTTTAAATAATCTCCGTGAGAGATAAATATGAGCACCCACAGAGTCATGAACATATAGTCTCTTCAACTTGGTCCAACACCTAGCAGCAGACTCTTCGCCACGAATATGGACAAGCTGCTGATCACCCAGTGTTAGTCCAATAATGCAAAGAGCTCGTTCATTGTCTCTGTTATACTTGGCTATTTTCTTCGCATCTTCCTCATCAACAGGATCCCATGCTGTTACATCCGGTGGATTATTAACTATATCCCACAGTCCTTCTCTACGCAGAAGTAGATTACATTTTGCAGACCAGGATACATAGTTTGTTCCATCCAGCCGGGTTATCATGGAAAAATTTGCTGCTTGTTCTAGTGCCATCTTCACTTGGATTGTTTATCACAAACACAGTTTGTACTATTCACATTAACTCTCAGTTTAGCTTTTAACAACCCTTGTTAGTTCTGGTTGGCTCTGGGCCCATAACCAATGTTAAGGATATTGGTGTTGTGTTACCAACCAGCAGAGTAAATGCACAAGGAAACGTTGCTGAGAGCAATGAATAAGAGTTATGCAAACTGGTTTATCAAAAGCTTACTTTATAGTGGAAAAACAATCTCATAGTCTTTAAACAAATTCCAAGTCTTTGCCAGTTAAATCAGTCCAATAGTTACAGATATCTTCTTACCAAACAGACAGTAGTTGGTTAGAATAACAAACTCACTCTGGTTCACAAACCACGATGGTTGCAGATCCATCCAACGATGATTAGCAGATATTAACTCCTCTCAATGGTAGCTTATCATATCAGCTCCATACACAATGGCAGCATATCATAGCAGCAACTGAACACGTTACAATACCTTGCTTAAATACTCTCAAAACCAGTGATTACCTAATTACAGACTCAGCATTAAAGTAACATAATACAGTAAAACAGATATACAGTACACATATATTGCCTGGACAACTAGTTAGGCTCAAACCATATCCTAACAACACACACACACACACACACACACACACACACACAAATAAGGAAGAAAAAGGAGGAAAAAAGAACTCTCTGGTTTACACACACACACTGGTCATTCCCACCATAAATCTCAGTTAAATTAGGGAAGGCACAAATCTTAATAAACATACCACGTGGTTGCATGGAAGACAGAAAGGAAGAGAGAGAAACAAACAAGCAGACAAATAAACAAAACCCCCAACATTTTCTCTTTTCTTTTAAGTACCTTTATTTTGCCAAATTGGTTTTCCAGCTTCACCTTGTCCCTGAGCAAAGTCCACTTCTTACACAACCTTTTTCTTTTTTCCTTTGTCATGCCCACCTGGACAGGCAATTGCCTCTTTTCGTCCTAGGCATCAAGCAAGTCTTTCATTGGGGAGTCTACCATGACCCTCGAGCTACAGCATCCCATGTTTCCCCTCCGATGTAGGGATTCAATTTAGCTCTGCCAGGTCCTGGCAAACTGAGTCTCCTAGTGAGACAACTGCCCAGCAGTTTTCGGATCAAAAAAAGAGATGCAGGAGGACTCTGGTACCCTATCAGAGTATGGACACTTCCTGTAGGGATTCTCCTACCTAGCAGTTTTCAGACCAAAAAGGGATCTGGGAGGACTGCACTGGTCTCCGCAGTGAGTATGGATACCTCCTGTCACCAGCTTTTCCCTCGCTCACAGTTTTCAAACTCAGGAGAGTCCGGAAGGACCTCTGCTTGCTTCCAGAGGTAAGGGCCCCTTCCTCTCACAGGGCTTTTGTTCAGTGACTTCCCTGCTGGTTGTCCAAATTTAACTCTCTCATTCACTATTCCATTCCATTTCCACACACTCTCTCTCCTTTCCCTAACAGGAGGTCCTGTGCTCTGGCCTGACCTCCTATACTTTCCAGGTTCTCACACACAGGAAGCAAGATCCAGCTGTGATTGGGAGAAGGATCCCCTCACTCACACACATGCAGGCATACACACATTTCTCATGTTTTTATGGACTATAAAATTAAAATTTAGACATATCCACCTTCTTTCTAAGCAGCCTTTGAGCTCAACACTCAAAACCCTTTTAAAACCTTTGTTCCAAATGGCCAAGGTCCAGAAAAACTCACCCACAGGTCTGTGCCGGCAAGGGAGGCTTATCAGGGCTAGGTCCATTGGTTTGGTTAGGTTAGCTTGGAGTTCCATCTTTGGGAGCCAATTTGTTGGAAGAAATGTCCATCTGTCCATTAGTTCCAAGTGGGGAGAAAGACACTGGAAACATGGATGCTATTTGGAAAGATGGTTTAATGGTGGACAGGACCACATGATTTGAGGTCTTGGGCAAAATGAGCACATGGGAAAGAGGCCCCACCTTGGCTTCCTGTTCCTGTATTCTGATTGGTTGTCAGACACCCATGGGGCCATGCAGATGTAACTTTGTAGTGTCTTGAGTCCCAAGCTTGGTTGAATCTTGCTGGGTGATGTAATCTCCCCAGGTGCCATGTGGTGATTTCTGTTGCTAGATGGGTAGAGGGCTAATCTTATCAAATCCTGAGGGCCATGTCTTAATCCCATCACCCTGGAGCTAAATGGGGGGGGGAGGGAGCTACTTTGTCTTTAAAACATGTTTCTCCTTTTCTCCTCCAGGGAAATATAATATTCTGCCTTTTTAATATTTCCTAAAATATTTCATTCTTCTAGGAAGGGGGTAGGTGCTAACTTCAACAGCAATCCCCAAATCTTCTCACCTTTACAAAATTATTGTTATTCCTTCAGGCATTTGGGACTGATTGATTCTGGTATCCCCTCATGGTTGGCTTGCTGTGAACTTGGTCACCATTTTACATTTTGTATTTATCTACTATATTAGCTGTTTATAGTTATTTTGTTTTTGTTTTTTCTTCTTTTTGTTTGATACTGTGTACCTCACACTGTTTGAGTTGGGTATCTTATAAATCTTAAAAATGAATGAATGAATGAACAGATGTCTATACACAATTGCAATGTGTGATCCAGTGTCCTCATTAGAGCTTTAAAGTTCCAGAGACGGGACTTCCTGCTTGCTTCTTGTCGCTGCCAGATGGTCCCTCGGGACCGCCAGCCCCATCGCCTGTAAAGAGCCGCCTTTACAACAGAAAGGCGGCTCGAAAAACTCCATTTCCAGGAGGAAATGTGAGATAGAGCAGGTGAGTGTAGGTAGAGCTTTCCGTGAAACCCCCAGAGTTTTTTTTTTACTCTTGGGGGCGAGCGGATGAGGCTCTCTATATCACTCGCCATTCGCTCCAGGCGTTGGGAGACCTCTGCTTTTTTGCAGAGCAAGGTGATGAAAACAAGCTTTTCAAGATAATTAACAGACTAAGTAAAGAGGAGGAGATCTGGACCTGGACCTGTGACCCTAAATCGCAAGTATTTACATTTATTTTGTAAAGGATACTGAACAAAGTAAAAAAGAACTTTTAAAATGGCGACTGCCGAAGTTTGAGCAGGGAAGCTGAAAAGGGAAAGTCCTTCCATTTCTTATTAAGCCACAAAGTATCGGAATAAATACTCCTGGCTACAATTGAAGAAAAAGCTCCACTTTTGTGTTTTCTCTTTCCTGGAGATTTGGTATTGATCTTGTTTGGAAAGAAGCTTTTTTCTCTTTCTTTGTTTTTCTTTTCTTTTCTAAGAGAGTTTGTCTGTGTGGAAATATGGTGTTCAGACTTACAAAGCTGGACAAACAAGCAGTGAGGGGGTATTCCCCCATCTATAAACTACATGAGCAAGTTCTAAACCTACAGACTCAGAAAACTGATTTTAATATAATTGAATTTCTCTTGGAGGAGATTGTAAGAAGGGATGAGATTGTGAATCAGAACTTTGAAAAATTTAAGCAGGAAATTAAAGAAATGGTGCAATTAAAGTTTGATACTTTGCAACGAAAGATTGCAAAAGTGACTAATGGTTTTTCAGAAATTGTTATGAAGTTGGGTACAAATATTGACTTATTAGAGTCTAAAATGGAGGAAATTGAGGATAATTTGGACAATAAAATACAAAGAACTGAAAATGATTTGATAAACACTCAAGATAATAGCTTAGAAGAAAAACTTAAGATGGAAGCTGATTATAAGACTTGTAATGCAGAAAATATAAAACAACGGATTGAAAAAGAAGTTTTAATGATGCAATATAATCTCACAGAATATGCGATTAGACTGAGAGGATTACAGGAAAGCAACAGAGATGACTTAAGAAAAATATCTTCTGAAATTCTGGCTGGGATCTTAAAGGTTCACCCTGAGGAAGTATTTTGTAGGATCGATAGAGTTTATAGAATAAACTCCTGGATTGCAAAGCAAAGTCAATTGCCAAGAGATGTGGTGATTTATTTTACAGACAAAGAAATAAGAAATAATATCGTGCAAAAATCTTTTAATTCTACTCTGCATTTGTTTGGAAGAAAGATTTGGATATACAAAGAGCTACCACCTAAGATGTTATTGGAAAGAAAGAAATTTGGTTTTCTGGTGACTGAGCTTAAAAAGAGAAATATTATATTCAGGTGGGACACTCCAGTTGGTATAATATTGAGATATCAAGGAGTAAGATATAAATTAAATACTGTTGAAAAAGCGGAAGAATTTTACCAAAAAATTTTGAAAATGAGTCCAACATTTTTATGCACAACACAAGATAAGCAGAAGGAGTTGGAAATAAAGGAAAAAAATCGAGCTACAGAGGCCTCTGTAGATGAATTGCCTTTGGATTCTTTAGATACCTCAGCTGGATTATCCACAAATAAAAGAGATGTGGCATTGGATTCTAATATGATGATTCATCAAGTCACAGACAAGCATGGAAATCAATCAGTTGATACACAACTTATAGAAAAGAAATATGAGTCACAAAAGCAAAACCAACAAGATCAAGCTATAAATCAGAATGAAAACCGATCAGTCGATATACAACTCGTAGAAAGGAAATTAGGATGGAGACCAAACCCACAACAAGTCAAGAAAAAAAGAAATAGATCTTGCAAAAACAAAAATTTCTAAAATAGGCAACAGTAAAGCCAGTTATTTAAAAGATGACTGAATACATGAAAAGATAGTTGAGGCGAAGTATTGGTCAATATTATCCTGAGGAGAGTGACAGACCTCTGCAGTGCTGTAATTTTGGGATGTGAAAAGGGCCTTAAATTGTTGGATTGGAATTATCCATTTTGGATTTTTTTTTTTTTTTGATAAATATATCATGCTTATCCTGAGCTATATGGCAAGAGAGTTATGCTGGGGCATGCAGAAGATCTGGTTGTTACCCCATTATGATGGTGGGAATTAATAATCCTGAAGAAATCCACTACTACAGATATTATATGGAATATAATTATAATGTCACTCGGGTGGTTGTTTTCCTTTTTTATATACATGAAGATATTTATTGTTGATGGGGGCAGATGATAACTGAGGATTTTTTGAACACTCTGTTGCAATCAGGATGCTATGTTACCCTAATATGGGCAATGGAGCTAACAATCCAGTGGAGAGACATCAAAGAAGATATTATATTATATGGATTATAAGTTTAAAGTCATTGATTTTATCTATATAAGGGAATATATTTTTTAGTAGGGTGGGCAGAAGAATAAAGATATTAAGAATTGTTATGTATGGTAATTTTGTAGGAAAGTGGGTGGAGACAGGTTAGTTTATTGATTGTTTAGTTTAAGAAAAGGGACATTTAAGAGATACATTTATGGGAGTGGAGGAAATGGATAGAGCTGAATAAATGTTAAATTAGGATTTATTATATAGCTTTTTAGGGGAAGGCTGCTTTGAAATGTTATATTAATATACATTAAAGATTAAATGTTAAAATAGGATTTATTATATAGTCTTAAAGTGGAAAGTTGTTTTGAAATGTTATATTATGTTATATTATAAATGTTATATTAATATATAGATATATGTATGGGGAGGAGAAAAAGGGCAGATTATTGCTAAATTGGGAGTTAAAATAATGTTATTATGCTAAACTAGAAGTTATTATACAATGTTACAGTAGAATGTTATTTTGAAATGCATGGTAAAAGGGGGATGTAATAATACTATTAGAAAGAAAGGGTCAGTATTTGAGGGATGGAGCAAGGGGATGGTAAAATATTATATAATCTGTTACGAAGTTGGATTTTATTTTGAAGAAGTCACAGGGGGACGGGTGGTAAGGGGGGGTTAGGGAGGAGGGGGGGAGAAAAAAAGGGGGAAAATTTGTATTTGAAAAACTTTTTCAATAAAAAAAAAAAAGTTCCAGAGACAAAATGGATGGAAAGCTAAAAATGTTATGTGCCTTCTATCTGCATCTCAAAAATTTAAGTCCCATTGACTTCAGATTGTGACTAAATCTGGTTCTAATTTATTCAAAATAAGCAATCTGTTCAAACAAAATCCTTAACATGGTGCCAATTTACTAAATACCAGCAATCATTCTTTTAAAATTTTCAGACAATGACATGTAAGCCTACTTGGATACCAGAGACCTATTTTTATGGGGAAATTATACTGTGCTGGCATAGAAACAGTTATGAAATGATCCTAGAATGTGCAAAGATCCTAGAATGTTATACAAAGAAGGCCTGGATGCTAATGTATTCATAGTAAAATTCTGTTCATCTGTGTCCTGCTTAACAGTTGCCTCCAGATTTTTCCAGTGCTATTTGGCTCCTTAACAGCTGGAATCTGGCTTCCTGCCTGGCTCCGCAGCTTTGAAGACGCTCCTTTTTGAGCGCCCGTTTTCTGGTTCCGTAAAAGCCCCAGAACAGCCGAAAAACTGCTGTCTGGAGGCTTGGAACCCTCTCCCCGGGCAAAGGGGAGAGAGAAGAGTTGACAGGTGGGGGTAGAGCCCCCCAAGTGCGCTAGGAGAAATCCTGGGGCGCAAAGGGTGTGGGCTCCCTATTGAAGCCTGTCAAGCCACTCCGGACCAGAAACGACTCCGCTGAAGCGGAGCTAGAAGCTGCGACCAGAATCTGCAGAAAAATCAACAGGGGGGATTTTTAACATCTTTACTTCGATCGCAGACGGAGCAAATCAGGAGAAAACAAAAGGAAATTTGCAAGTAACACTTTAACTCCGCTTTAATATGCAGAAAATGGCGCCTGAGGGCGGGAGGAAGAAACTACCAGGGGAAGTGCTTGTTAATGGCTTGTTAACACTTTACAGCTACTGGATTACACCCTAAGAGAAAGTTTTAAATGGAAGCGGCCAGGAAAAGAATTTGGTATTGAGGAAAAGAATTTGGTACTGACTTTAACTAAAATCTGGTCTTTATACTGTGTGGAAAAAAGTTGAATTGTTCTCCTGATAGCTGGATAAATACAAAGTAGCTGAAATATGGCTGACAACAGGGCTGGTGAATCAGCAAATTCCCAAGCCGTGACTGTCCAGGCTTTTCAAGAACTTTTAGACTTTTTTACCTCAGCTCTGCTGAATACAATCGAAAGGGCTTTTTCAAAAAATAGCTTGGGAAATTATAAGCAGGAAATTATTCAGAAGAATTTGTTTTTGGAAGATCAGGAAATGGACAGGATTAAGAGATTGGCTGGTACAGCTGAAATAAAGGTTTTGGTGGACGTTTCCATTCCAATGACAGAAAAGCAACAAATGGTTTCTTTATTGCAAGCTGACAATCTTTATGGCAACAAATTTTGGCTATATGGACAAAGAAATGGATTGAATGATTATACAAACCAGAAGAGACGAGATGAGGATTTTAAGTTAGAAAAGCTGACTTCAAGAAGAGAGAGAGTATTTCAGAAACATCAACCTCAAATCACTATTTTAAAAGTTTCCAAAATAAAACTGGGGGGATTGTTGAAAGAATTCATAAAAAAAAAGGATTGGAAAAAATACAAAAAGAAGTGAAGAACAGAAGATTAAGAAAGATATTCTCCTGTGGATTTTGAAATTGGCAACGGGCAAATATGTGTTTTAATGGTATTAAAAGATTTTTAAAATGTTTAACATAAGGTTATATTATTCTACAAGATATATGAGATAAATTGTATAAGCTTTTAGGATGTTTAACCCTTTGAAGCGAAGAGGATTAATGTTAAACTCAGAATTTTATTGTAAACTGATAATTAGTTTTGGATAGTTAAGCGTTGTTCTTTTAAAAAAGTTAGAGGTATTAAGACGGTTAATTGAAAAATTGAAAGATACCCTCCTATAGATTCTGAAATTTATATTTGGTAAATAAGTGTTTTAAAGGTATTAAGAGATTTTTAAAATGCTTAACATTAGACTATATTATTTTAAAAGATATATGAGATAAAATGTGCAAGATTCTAAGATGAAAATTTTTTTTCTGGTATAGAAATGGAATTTATTCATGATTTTTATTGCTTGTAAGACTGCTAAAGTATTGGATTATGCATTAAGAAAAAGGTTTTTTTTTCTTTTTTTTCTATATAAGTAGGAAGAATGAATTTAATTTAATTGGTATTGAGAATTTATAAAAGGGAGTTAAAGAACATGTGGGAGCTTTGAACTTTATAATTTGTTAGTTTATTTTAGCATATGTTTGTTAGATGCTATACCCTGTTTTTGCTCTGGGAAGTCAGGGGTGGGGTGGGGAGGGGGAGATAAGGGAGGGGGGGGAAAGTGATGAATGTTTTAGCAGAAGAAAGTGTATTCTATAATATAGAAGTTGCTCAGATACTAAAGGAGGAAAATATTTCACAGCAAAGAAGTTAGAAAGGAGAGAGGAGGAGGGGGTAGGAAGAGGAGAGGGAGGGAGAGGAATGGAAGAAAGGAGAGGAGGAAGGGAAGGGAAGGGGACAGGAGTAGGAGTGAAGGCAGAAGGGGGAAAAGAAGAGAGAAGTGAGGGAAAGGGAAAGGAAGTAGGATGAGGTGGGAGAAGAGGTAGGAGGGAAGAGGAGGGAGGGATGGGAAATAAAGGAGGAGGAGAAGAAGGTTTGTTGTGGAATGAGGGAAGAAGGAGAAGAGCAACTCCGAATATAATTAAAATGTTTTATTTTAATGCTTTCTTTAAGGGAAACATGTATATGGAGGATTTCTTATGTATAAGAAAATGTATAATTTATGTGGGGAAGGGGAAGGGTGGGGGGGAGAAAATTGTTTGTATTTCTTATAAAACTTTTTAATAAAAAAAAAACAGCTGGAATCTGTTCAATACACAGGATTTGAGATTTTAAACAATCAGTTTAAAAGGACACTTTGCAGGATTGCTTTTATATATTTCACTGAGCAACACTTATAAGCAACACAACCAGGGGGACTCATTTCAAAATGAGCATGTGTCAAATTCAAAGACATTAAACTCAGATTGTACTTCTTTTGTTAGCAATGATGATTTAAGCAATTTGTTTTATGAGCATTGTTATAAGCAGTTTGGATACTAGTAGGGGTGAAATGCTCCCGGTTCAGACCGGATCAGCCGATCTGGTAGCGAGCGTGGCGGGTGGTTTGGAGAACCGGTAGCGATCCTGGCACGAGGCTCCGCCCACCCGCCCAGTTGTCGTTACTTCCTGGTTTTAACCAGGAAGGAATGTGTTTTGTACCCTCTGCACATGCATGGGTACATGCCAGAACTGGTAGTTAAAAATTCTTTAAAAAGTAAAAAAAAAAAGATCCGACATCGCTCAGCTGATCGTCAGAACTTTTTTTTTTTTTTACTATTTAGGCATTTTTTTACTACTGGCTCAGGCAAATAGGTAGTAAAAAATATTTTGAAAAAGTAAAAACAAGGCTCCGACAATCATAGCTGTGCCGCACGATCATCGGAGCCCTTTTTTTAAAAAAGTTTTTTTTTACTACCTATTCACCTGAGCTGGTAGTAAAAAAAAACTTTTAAAGTTAAAAAAAGGCTCTGAGGATCACAGCTGTGGCGCACGATCATCAGAACCTTTTTTTAATGGGGGTCGGGGTTGTGTTTTTGAAAGAAAGAGAGAGAGAGAGAGAGAGAGAGAGAGAGAGAGAGAGAGAGAAAGAGAAGAAAGAAAGAAAGAAAGAAAGGAGGGAGGGAGGGAGGGAAGGAAAGAAGGAAGGAAGGAAAGAAAAAGGAGAGTAAGGAAGGACTACAAACCTGGCGCTAGACGCAGCTTCAGAGGATAATCCAGGGCTGGAAGGGACTTGGAGGTCATCTAGTCCAACTCTACTCCAGCAGGACATTCTTAGTGAGTTTTTGTCTTTAGATCCCCCAGTCACATGTTTACATAGCCATGCCCACCCAGTCACATGACCCTCACCAAGCCACACCCACCAAACTATGCCCACACAACCGGTAGGAAAGAAATTTAGATTTTACCACTGGATACTAGTAATGTTGTTAATGCTGAAAATCAAGCCACTTGAGTAAAGCCATAAACCCTAAAATGATTGTAATATTATTATTGTTGTTGTTATTATTATTATTATATTACTCCTATTAATAGTATGGTAGTTGTAGGTACAAATATTTTTGGGCACAGATGTTTTTGTATGCAAATATTCCCCAGTGTACAATCCTTCAATGTCCTTCATCTTATGAGACTGTAGGAGCCATACTGTTTTCTGTAGAGATATCAAGGCCAGTATCCTACCCATAATTTCAACATGGCAGCAAAAATAAGGCATAAACAAGTAACATGTTGTTTAGAAATGAAATATATAAAGGGCTAAATCAGTTTTTCAGTCTTGGCAATTATGTGTGGATGGCAATTCCCAGAATTCCTCAGCTGGTATGAGTTGGAATACTCACATCTTCAAATTACCAAGGTTGGTCTACAATCCTAGACAGGCCAAGTCAAAAAATGCCAAGGAATTTCTAGAAGCCTGGCACTCTGACAAATCAGCCATCAATAGACACATAGACATTAACAACATCTATAGACTATGCAAAAGAGACAATAAAAAGGAAAAAGGGAAAAGGCTCCAGCACCTCTCCCCCAGGAATCAGCACTCAGATCAGCATTGATTAAGTCCAAGGTCAACTTCAGACCAACAGTCAAGTAAGCAACACCCCAATCAGGAAACTGCCAAAGAGCCATCAGTAAACAGCCCAACTATAGAATCTCTAAGACCACCCACACAGACAGGCAAGACACTAGAATATAACCTGACAGCAAATAGCAATCCTTAGCACTGATGAGGTTACCTAGTTAGGGTAATGAAATGTCTGCAAGAAAAATATTGGCAAGACATCAAAAAAATTATTGAGGAAATAACGAATTTACAAGTTGAAGATAGTCCAGAATTCTTTCTATTTGGCATGATAACAGCACAATACTCCAAAGAGATTAAATACTTTATTACACATATCCTGACAGCAGCACGATTACTATTTGCTCAAAATTGGAAATTAGACCAACTCCCAACCAAAGATAAAATTATCTCAAAGATAACAGAATGTGCCGAGATGGACAGATTGACGCTGGAATTCCAGGACAAGGAAGAAAGTGACTACTACCATGTGTGGCACCAATGGTACCAATGGCTGGAAAGGAAAATAAACATAACCGTAGACGATAACAACTAGGGTGAAAGATTACAAATAATAATAATAATAATAATAGTAATAATAATAGTAATTATTATTATTATTATTATTATTATTATTATTATTATTATTATTATTATTATTATTATTATTTTATTTCTATACCGCCCTTCTCCCAAAGGACTCAGGGTGGTGTACAGCCAATTTAAAAACACAAGACACAACAATAATTAAAAATTAAAATAATTAAATAGATTTGGCCGATTTAAAACCCCAAAAATTTAAAATACCCCAATTTAAAATTATTATGTTGATAGCCCGGCCTGGCGGAACAACAGGGTCTTCAATGCGCAGTGAAACGCCCGGAGGTCGGAGATCTTACGTATTTCCGGGGGCAATTCATTCCAAGGGCTGGGGCTCCCACAGAGAAGGCCCTCGCCCTGGGTGTCGCCAGCCGACATAACTTGGCCGATGGCACCCTGAGGAGACCCTCTCTGTGGGAGCGGACTGGTCGGTGGGAGGCTATTGGTGGCAGAAGTCGGTCTCGAATATTTAACATGTATTGCAACTCCTATTTTCTTTTTGTGTGCGAGTGTTGTATAGAGTGTCCCTATTTTTGCATTATCTAACAATATACTGTACTCTTTTTTAATATGCACTTCCTGTATGTATATCAAGTCTGCCTCCAACTTCCATAATTTAGCAAATGTTTGTGTTCTTTTTCTTGGTATATTTAATCTATTTATATTTACAGAAAAGAGTTTAATTGCCTCTCCCATTATATATATATAATATCACATATATATATATCTGCAAGAAAACAAGCAAGCTCATAGTAAGCGTATGTTTTCTACCTTCCCCTTTCTCCTAGTCCACTCTTACTTTCCTGCTGTTTGAACTTTTTTTGTCTGTCTTGTCTCTCTTTGTGTCGTCGCTGTTCCTCCTCTTCCTCGGTCCTCCTTTCCGTTCTTTCTGTCACTTTTGCCTTCATCTGTTCTCATATTATCCTCTTCCTGAGATCCTCCAAACTTCTACTTTCTACCTCCCCCTCCATATCCAAATCCGCCATATTAAGTTGTTGTTCAAAAAACTCTTTATCATCCTGCAGGTTCCTTATTCTAATTCGTCTATCTTGCCAAGTCACCAGCAGTCCTTCCGGTATGAGCCAACGGTAGGGGATTGCATTCTTTCTCAGATGTAAAGTGAGAAATTGGTACCTCCTTCTCTGCTCTCTGACCCGTCTCAGAATTTGCTTTAGGATCATCACATGATGGCCCCTATAAGTAATAGTCTGGTCTCTCATGCGTCGGAAAAATTCCTCGCATAAGGCCTTCTTATTAAAACGCACATGAACTTCACGGGGGAGATTGTGCCACTTCGCATAACTAGTAAACACTCTGAATACTTCGTCGATATCACATTGTACTGAGGCTCTGTCTACTTCCAGGACTCCTGCTACCATCTCCCCCACGATCTCGTCCAGTCTCTCTCCCTTATCTTCTACCATGTTCTGGAGCCTAAGGAAAAAGGAGGATCTTTCCATCTCGAGAAAGATGATCTCATCTTCAAGCTCCCTATTTGCCATCACTTGTTTTTTTCCCCATCCATCTATCCATTGTTTACACCTTTCTGTCCTTGTCTCCACCTCTTGCATCCTTTCCTCCTGTTTAATTATTGCCTGTTGCAGTTCTCCAAGCTTCTCACCCATTTGTTTAACCTCTTCTCTGACTCCTCCCATTTCACTCTTAACATCCACTCTCAAATCATTGAAATTCCTAGACATCATTTCCTGATTCTTGGTCATTGAATCTTGGAATACAGCCAAAGCAATGATGAGGGGATTGGCAATTAAATATTTGGCTGGAAAACATAAGGCTCAAAGAAAACAGAGGGAAGCCTTCCTGAGCAGCTTACAAAAAGTTGAAGAGGCAATGCAAAGGGGTCAGGAAACTGGAAATTGGATAGAAGAGAGGAATTTCTGGCAACAGCAAATTAGACTGTTGGATCAGGAAGAACTAGCCAATAAAATAAAATGGGCAAAGCAAAATCACTTTGAGAATGCCAACAAGCCAGGGAGGTGGTTAGCCTATCGTTTAAGAAAGGAGAGAGAAAATCAAAGAATAGAGGGGTTAAAAGATCAGGGTGGAAGGTTGCATGTTAATATGGAAGGTAAGAGAAGGGTGGTGTAAGAATTTTTTACTCAGTTTATAAAAGGGGTGAAGAAGGAGAGCAAGACATTTGGACATATTTGGAGAGCACAGATTTGCCAAAAATCACTGGGACAATGAAACAATTGCTTAACGCAGAAATTACTGAGGGTGAGGTAGAATTGATTATGGGAAAACAAGCGAATGGGAAGCCGCCAGGGATGGATGGATTACCTGTAGAAGTATACAAGATGGGTTTTGAGGTGCTGGGTAAGCACATGGTGGAACTATTTAACGGGGTGTTGAAAGATTTCCAAATACTGGCATCTTGGTCAGAGGCCTATATATCTATTCTACCGAAGGAAGGCACTGATTTGACACTTATTAAAAACTACAGACCAATTTCATTGCTTAATTCGGATTATAAAATATTTATGGCACTTCTAGGCACGAGACTTGGATGTTTTCTTAACCAATTTATTCACCCAGATCAGAATGGATTCCTGCCCAACTGACAGCTACGTGATAGTATGAGAATGGTGATGAACATTTTAGAGTATTATGAAAATTGTCCGGACAAACAGTTATCCTTGATTTTTGTCGATGCCCAAAAGGCGTTTGACAGAGTGAGCTGGGACTTCATGATTTCCCAAATGAAATATATGTATTTCGGTGAGAAGTTCATGGGAGCAGTGCAAGCAATCTACCGCGAACAGACAGCAAAAGTATTAATCAGTAGGGAGGAAACAGAGAAGATTTGGGTTGGTAGGGGTACACAGCAGGGTTGTCCACTTCCTCCACTATTATTTGTGCTAACGCTAGAACCATTGCTTAGAGAGATTAGGAGGAATACGGAAATAAGAGGAATGAGGGTTAGGCATGAGGAGGTGAAAGTTCAGGCATAGGCAGATGATTTAGTCTTCATACTGGAGGACCCATCAGAATCAGGACCAAAACTATGACAGGTACTCAGGGATTATGGGAGAGTAGCAGGATAATTAATTAATGAAGAAAAAATGAAAATATTAGTTAAGAACATGACACAGAGGCAGAGATGCCAGTTGGAGGGACTCCTGGGGATGCAGATAACTAATAAAATAAAATACTTGGGAATTTGGTTGACACCAAGGTGTTCTTCGATAAAGGAGGATAATTATGTTCCCCTTAATAATCAGACAGTCAGAGATTTGGAGAGGTGGAAAAATTTATAACTATCACTTATGGGAAGGATAGCTGCCGTCAAAATGTACATCCTCCCCAAATGGTTGTTTTTGTTCCAAACTGCCCCGGTAAGTCTGAATAGGGAATTCTTCAACACCTTGAACAGAGTTATTTCTAAATTTATTTGGCAAGGTAAAAAAATTAAGGATTAATTTTAGGATGATGCAGGAACCTAGACAGAGGGGGATTTGGACTCCCAAATTGGAGCTTTATCATCAGGCAGCCATTCTGATATGGGTGAAGGATTGGATCACCCTGAAAAGCAGGCGGCTATTGGTGGTAGAAGGCCATGGCCTTCAACACGGTTGGCATAACTTTTTATGGCTAGGATAGTCAACCTGACCGAGGTATTTTTGGAATCATTATTTACGTAAGACCCTAGGGCAGGGATAGGCAAACTTGGCTCTTTTACACCCTGTCAGACAGCTTGGCTGACTCAGGGATTCTGGGAATTGAAGTCCACAAGGTATAAAAGAGTCAAGTTTGCCTACCCCTGCCCTAGGGGATACCTGGGAAAGACTTAGGAGAAAGTTGTATCTGAAGATACCATATTGGATTTCGACCCAGGAGGCCCTGGTATATCTGATGTTATATAAAGGAGAGAAGATCTTGACCTATGAAGACATTTTGGATGCTCAGGGCAGACTGAAGATACGGGAACAATTGAGGTCGGAGGGGTGTAATATAGACTGGTGGGCCTACACCCAAATACACTCAAGGTGGAAGAAAGATCAGGAGAGTGAACGGATATATCATGGGAAACAAGAATTGGATAAAATATTGTTAGGTAATGACAGGAAAGTTTTATCGAGATGCTATTCTTACCTATTATCATTGAAAGTGGAGGAGGAGGTCGTCAAAGACTCCATGATTGCCTGGGGGCGAAATATGGGTTATTCATTGGATTTTCAAAAATGGGAGGAGATTTGGCTTAAAAATTTAAAATTAACTATGGCATCCTCTTATAAAGAGAATGTTTATAAGGTGGTTTATAGATGGCACCTACCTCCAGCAAGATTAGCTAAAATGTTCCCCAGGACATCTCCACAGTGCTGGAAATGTGGGCATAGCAATGGAACCTACTTCCACCAATGGTGGACATGTCCGCTGGCAGCTAAATATTGGATGAAAATACAACGATGGTTGCTTGAAATTACACACTGTAGAGTGGAACTGAAACCTGAAACCTTTCTGCTGGGGGTTAGACCCGCAAATATTGGATTGACTAAATGGTATCTGATGCTGCACATAATCACTGCAGGGAGACTGACATTCGCACAAGAATTGAAGAATGAGGACTTACCAATGGACTCAAAAATAATTTATAAAATAATGGAATGTGCGGAGTCCAACAGACTTACAAAACTGATGAAGGGTAAAAGAGACTCAGAGACTTTTATAGTAGTTGGAACATGTGGTATGATTGGATCCAGAAACGATGGGAGAGAGATAAAGGATAATGTTGGATTATAATTATAGATGATGGTATAATTATGGTAATCAATAAGTATTGGAAATGTAAATTTGTCAGATAAATTTAAGGACACATTGATTTAGCTTTTTAAAGAAATTGTTGTCTAATCTAGCTGGTGCTGTATAAAATAAATATGTCCATTTTGGGAGGATATAGGATTTTATAATTGCGATCCTACCTAATAGAGACGTCTGAAGGTTCTTCCATTTCTCTAAGTCCTGTTCTGTTCGTTGAAGTAATTTCAAGTAATTATCTTCTTTGATTGTTGAGCATTTGGCTGTTAATATAATACCTAGATATAGTAATTTATTGACAATTTGAAATCCCAAATTCGCTTTTAGTTCCTTCCCCTGCTTTGTTGTCAAATTTTTAATGATAACCTTAGTTTTTTCCTTATTTATTTTTAAGCCCGCTACATTTCTGTATTTTTCTAACTCATAGATCAAATTTGGGCCCAATAGAAAGAACGTTGTCTTACCTGAACGTTCCTTTCCAGGGCACTGCGACTGCAATCCATAGCTGGGTTGTTTCCTCATTGCTTAACTTTGACTGGGTGATATTTTTTCTATTATCTCTCTCTGTGCTGTGGCCACGCCCCTCTTTCCCATAATGCCCGTCTTTGAAACGAAAGTGCGACCACCTATGTAAGGAATCAGAATAAACGGTAAACAGTAGACGAACCATGAGAACAGGAACCAGGGCAAAGACCAATAACAGAGAAAAAAAGGGGGGGGAATGGATTGCAGTTGCAGTGCCCTGAAAAGGAATGTTCAGGTAAGACAACGTTCTTTTTTCAGTGCACTGCTCCTGCAATCCATAGCTGGGATATACCCAAGCTCAGATCCCAAGGGCGGGAGACAGATTGCTCCGTAAGTCCTGGACCACATGGACACTCTGTAGGACTCGACGGCCAAAGGAAGCCTCGGCGGAGGCAAAGGTATCAACCCTGTAGTGTCTTATGAATGGCATTACAGAGGACCAAGTGGCAGCTCGGCAGATGTCCGAAACCAACGCCTGCGTAGCCCAGGCAGCCGAGGTCGCCGCACTGCGTGTAGAGTGAGGTAAGATCCCGGTAGGAACTGGCCGTGCCTTTTGTTCATATGCCGTAGAAATGCACGCTTTAATCCATCCAACTCGTTGCGCCCACGTGACACCCCTCCTGCGCGAGCTACACTGGCTCCCAGTGGTCTTCCGGGTGCGATTCAAGGTGTTGGTCACCACCTTTAAAGCGCTCCATGGCATAGGACCCGGGTACCTTCGAGACCGACTTCTGCCACCAATAGCCTCCCACCGACCAGTCCGCTCCCACAGAGAGGGTCTCCTCAGGGTGCCATTGGCCAAGTTATGTCGGCTGGCGACACCCAGGGGGAGGGCCTTCTCTGTGGGAGCCCCAGCCCTGTGGAATGAACTGCCCCCGGAAATACGTAAGATCTCCGACCTCCGGGTGTTTCGCTGTGCACTAAAGACCCTGTTGTTCCGCCAGGCCGGGCTATTAACATAACGATTTTAAATTGGGGTATTTTAAATTTCTGGGATTTTAATTGGAGCCTAATTATTTAATGATTTTAAATTTTAATTGTTGTTTTGTTCTGTGTTTTTAATAGGCTGTACACCGTCCTGAGTCCTTCGGGAGAAGGGCGGTATAGAAATAAAATTATTATTATTATTATTATTATTATTATTATTATTATTATTGTTGTTGTTGTTGTTGTTGTTGTTATTATTATTATTATTATTATTATTATTATTATTATTATTATTATTATTATCTGCCCACGGTGGATGGAGATATCTTTTGGCCCAAGGAAGTTGGATGAAAGAAAACCAGTAGGGCTTCTGTCCTTTGGAAAGATTCCATCCTGCGAATGTAGCGACAGAGAGCCCTGCGAACGTCAAGGGTGTGCCAATCTTTCTCACATTAGTGCTTGGGTGATGGGCAGAAATCAGGAAGGATGAGCTCCTGAGCGCGATGGAAATAGGAGTTCACTTTAGGCAAAAAAGCAGGATCCAGGCGAAGTATCACAGTGTTAGCCTGGAAGATGCAGAGGTCCTTTCTGATCGACAAGGCTATAAGCTCTGAGACTCTTCTGGCCGAGGTAATTGCCAAAAGAAAGGCCATCTTAAAGGACAAATACTTGAGGGGTACTGACCCCAGAGGCTCAAAAGGAGGAGACATAAGCGCCTGAAGGACAAGAGAAAGATCCCAGGTCGGGTATCGATGAACAGGCGGCGGGCGTAGGTTCATAGCCCCATGTAAAAAGCCTTTAAGCAGCGGATGCAGAGACAGCGAAGAGTAAGGCGGACACCTAATGATAATGGAGAGCACAGCAGCCTGTCGACGAAGAGTAGATGGTGACAAACCTCTGTCCAGGCCGGATTGCAAGAAGCACAGAACGTCAACAATCTGAGCCGAGGTAGGGTCCACCAGGTTGGTAGCGCACCAGGAGCAGAAAGTCCTCCAGGAAGACTCGTATATTCGCGATGTCAAAGGTCTCCGGGAAGCCTGGATCGTATCTATGACAGAGTCAGGGAGATGGTCCTTCCGCAGGATGACCCGCTCAAACGCCAGACGGCCAATTGGAGCCACCCTGGATCTGGGTGGCTTATGGCCCCCTGACGTAGGGAGAGACGGTCCAGCGGAATCACCCACGGATGAATGACGGACAGTGACACAAGGTCTGCATACCACAGTCAACGTGGCCAGTTGGGAGCCACTAGGAGAAGGTCCGCCTGTTCCTCCAAAAGCTTCCGAATCACCTGAGGAATCAGGGGAATTGGAGGGAAAGCGTACAAGAGACCGGAGGGCCAATGGCATCTGAGTGCGTTGTGATCCTCCGCCGTCTGGCATGGGTAACGAGTCACAAATCGAGGAAGCTGGGTGTTCGACAGGCTGGCGAACAAGTCTATGACAGGCATGCCGAAGATGAGGGTAGCCTCGTGAAATAGACTGGGATGTAGCTGCCATTCTGATTGGTCAAGACGTCTGCTGAGCCAATCGGCTCGGACGTTGTCTACACCCGAAATATGATCAGCCCTCAGCGAGAGAACATGACGCTCCACCCAATTCAAGAGCTTCTCCGCCTCCAACATCAGTGCTCTCGACCGTGTGCCTCCTTCTTTGTTTATATGGGCCTTGGCTGTAATGTTGTCCATGAGGACAAGGATGTGACGGCCTCTCAACTGAGGTTGAAAGTGACAGAGGCCAGTCGAATCACCCTCAGTTCCAAGAGGTTGATGTTGTGACCTCTTTCTGAATCGGACCAGCGTCCCTGCACTACCTGATTGTGGAGATGAGCCCCCCAGCCTAGAAGGCTGGCGTCTGAGATCAGTGTCAGTCATTTCGGGAGCAGAAAATATGAGCCCTGCTGAAGTGCCGGACCTATCCACCAGTTGATAGGCGAATTTGAGGTGGAAGCGACACCTTGTGAAGGGAGTCGCTGTGGCCTGTCCGTTGGAAGGGGAGCAGGAACCATTGTAACAGTCTCGTGTGTCGGCGAGCCCATGGCACAATTGAGAAGCACGAGACCATTTTCCCCAACAGTTGGGAGAGGTGGAGAAGGGGGACGGAACGAAGTGACAGAATTTGATGGACCAATTCGCAGATGCTCTGGATTCTGTCCGGGGAGAGGAAGACCTGTCCCTGAATCGAGTCGATCACCGCCCCCAAGTGCTGTAGAGTAGTGGACGGATAAAGGTGACTCTTCGGAAAATTTATTGAGAATCCGTGGTTCTGAAAGATCTTGATGACGAGCTCCAGATCCCGAGACGCTTGACTCCTGGAAGACAGAAGCAGGATGTTGTCAAGATAACACAAGACCCTCACTGGTATCCTTCTGAGAGAAGCCGCCACAACTGCCACTAACTTGGTAAAGGTCCTTGGAGCTGAGGACAAACCAAAGGGCATGGCGCAATATTGATAATGGTTGTTCCCAATCTGGAATCACAGGTACTGCCGGTGTGCAGGCAGTACCGTGACATGTAGATATGCCTCCCAGAGGTCGACAGATTGGAGGAAGTCCCCTCGTCGTACCCCTCCAAGAATGGACCGCAGGGAGTGCATCTTGAATCTGCGGTAATAGACAGACAGATTCAGCTGCTTTAAGTTCAGGATGGCCCTCCAACCCCCCGAGTGTTTTGGAACCAAGAATAGAGTTGAGTAGAAACCCTTGCCACGTTGATCCAGTGGAAACAGTTCTATTCCATTGATACGCAAGAGGTGGAGAACTTCCTCCCGTAATAGACGCTCCTTTTCGAATGAGAGGGAAGGTGGACAACAGACTGGCGAGATGGAGGGTGACCCAGGAACTCAATGGACAGGCCGGAGGACACCGTACGAAGAATCCACGCATCTGTGGTTGACTGTTCCCATTGGTGTCGGAAGAGTTGCAGGAGACCTCCAATAGGATCCTGCAATCTGTAGTCATTTTCCCCAGCGGGATTGTCGGAAACCTGAACCTTGGAAGGGTCGTTTGGCCGTAGAGGTGTTTCTGGGCCTGTCCCGAAAATGCTGTCGATCTGAGGAACGGTCAGCTCCGTGAAAGAACGAGCGCTGTGAATAGGGATTACCAGACCCCGACGAAGCCCGAAAGGGCTGGCGCTGGGAATAGGGTGTATAGCGCTGTTCAGGTCTGCGATACGAAGATGTTGGCATAACTTTCCGTTTGTCCTTGTCTTCGACAAGAACAGGGTCGAGGGCGGAACCAAAAAGGTTCGGTGCCTTGTATGGAGCCGCTGCTAGTTTCCATTTGGCCTTGGAGTCTGCTCCCCAATTCCTGAGCCAAAATAAGCGGTGCGATGTCACAGAAGAAGCTAATGCTCTTGAGGCGAACTACACCGAGTTCAAAGAGGCATCCGCTGAATATTCGGTGGCAGTCACGATTTTGTTTACATCTTGGTGAAGACGCGTATCCTCTGGCGGTAGCCTCTCCTGAAGTTGCCGCAACCAAAGCAGCGAAGCCCTATTAAAAAATGATGTAGCAGTAGCAGTCTTAATCGTCCAGGCAATGGCCTGATGTTCCTTACGAAAAGAGAGCTTCGATTTCCTGTCCTCTGATTTGAGAGCATCCAAGGAGTCTGTGGACAAAAGCGAAGATGAAGACAGATTCGCTATCGGCGGATCAACCACAGGCAGTGTCAACAAGGTGTCCAACTCTGGAGCTGCGCAATACAGTCTTTTGTCTAGACTATTGGGGCCCATCAACGAACCAGGTTGAGACCAGGGAGACTGTAGCACATCAGAGAAGAGTTGAGGACAGGGAATGAAGTCCCTGCCCGGCTTGGATGACAAAAACAAGGCCTCATGGGGAGCCGATGAGGAAGAAAGCTCGGAAGGTAACGAGGTTGAAGCACCCATGTTAGTGGTCTGGTGTGCTTTATGTAGAAGAGACTTGAATAAGGAGGTCCTGAATAAGCCAGAAAAGGCAGGGGCATCTGGTGTTAGGCCCTCATCTTCCGAAGATTCCAAGTCCTCCATTGCGTCGTCACCATGATCAGACTCATCCGATGAAGCAGGCGATAGGCGACAGGGAGACTTGGAACGAAGAGGAGCAGCCTAGTGAGAGACAGGTAGAGGCACCAACTGGGCCTGCTGCAAAGAGGACTGTTGAATACCAGCAGCCAGCAGGGAAGACAAGGCATTTGATAGCATAGCCTGGAAGTCTACCTAGGAGGACAGGAGCTGACCATCTGAGCCCCGAAGGCCTGCAGAAGTCGGGGTAAAGGTCGCCTCCGGCCAACGTATAGGCAGAGGATTAGGCTCAACAAGGCCCACTGCTGAAGCATCTGGTAACGATAGTGAAGCCCTCTTAGAAAGTCCCCTGGAAATACCTGATGGTGCCACAGTGGCAGCAAGAGCACGTGCCGGAGTGGAAACCGGGACTTGAGAAGCTGAAACATCAGGTGCCAAGGAGGAGTGTCCGTGAGATGGCAACGGATGGTCAGTTGCAAAAACGGAGGCCAAAGTGGCCTGTCTGGCCTTGGCATACTGACGCTCAAGCACCTTGTGGCATTGCAGGGTGTCCTTTTCCACCGCCAATGTGGATCTGGGCTGGCGAGAATCATTGGAAACAGAAGCAAGTCTCCCCCATGACTTTGACTTGTGTTTGGCTGGAGCCCTAGGTGGACTGGGCTTGTGGTCGAGGTCAGAAGACAGGGAGGAATCCGCCATCTCTAGTTCAGGTGTCAGAAATCACTGAGCCTCTTTATTTATTTATAAGGTTTTTAATTTTATTGAATTTATTTATTTATTTATTTATTTATTTATTTATTTATTTATTTATTTATTGGTAAATAAAATGGTATAGTAACAGGAACTATGTACAATCAGTCACCAGGAGTCCTGTGTGGTGATGGCTGAGATAATAATCAGCAAGAATCAACAACTGAGGCGGCTAAGAAGATTGACAAAGCTCAGGGATTTTCTCCAGGATATTAGAGCATGCCTAGGGACCCGACGCTACTGGGACAGCAAGGTGGCGGCAATAGTGAATGAAACAGCCGACGGGATGACACAAGTTACACCCCTGATCACGTAGAAGGTAAGTATCAGGCCGCAACAAAATGGCGGCCGACATTCAAGGTAAAATGGCTGGCGCAATAAAATACAGGCGATTCTGATCCGGTAGTTGGCAGGGATCAAGCCTCAGCAAATGGCCGCCGAAATCCAAATCAAAATGGCAGCTGCAATCAAAACCAGTCACTACGGAACAGCCAGATGTCAGGGGCGAAAGCTGCAAGTGAGGGAATCCCCAAATGGTTGGCAGGTGATCAAAGGTGAGAATTAAATAATGGCGCCGCCCAAAGGATGGGCGCCCACTGCGCTCACCACTGGCGGGTATCAAACGCCCTTGGGCGATCCTGGCGGTGACAACACTGTCTCCCAAGTCAGCCGATGTTGGAGCGGAAAATCTTCGAACAAAAGGTCAACGCCGGAAAAGCAAACGCGGCAGAGAGGTCTCCCCTCAGAACTGAAATGGCGAAAGAGACAGTATGTCAGAGCCTGCAGGGCGAACCAAGCGGTGAGCTCCGGAGCTACCTCTAAGAGAGCCAGGAAGCCTTCAAATGTCGAGAAAAATAGGCAAAAGGTGTGGGAGGGTATTACGGTGAACCGCAGACCCCGTGCTCACACCAGCGGCTGGAAACAGACGGGGAACCGCCCCGAAGGGTCGGAATCCCCGAGCTGCGGTCTGACAGCTGTCAGAAGTCCGTGCGAGGGACGGACTGGAGCCCGGGACACGTCTCGCGCGCCCTGCAGCTATCTGAATAGGCTCTCACCGAATTAAAAAAATAAAGAAAAAAACCTAAGTGCAATAAATCTAAAATAACACAAAACTTTCACCACGAAGAGAAATCCACACCAGTCCTGTCAGCAACTGAGTGAAAAGACTGGGGAATTATGGGAAAGAGGGGCGTGGCCACAGCACGGAGAGAGATAATAGAAAAAATATCACCCAGTCAAAGTTAAACAATGAGCAAACAACCCAGCTATGGATTGCAGGAGCAGTGCACTGGAAAATAGGATCTTCCAATATAAATATTAGGTCATCAGCATATGCTTGTACCTTATATTGTTGATCCTTAATATGCAATCCTTTTATCCCTGAGTTGCGCCTAATTTCCCTCAATAAAAGTTCTAATGTTAGGATGAATAGCAACGGAGAAAGCGGTATCCCTGTCTAATTCCTTTCTCGATGCAGATTTGTTCAGATACATCTCCATTAATTAAAATTTTGGCAGACTGCTTCGAATAGATTGTTCAAATTGCCCGGATAAACCTTTCCCCGATTTGCATATGTTGTAATAAGCCCACTAAAAAACTCCAGCTCAGGTCAAAGGCTTTTTGCGCATCCACAAAAACCAAAGCCAATTGTTTATCAAGGTGGGTTTCATAATGTTCCAAAACATTCATGATTATTCTCACGTTGTCTCTAATCTGCCTACAGGGTAAGAAGCCATTTTGATCTTCGTGTATAAATTGACTTAGGAAACCTTTTTGCCTCTCTGCTAATACTGCCGCAAATAGTTTGTAGTCTGCATTAAGGAGCGAAATAGGTCTATAATTCTGGATTAGGGATAAATCACTACTATCCTTCGGCAAGAGGGTTATTAATACTTCTGACCAGGAGTTCAGGATCTTTCCCTCCCTGATTACCCCATTAAATAGGTCTGTCATATAAGGGTTTAAGACTTCCCAAAGTGCCTTATAATATTCTATCGGGAGACATCCGTACCGGGAGTCTTTCCTGTTTTTTGTTTTCCCATAACCCTTTCAATTTCCCCTTCCGTTATCTCCCTGTCCAGTATTTCCCTAGACAGATCCGATATTCTGGGTAGGTCAGATTCTTCTAGGTATTTCCTTATTTCCTGCTCAGGCTTATCTTCTTTTCTATATAAGTCAGTATAAAATTCCTGCGCTATTCTTTTCTTCCCTTCTTCCCCTGTGATCCAATCACCATTTCCATCTCTCAAGTTGTGAATTCTACTCTTTTCCTTTTCTTTTTTTAATCGGTATGTAAGCCATCTTCCCTGTTTATTTGCATTTTCAAATTGTCGTTGTTTCATCCACCTAATTTTTTTTTCTAAATCCTCTTGGTCTAGTATTTCAATTCAATTTTATTTATTGATTAGCCCTTTGGGCCATATCAAGTGCAGAATTACAAAGACAAATCATTACAAAGGTTTGGTAAAACAAATTAAGTAAGATTGGAATAACTTGCAATTAAAATACAATTAGAATAAAATACGATCTAAAATAAAATCGGGATAAAATACAATAATTTAAAGCACCATTTAAATATAATTAAAATTATATTATAATGTCGCCCCTGCATCTACCCAATCAGTGTTAACTGCTCTTAAAATTACATTGTTAGATCAAGTGATCATTCTTACAATCTACCACATTTTGCTGCACCAACTTTGTCCTCCTTCCCATCAACTTTACCACAAATTTAGCAATCCATTTTACCAACTGCAAGTTGGGACCTAACAAACAATATCGCAAAAAGTGCTCTTTAGACTTAGGGGTGCTGGTATAAAAGATCCTGCCCAGTTGATGTTCCCTCAGGTCTGAATATAGGGGACAATCAAAAATTACGTGGGACGTTGTTTCGACTTCCCCCGTCCCACATAGACAGACCCTTTCCCTTACAGGAATACCCTTATATCTACCCCAGAGTATATTTGTTCCAAGTTGGTCCAACCTCAATTTTGTAAAGAATCTTCTCAGGACGGGAAACAAAGGCACAGCTAAATATTTTTCTATTTTGAAAATTTGTTTATTGGCTGATAACCAGGGGCAAACTTTTACTGCTGTCACCTTGCAATATCTGATTGGGCACTTATGTCCTTAAATCTCTGTGCAATCCAATTTTGGATCTGCCTATAGTCGTACTGCTGCCAATTTAAAGGGATACCAGAGCTAGATACCTGCTTCAGAACTCTTGATAACCAGTTATTTTTATTACTTGAGATAATCTGCTCCATTAGCGCTAATTTTGGTAACCTCCCTTTCTCCATCTCGATTATTCTCAACCAATAATAAACAGTCTTCAACAAGGCCCTAGTGCCAGTCGCATGGACTCCTGTTTCTGCCCTTACTACACATGCTGGGGTTCCGGGGGACACTGCCAAAATTCTCCTCAGGAACTTATTTTGAGGGGTTTCCAGCCCAGGCAGCTTAACTGACCCCCATATTTCTGTCCCATAGGTAAGTACTGGTTCGATTTTCGCCTGGAAGACCTTTAGCACTGGGATTAATGAAGATGGAGTTTTCTCTAAAATAAGTTTGTTTAATTGAGCCATCCGAGCCATGGCCTTCCGAGCTCCAGCTTTTACCTGCTTATTCCATTTGCCATTTGTTTGAAATACTAGCCCTAAATAGGTAAATGACTCAACTTGTTCTATTCTTCTGTCATTTAAAACCCATCTCCTTATATTTTGTTGCCATTCCAGGGGAGAATCCCCAAACAATGCCAAAACATCACGGCTAACCGGCAGGGAAAGGGGGGAGGATGCCCGACCCACTGTTGAGTGCAAAGGCTGGCAAAATCCGTCAATCTTCTGTTGCTTTTGAGGATTGGTTCCACCTTCCTTACTGTTTGGAGAGCAATATGCCATCTTTCTTTTCTTCCCCTTGGGAGAGGCCATCCAGACTCCAGTCAAACACAGCTGCAAAGGTTCTTCCCTGGGGCAAATCAGTCGCTATATGACTAAGCCACAGTCAGGGATCTTAGGTTGTCTGAGCACTGGATGGCTGCCATGGATAGCTGGTTTGCTTAGTAGGGAAGACTTACTTCCTCTCATTCACTAAATGCTTCACCAGCTGGAGTAAAAGCTGAGGTAAAAAGCCGGGATAAAAAGTGAACCTTTCAAATAGTAAAATTGATAGCTAAAAGTTAAAAAGTTAAAAATTAAAAATTAAAATTGAGAGTTAAAAATTAAAAATAAAAATAGAGAATAAAAAGTAAAAAGGGGAAATAAGGGTTAAATTTGATTTAAAAGTTAAAAGAGTATTTTAAAAGGATTTAAAACGGATAAAAATAGAGAGTAAAAAGGAGAGCAGGCACAAAGCTGCTACTCACTCCTCTTGGTCTAGTAAATTAATTTGGTGTTGCACTAATTTCAAATTTATATTAAGTTCTCTATTGTTTGGGTCCTGTTGCAATGCAACCTCACTTCTTGTCAGGTCTTCTAATAATTTGTCTCATTTAGCCTTCTCCTTCTTCCGTTTCCCAGCTGTATAATTTATCACTAAACCCCGAAACACTGCTTTAGCTGTTTCCCATACATTTAAAAAGTTTGCATCTTCATTATTATTTTCCCGGAAGAAAAAACCCATCTCCTTCTTTACATAAGTTAAAAATTGTTTGTCTTTGAGGACCCTCATGTCCATTCTCCACCTAGGCCTTGTTTTCAACCCTCCCCATGATATCCAGAGTGGATTATGGTCTGCCCACTCATTGACACCTATCTCTACTTTCTGTGTTCCCTGCCGCAATTCCGACATCCAAGCCGCATCTATCCGCGACCAAGATGAGTGCCTGGCGGAGAAGTATGTGTATTGTCTATCTTCTGGATGTTTTTCTCTCCAAATGTCTTTAAGTTCAAACTCCTCTTGTATTTGATGGCAAATAATAGGCAGTCTTTTCTTTACAGAGCTCTTTTTCCCCTCCTGTTTCCTGTTTCTAGATATATAGTCTTTATCTTTATCATCTATGGCGTTAAAGTCCCACACTACACAAATGTGTGAGTAATCATATTCTACCAATTTACTATAGAGACTCTGAAAAAAGTCTTTCTGATTCCCATTGGGTGCATAAATACAAACCAGTAAGCATTTTTTACAACAAATTTCTACTTCAATCATTAGAAGTCTCCCTTCTTCATCTGCAAAAATTAATTTCGAGTTTATATGCCTTTGGACATAAATTGCTATTCCTCTTTTTTTAGTTTCCGCTAAAGACGTATATAATTGACCCAGTTTGGTATAATTCAATAAATAAAGATGATCCCTTTTCACATGTACTTCTTGAAGGCATATTATATTCAGACGTGCTTTTATTAATTTATTAAAAATCTTTTTTGTCTTATTTGGGCTATTCAGCCCATTGATGTTAACTCCCCCATCCCTTCTCCCTTCTGTTGCCCTTACTTGCCTTCTGCTTGGAGTTTCTTTTTTGTTTGCCTTGTTTCTCTCTGGCTCAGTCCCTCAACTCCTATCTCTGCCTCTATTTGCGTCTGTCCTCTTCCTTTCTTTCTCCTGCCTAGCTGTTCTGGTTCCCCTCTCTCTTCCTCCTCTAATAATTCTTCCCCACTCTTGCTCTCCGACTCTTCTCCCACATCCGATTCTGAGGGGTTCATATATCTGATAAGAAAATCTCTGGCATCTCTAAGGTTGTCAATTCTCACTTTTTTATCTGCCCACATAAATTGTAACCCTTCCTGTAATAGCCACCTATATAGCACTCTGTGTTTTCTTAGTTGAGCAGTTAAGAAATGATAATTTCGCCGTAATTCCCATACCCGTCTGGGGAGTTGTTTCAGAATTATTGGTTGTTTGTCTTTATATGTTACCGTTTTGTCTCTGGACTTCAAAATCACTTCTTCCTAAGTGTTTTCTTGGATAATCTAACATGGACCTCTATCGGAAGTTTCTGCCTCCTGGCGAAACTCGTATGTACACGGAAAACGTCATCAATATCTCTCAGAACATCTTCCTTAGCTATCTCCAGAATCCCAGCCAGAATGTCTGCCACTATATCTCTTAGAGGCTCCCCCCGTTCTTCCACCACATTTTGTATCCTCAGATAAAAAGCTGATTTTTCCATCTCGAGAAAAATAATTTCTTCTTCGAGGGCCCTATTCACTGAGAACTGCTCTCTTTCACTTCCATCCAGTCTCTCCTTACATTGTCGCACTCTCTTCTCTACATCTTGTACTTTACTCTCCTGTTGTGTCAACGCCCCCTGCACACCTTCCAGTCTCTCGTTCAACATTTTAATATCATTTCTGACAGCTCCCAGCTCCCCTTTAAGATCTGATGTTAAGTCCTCTAAATAAAAAGCCCAGAATTAAACTTAAAATGCTTCAAGAGGTGAAAGAAAGAGGGGGATTCAGTTTACCAAAATGGGAATATTATTATCAGGCTGCAAACTTAGTTTGGATAAGGGAATGGATCCTGCTGAGAAGAAGACGATTGTTGATTCTGGAAGGTTCAGAATTACAACAGGGTTGGCACTATTTTCTTTGGCAAGATAAGGTTAAAAAATATATGAGCTTTGCAGGTCATTATGTAAGGAACATCTTAATTGAAACAAGGAGAAAAATCAAGGGTAAATTCTACTTCTTGACCCTGTCTTGGTTGGTCCCACTAGAAGCTATAACATATAGCTCACTTTACAATAAAGAAAAACACCTATCTTCCCGGGAGCTATTGGATGCTCAAGGCCATTTAAAAACAAGAACTGAGTTAGATCTTCAGGGAATAGAATTGGATTGGTGGTTTTATGCCCAGATCAGCTCTAAACATAAGAAAGACAAGGAAAAAGGTGGCATAGATATGACCCAGCTAGAAATAGATAATATTATATTAGGAAAGGAGGAAAGAATGTTATTCAAGATTTATAAACTCTTAATAAATTACTAGATAGGGGATGAGATTGTTAAAGATTCAATGATTGCCTGGGGGAGAAATATTGGTTACTCAATTGAGTTGGTAAAATGGGAAGAAATATGGACGAAACAACTGAAACTCCTGATGGCAACCAATTACAAAGAAAACTTGTATAAGATGGTGTATAGATGGCATTTCCCTCCTACCCAACTATCTAAAATGTTCCCAGTACTCTCCCCAAACTGTTGGAAATGTGGGGAGATAGGTACTTATTTTCACGTATGGTGGACCTGCCCCAAGGTAATTGAGTTTTGGAGAGTTATACAGGGATGGATATTAGAAATCACTGGATATAAATTACAATTGAAACCAGAATACTATCTATTAAATATAAGGCCAGATGAGATAGGCACGAATACATGGTGTTTGATTGTATATATCACAACTGCAACAAGAATATGTTTTGCTCAATATTGGAAGGGGAAAGACTTACCGGCTGAAGATTTGATTTTGGGAAAAATTATGGAATATGCAGAAGCTGACAGGTTAACAAAAATTTTGAGAGATCAAAAGGATTCCGCATATTTTCAATGCTGGGACCCAATGGTATACTTGGTTGAATAATAGAATAAAAAGAAGATAAGGTTAGTGTAGATTTTATATCTTACTTGTATATTTTGACTGAAGTTAATATATTGTGTAAAGCTCCCGTCGTGATCTGTATATGAGTAAATACTTTGTTTGTAAAGAAATAAATAAAAATTTAAAAAAAAAAAGAAATATAAATTTGTATATAAGAATATGTAAATAGTTTCTATTTATACTTTCTGATTATTGATGAATATATACAGGGATATTTTGGGGATGTTACACCATGACAGAAAAATTATTATACATTTGTTTTTGTTTTTTTGAACTGTAATCAAAATTTATTAATTAAAAAAAAAAAACAAGCAAGCTCAGTAAGCATCAAGGACCCCTCATATAATCTCTCTTTCCCTCCCTCCCTCCTCTCTCTTTCATTGGGAGATAGCCATTTTCCAAAGACACTCCATTTGGGAAGCATGGATGCCTTCCAGTGATGGGATTCAAGTAATTTAACAACCAGTTCTCTGCCCTAATGATTTCTTCCAACAACCAGTTTGCCAAATTGCTCAGAAAGTTAACAACCGGTTCTCCCGAAGTGGTGCGAACTGGCTGAATCCCACCACTGATGCCTTCCCTCCTGACTGATGTATTACTGATAGTATTACTGCTATCTGCTGATGCTTTAGTTCTACACATTTGGGGATAACTTTGCTTTCTAGACAGATTGAGTATGAATACAATATAAAGATGATGTCTTTTTAAAAATCTATAATATTGAACCTCTAATGAGGTTAATGATGGCATCTGTATATATGTATATATTCAATGCAAATTGGTGTCTTCGTTGTTGGCAATGCATAAATATCATACTCCAAATAGTAATTTCTTCATAATAAAAACTCCATTGGAGTGATGGCCTGATGCAGATGGTTTAGTGATGTACCTCATGCAAATTTCTAGAATTCTGATTGTAAATAGTGAATGACTCCCTTCAGGCTTTATTAGAAGGATGTTGGAATTTTTAATTCTTTAATTCTATGTAAATAAATGTGGAAGAATATAAGGAAGCTTTTGAAATATTTTTTTCATCATATTCTCAAAATAACTCTTTACTAGTTGGTTTTTCATTTCAGCACCAAAGAGTTCAACTATAGCTGCACTTACTTATCTGTTTGTGTATTACACTGCCCAATATTACCATAGTTTTTGCATGCACATTAACAGTTAGACCTTGAAGAACCTAACAAGGAGTTCATATTTCAAAAAACAAATGAGGAAGTACCCCTTGGGCTTTATACAGAACTTCAGAAATGGTCTGCAAATTTATTTGCCTTTTGGAGGATTGCCAGCTGCAAACATCAGGGTGAGACAAAACCAATGATATACATCTTGCTTAACAAAGATTACAACCCTCTTAAATTATTATATTTAATTATATTTTTCTGGTTCAACATCTTTCTTTGTGGCAGGTCCCAATCAGTATTGATGGGGAGTGAGAGGTGGTGTACTTTCTCCACTCCTTTCTAACATCTGTATGAAACCTCTGGGTAAAATCATGTCACCATGGGTTGACATATATACTGTATGCTGATGACTCCCAACTCTATATATCGACTCTTGGTGACCCAAGTGTTGCACTGGTCATCCTTTCACGGTGCCTACAGGCTGTGGTGGCCAGAATGGGGGTTAGGCTTCAACTAAATCTGGGTAAGACCAAATGGCATGCATTTTGACTCTGGATGAGGTGATACTGCTCCAGAAAGACACAGTCCACAATTTGGGTTTTCCTGGACTTGCGATTCCAGTTCGAGGAACAGGTGGCAGTCGCAGCTAAGAGAGCCTTTGCACAACTTCGTGTTGTGCTCCAGTTGCATCCTTTCCTGGACCTGCACTCAGTCATTCAGTCCCTAGTAATCTCATGGTTTGACTATTGTAATTCACTCTACATGGGGCTACCCTAGAAGAGCAATTAGAGCTATAGCTGGTGCAGAGTGCTGCAGCACAGCTAGTTTTGGGGGATCCAAGAATGGCCCCTATAATATCACTGCTCCACATGCTGCATTGGTTACCAGTCTGGATGCAATTCAAAGTGTTGGTGATCACCTTTAAAATCCTTCATGGAGACCTCAGTCATCATGGAGCGGCCAAGGGAACGGAGCTCCATACCCAAAACCTGAAAATCATCATGGAGCAGCCAAGGGAATAGAGCTCCATACCCAAAACCTGAAAATTCTATGTCAGGAGCCCTTTAAGGGCAATACTGATCCCGGAGAGATAGGTAAAATAAAGAGGAAACTCTGAAGACGCCAGGTGAAAAATGATATTCCATGCGGATGGGGCAACCGGCAGCGAAGGAATCAGCCTTCAAGGCAGATCTGGAGTGATGACAGCCGCATGAGCAGGAAGCAAAAAGTGGAAAACAACAGCTTCATTTGGTGGATGAGAAAACCCCAGAAAGGAGGTGAGGACTGTTTTGTGGACTGAAGGTGTGGAAAGAGTTAGGCTCTAAGGAGACGAGCAGAGTGTGTCCAGAAACAGCAGCGACTAAAATGGAGTAGAACAGAGAGTGGAGTGACAGAGTGGAATGAGATTAGTGTGAAGAAGTGAAGAGCCCAAACAGTGGATTGTACAAAACGTGAAAGATTAAAATTAATTGTCACAGGATTATAAAGGAGTAAAAAGACTATAAGAAGTGGAGAGTGGAGAACACGAAGATAGACAATTGGAGGAGATAAGCGGTGATTAAGAGTCTTGGAAAAACTGACTATATAGGACTAAAAACAGACTTTAGAAAAACGGAGAAAGCTAATACCTGGTATTGAAACTTTCTGTGGGAGAGAGAACATTAATATAACTATTATGGATATATAACTATGAACTATCACAATTGAGATTACTGGAATATTGAATATACAGAGGCAAAGAAAGAAGGAAGAGGCGCCATCTTGTGGATTTGATCAATAAACTGTGTGAAAAACAGAAAGTAAGACTAATGCAATATTGCAGCATATGGACATAAGCAGAAATTGAACAATAAGAAGAAAAGGTGTGAGAATAAAGCAAGAGCTTTTATAAATACAAATACTGAAGAGATAGAAGGAAATGAATTAATGCAACTGAATAATTACAATAATAAGTAATTGAATTGAGACAATAATTGTAATATAGTAATGAAATATAGATGAAGTTGATTATTTAAATTTACTTATAAACGTATATAGGACTGATATTGGCTGAGATCTAGAGCAGTGATAAAATACTGGGATTCTAGAATAATATATTTATATGCACTGTGGTTAGAGCTATAGTATTTTATATTAAATATACTAAGTGTATCATTAACTATATAATATAATATTAGGATAAGAAAAGATATAATTTTATATACTGATGTTATAGGTTTATACACTGCTGAATAATTAGATATATATATAGTATATTTATAAAATAAGTATAGAGTGTATTGATTGAAAATTAACTCAAATTATAAAAATAATTTGTTATTAATCATTATATGTTATTGTGGAGAAATATCAGTCAAGTGATAAAAATGATGAGCACAATGACCATATCTAAGGTAGGGGAAAAAACAGCTACAAACCCCATACTTATGACAATGTCGCCTTCAAATAAAAGAACACTAGAGACATGTTGGGAAAAGAAAAATCAGAGTCGGCATTGAATGTTCAGAGTATGCAGTTCACCCTGAAATTGATTCAAGGAACGATGATGAAGCCGGAAGAGGCAATAGCAGACAACCATGAGGAAACGAAAACACATCATAAAGAAATTAAGAATGAAATCAGAGAAATGAAAGGTGATATTAAAAACATGAATGACAAAATAGGGATTATTCAGCAAGCTATGATAGAAAATGATCAGAAAATAAAAAGGGCAAAACAAAAATGGACAATATTGACTGTAAGATGGAAATGATGGAACAGAAGTCTATGCAAGTGAACAGAGAATTGGCCGAGTCAATAGCCTTCCTTGAGATGGAAAAAGCGTCTTATTATTTACGATTTCAAAATATTACGGAGGAAAAAGAAGAGGATTTGGATGAGAAAGTGATGGAGATACTTGCTGAGATGTTGCAAAAAGATAAACAAGAAATAAGAAGAGATACAGACAAAATTTACCGAATGCATACGAATTATGCACGAAGGCATAGATTGGCCAGAGAAGTTCTCGTACAGTTTACTAAACGAACAATAAGGGATGAAATATATATAAAAAGCAAGAAAAGAACCGATAATATACAAGGGCAAAGAAATCATAACATTGAAACCAATACCACGTAGGATACAAAATCAGAGAAGACTGTTTTTGTTAAAGAAGAAGAATTTTTAACAACCCAATTAGCAAGATCTAAGGTTATGTTCAGATGGCTGGTGCCGGAAGGTATACTTATAACTTGACAAGAAAATTTTTTTAAGATAGATACACTGGAAAAAGCGCAGGAGTTTTATGAACACTATTTCACACAAGAAGACCAAGAAAGCAGGGAAGAGTCGGAAAGTAGAAGTCAGGAAGAAAATCAAATAGAGGAAGTAGAGCGAGAAAGAGAAGCAAAAAAGACACAAGAAAGAGAATGAGTAGAAAGAGAAGGCGCAAAAGTAAGGGTATTAAGAGAGACCAAAAAAACACAAAAAAGCAGCTTAAGTAAGAAATGGGAGAGGCAATTAAACTCTTTTCTGTAAATATAAATAGATTAAATATACCAAGAAAAAGAACACAAACATTTGCTAAATTATGGAAGTTGGAGGCAGACTTGATATACATACAGGAAGTGCATATTAAAAAAGAGTACAGTATATTGTTAGATAATGCAAAAATAGGGACACTCTATACAACACTCGCACACAAAAAGAAAATAGGAGTTGCAATACATGTTAAATATTCGAGACCGACTTCTGCCACCAATAGCCTCCCACCGACCAGTCCGCTCCCACAGAGAGGGTCTCCTCAGGGTGCCATCGGCCAAGTTATGTCGGCTGGCGACACCCAGGGGGAGGGCCTTCTCTGTGGGAGCCCCAGCCCTGTGGAATGAACTGCCCCCGGAAATACGTAAGATCTCTGACCTCCGGGTGTTTCGCTGCGCTCTGAAGACCCTGTTGTTCCGCCAGGCCGGGCTATTAACATAACGTTTTAAATTGGGGTATTTTAAATTTCTGGGATTTTAATTGGAGCCTAATTATTTAATGATTTTAAATTTTAACTGTTTTGTTTCTGTGTTTTTAAATAGGCTGTACACCGCCCTGAGTCCTTCGGGAGAAGGGCGGTATAGAAATAAAATTATTATTATTAATTATTATTATTATTAAAGAAAGAATAAAATTCAAATTAATATATTCGGATGAAGAGGGCAGAATTTTGATGTTAGAATTGGAAGTGGAGCAAAAACTTTTATTTATGGTAATATATGCACCAAATAAAAATCAATATGAATTCTTCAAAAAGATACATAATAAAATAATGGACTTGGAATATGAAAATATTTGTATAATTGGGGACTTTAATGCAATAGTCGATGTTAAAAAAGATTATAAAAGTAATAAGAAGAAGAAAAAGAAAAAGAAAAAGAAGAAAAATATACTACCAATATCATTTTTCAATATGGCATCAGAACTGAATCTTCAGGATGTTGGAGAGAGACACATAGGACAAATAATCAGTACACATTTTACTCACATCCGCATTAATCTTGGTCCAGGATTGACGTGGCCTGGATGACATCAGAATTACGAAATGGGATAGATGAAATAGAAATAGGAATCAATGAGTGGGCAGATCATAACCCAATAAAAATAAAATGGAAAGGCCAGAAACAGAAAAAGAGATGGACAATGAATCAAAGCTTTTGTAAAGATAAAGAATACAGACAGATGTTAGAAAAGGAATTGACATTATTTTTTATGGTAAATAAAAAGGAAGACACTTAGACACAAAACTTATGGGACACTACAAAAGTTTATATACATGGATTGACAATAGAGTATAAAGCCAGGAAAAATAAGGAAAGGAAATTTCAACAAGAAAGACTACAAGAGGAACTTAAAAAAGAATATGAATTACAGAAGGACCCCCAAAATAGTAAGATAAAAGAAAAACAGGGAATTAAAATCAATTCAAGATTTGAAACAACAAGGATTAAATATGGAATGGTAGTCGTATTTACAAATAAAAACCAGATTCAAAAAGGATCAGGACCAATATGGCATATACAGAGAACAATTGGATATAGATAAAATTTTATTAGGATCAGGGAAAAAATGATCACAAAAATTTACAATTTCTTATTAAAATACAAAATGGAAGATGAAACCGTAAAAGAAACGATGATCTGTTGGGCAAAAAACCTTGGGCACAATATAGAATTAGAAAAGTGGGACAAATTGTGGGATAGAAACTTATTAAAGAAGAATATAAAGTCCAAGCATTCACTAACAATTTGGTATTTATATTGGAAGACTGACTAGAATCTGGCCTAAAACTGATTCAAAAAGTAGAAGAATTTGGTGAGGCAACAGGGCTTAAGATCAATAAAAATAAATCCAAATTAATAACCAAAAACCTTACAAAGAGACAAGAAATTGAATTGGAAGATAAAATAAAAATGCAAATAACCAAGAAAATAAAATACCTAGGGATTTGGCTAACAGCTAAGTGCTCCTCAATCAAGGAGGATAACTATGATAAAATATTACAGCAAATAAAAAAAGATTTGGAAAAATGGAGAAATTTACAGATTTCATTTCTTGGGAGGATCGCAACTGTCAAAATGAATATACTGTCGAAAATATTATTCTTGTTTCAGATTATTCCAATAAAACTAGGGAAAACATTCTTTGAAGACCTAAATAAATTAATTACTAAATTTATATGGCAGGGGGAAAAACCTAGATTTAAATTAAAACTTTTACAGGACACTTGGCATTACCGGAGTGGGAAATATACTATCAGGCATCTATTTTAACTTGGTTAAAAGATTGGATGGAATTAAGAAATAAAAAGGTTTTAGCTATAGAAGGACACGATCTGCAAGCAGGATGGCACACATTCCTTTGGGATGAAAACTTTAAAAGTCATAGCTACTTTCAAAGGCATATAATAAAGAATGCTCTTTTACAGACTTGGCAGAAAATTTTTAAAAAGCACTATATAAAAATTCCAACGTGGTTATCCACAATGGAAACATTGAAACATCCAAACTTAATTAATATAGATAAGGTAATTAGATATAAGGATTTGTTAAATGAACAGTGCTGCGTCCAGGCTCTCCTCCAGTCTACAGACGCAGCCGTGCTCTGATTGGCTGATATATCTTCAGGTTATTTACATGTCTAGATAGTAAATTGACAGGGAGAGATATATCAGGTCTGGTCCAATTAGCTATATAAATAAATATAGAGCAATGAACCGATTGTTGATTGATATAGTCTATTTTCATTAAAAGTTTCATCATCATTATACATATTTCTTATAAAATCAGCCTGCATAGGCATATCAGATAGTTTAGCATTGGTCATGTTGCATTTTAATAACAATTCTAAAAAAATTTCTTTTTGTGATAGTATGAAACCATTCTCAGTTTTGGTAATTTGAACTCCCAGGTATTTATCAATCTTTCCCAATTATTTTAGTGAAAAATGTTCATTGAGTTTTTGAGCAAATTGATCACACTTGGATTTACTTTTACCGATGTATAAAATATCGTCAACATATACTAATACCTTTTCATAGGAACCCTGATCTCTCCTGACAAACACACATTTGTCAGCTGATGTGGCAGTGAAACCTATCAGCCCAAGTTTTTCAGAAAGACAATCGTACCAACGCTTACCCGATTGTCGCAGACCATAGAGACTTTTCTTTAATAACCATGTTTTGCCCTCATCTTGGTCAATTCCTGGTGGTGCTCTGACATAAATTTCTTTATTTAGTTGTGTGTGTAAGTACGCTGTCTGTACATCAAATTGAAACACATGTTCATTTAGAATTGATGCAATGACTAGTGCAGTTTTTACACTTTCTGACCTGACAGTAGGAGAAGTATGTGACATAGCCTCAGAGTCTAATAACCAGTAATTTCCTTTCTTACCCCTGTTAAGGATGGGATCAATATCCCTGAATCCGTTTACATATTGACTATTGTTCCTATCTTTTTCTCTTTCGGATACTCTACCCCTTCTTGGACTAGGTGATTTCTTGCCCCTTGAGTTAATACTTATTCTTTGATTACTATGAGTCCTGTCATAATATCTCTGCCTGGAATTAGATCTCTTTCTATGGGCATTGATATTGTGTGTTCAGACATATTCATTAATTGGTCTTTCTCTAAAATTTCTTGGGCAATCTTTCTTAAAATGATCCTTTGAACCACATGTATAGCACCCTTGTAGGACATTTACTTGCTCATCAAAATCCACCCTCCTTGTATTTCTGTTTCCCCTACTCATTAATGCTCTATCCCTTCTGAGGTTATCCTCAGCTATTAATCTTCCAGATAGACTTTCAAGAGATAAATTTCTGTATTCTGGGTTATCTAACTGATTAAGAAAGTTGTCCCAGGATGAATCGAGGGAATTGATAATAATACTAATAAAACTCTCTTCAGATATAATTTCTCCCCTTTGTAATGCTATGAGATCTCATAGCATTTAATTTAAGCAAATGTTCATTCATGCTCACAGCTGGCTTTAATCTGGCAGAGTGAAATTCTCTAGAAATTCTAGAGGTAGTACTTCTGTTTTTGCTGTGGAAAAGATTACAGATTTTTTTCCATATTTTGAATATTGTAGAACTATTGGGTATAATGTAGTAAATAGCTGGTTCAAGTGAGCTTAGCAATAAACATAATGCTTTATGGTGGACGCAATCCACTTCTAATGACCACGGTTTTTCGGGTGGACTCAATATGAGGAAAAGTGTGTTTTCTCTCATTAAAGCAATTTTAAATTGTTGGGCCCATTCTATTAAATTATTACCTGTGGCGCATAATTTAGGGAAACCGTTTGGCAGAATGTTAGGTTGTGTACCACTGTTATTCACAAATTATTGTTGAAGGTGACCCTGAACGCAGGGGTGAAATCTAAATTTTTTTGCTACTGGTTCTGTGGGGGTGGCTTAATTAGTGGGCGTGGCTTGGTGGCAAGGTGACTGGGTGGGCGTGGCCAAGTCAATGTCACTTCTTTGCCCTTTTTTAACCTACAAAACACAACACAACACAACTGGCTCACTGTCACATATAAATGCCTAATATATCCATAACACCCCTTGTTCTATATTGTCAAGGTTAACACCCACTTTCTTATTTCCATTACCACTCCCTCTTACATTTGACCACGCCTCCATGGTATATAAGGGGCATACGCGAGGCACTGGCTTCTTCTTCTTCTTCTTCTCCACCTGCAAGTAAACAGAATTGGATAAATAAATAATGATTGATACATACCATTGTCTCTGAGTATTTATTGGGCTAGATCCTTGTACATTAACACTCACCCACAATGTAAAAGCAGCTGTGCTAGACTCAAAATGGCCCCGCAACAAGCAGGAACCTCACACAGCCACAAAAAGCCCCCCAAAAAAACAACTTTCACACTTTACACACACACAACACAACACAACACAACTGGCTCTCCCACAATGTAAAAAGCAGCTGTGCTAGACCCAAAATGGCCCCTGCAACAAGCAGGAACCTCACACAGCCACAAAAAGCCCACACTTTACACACACAAAATTCCACATACAGCTTTGTGAGATTTTGTGTGTTTGTGTAGTTAAGAGTGAAACACTACAGAAACACACTAAATCTCAGAAAGCTGCACAAATATTATTTTATTTTTATTTATTTTTATTTTTATATAAAAGCAGCTAAATTTAAAACTTCCTAAACTTTAAATGGCTAGGTCTAAAAAAAGAACAACTAAAAAAAACCCCAATTAACTATTTTTTTAAAGCTCCCAAAGGGGAAAAATCTTACCCAATAGAACAGGGGTCTCCAACCTTGGCAACTTTAAGACTTGTGGACTTCAACTCCCAGAATTCCTCAGCCAGCTTTGCTGGGAGTTGAAGTCCACAAGTCTAGGCAGGAAGGCAGGAAGGCAGAAAGAGCTGCTCACCGATGAGCTTGATTGCAGGCAGGGAGATTCAGTTGCTTGCTGATGCATGGATTGCGATCATCATGTGATCAGCAGCTAAGGTAAGCAAGCTGGAGGCTGGGGAGGGGGGAGAAAAAAAGAAACTTTTTTTCTTTTACATGGCTCTGGCGATCCAAGCTGAGTTGCCTGATTAGCAGGCAACTCAGCTGGGATCGTCAGAGCTTGGCTGGTCAGAGCCATTTAAAAGGAAAAAAAGGCTCTGATGATCGTGGGGCTCAGCTGGGCATGGGGGGTGGGGAAGGGATTTTTGCTACCGGTTCTCCGAACTGCCCGCCGCCATCGCTACCTACTCACCCGAGCCAGTCTGAACTGGGAGCATTTCACCCCTGCCTGAACGTGAGAATATTGACAGAAGGGTATGGGTATACATGTAGTAAGGTTTGAAAATTCTGTTGGTCTTCTTTCTTGACAGGTGATCGAATTTTGTTGAAGTATACAATGATTTATCTTGTGTTGATTGCTGATTGGAGATATTCTCTGTGTGGTTGCTGTCAGATGTGGCATTTCAGAAGATTGTTGAATGTTTGGATTCTCACCTTTCAAATTCAGTAGAAAAGGATTGTTGCCTGAAGATTGACTTTGTTTAGCAGGGTAGAATCTTTGCATATAATAATCGCCCTGTTGATGTAGATTGGATGACATCATGGGTACAGTATTATTAGGTATGCTTCCATGAATGGTTTGATCTCCTGAAGTAGTTGCAGTCATTGCTTGAGGTTTTGTTGAAAAAATGCGATAAAACTGAGAGATATCTTCAGTAAACATTGTATTCATTCTGAGAACCTCAGCTGAAGCTGGGTCGTTGTTTACAATGTTGCTTTTCGAAGACGTTTTTGTCTGAGTTTTCTTTAAAAACCTGGCTGCTTCTTCTGTCTTCTGAGCTGTTGTTAGTGAGGTACCTGAATAGCGATCTGCTTAAGTTTCTCGCCAAAATGGAGGCTGTGCATTCTGAGGCAACTGAACAGAGGGGGACACAGTGGAAGAAGAGGAGGGAGATGTAAATCGCCTCAGCCAACCCAGAGACCGGAAAGACAATAAGGAAAAAACAACAAGCCAGATGTCCTGCCTGAGCTGTGCAGGACAACACACGAGAGCTACCTGCAAATTTCGGAACACAGACTGTCTGAGGTGTGGTAGAAAGGGCCATTTAGCTAAGGTGTGCAGAGCCACACAACCAATTTCAAAACCTTTTGAGAGGCCAACCAAATTTAAAAAATTACAATTCAAAAATTTCAACAAGGGTGAGGACTGCTACACTGTAAACAAGGATAGCTACCTCCCTGAGAATATAATTGAAAATGCAATTGAGAACAGGAAAAAGAAAATTTTTGTCACTATCTGATTTGAAGGGTCCCCATGTAAAATGGAGGTGGACACAGGGTCCTCCATGTCCCTGATGTCCTGGCCTACAATTAAAAGACTAGTTCCTAATTTTTCCAAAAATAACATTAAAGCCATAGGCACTAAATTAAGAGACTATCAGGGCAAAATTATACCCATTCTAGGGACTTGCCCCTTCCATGTTCAATATGGAAGTTTTTCAGGATTTCTTCCCACCATTATCGTGGAAGAAGAATGCCCCAGTCTCTTAGGCCTGGAGTGGTTTCATTCCCTGGGCCTCTCTATTTCAGGCATACATCAAATACAAGAGCCCCTTCTTACCAACCTCATACACGAGTTCAGCGATGTCTTCACCGAAAGCCTCGGTAAGTACAAGGGCAAACCCCTTTCATTTAATTTAGATCCCCAAATAGCTCCTATCAGACTTAAATCCAGGAGAATGCGTTTTGCTTTCAGGCAAAAGGTAGACACCGCCCTAGACAAATTGATTTCTCAAGGGATCCTTGAGCCTATAAACTATTCCAAATGGGAGACACCCATCGTCACCCCAATAAAACCAGACGGCTCAGTCAGAATATGTATGCACATTAAATAAAGTACTCCAAAATTCTGCCTAACCAGTGCCTGTTGTTCAACATTTGCTTCATTCATTAGGCCGAGGCAAAATCTTTGCTAAATTAGACCTGACACAGGCTTATCAGCAAATTCCAGTAGACAAAACAACAGCAGAGGCACAAACCATAGTCACACACAAGGGCGCCTTCAAATGTAATAGGCTCCAATTTGGTGTCATTGTGGCTCCAAGGTATACCAGGTGTTGTTCCTTATTTTGACGATATTCTGATCACTGCTAAAGATACAACTCAATTAAGAGATCGCCTGAGAGCTATCCTAACAAAGATTCAAGGTGCGGAGCTCACTTTAAAGCAAGAGAAATGTCAAGTAGCTGTAAAGGAAGTAGAATTTCTGGGATACAGAATAGATGCCTCTGGACTGCATCCGACTGAGGCTAAGGTCAGGGCTATTCACAGGGCCCCTATTCCAAAGAATAGAACAGAGTTACAAGCCTTTTTGGGCCTCCTAAATTTTTATAGTCTGTTTCTGCCTCACAAGGCTTCAGTAGCACAGCCTTTACACAGGCTCCTCGATTCCAAAAGACCTTGGTTGTGGGGCTCTCGAGAGACAGCCTCCTTTAAAGCCGTTAAACATCTTCTCACCTCTGACAGCTTACTAATACAATATGACGAACAGCTTCCATTGATTTTAACATGTGATGCCTCCCCTTATGGCGTAGGTGCTGTTCTAAATCACAAGCTGCCTAACAACCTAGAAGCCCCTATAGCATATTTTTCAAGAACCATGTCCCCCACAGAGAGGAATTATGGATAAATTGACAAGGAAGCCTTGGCCTTAGTCACCGGCATCAAGCGCTTCCATGCATACTTGTATGGAAGACATTTCACTTTGGTAACTGATCATAAACCATTACTTGGAATCATTGCAGGAAACAAACAAACACCCCAGATACTATCCCCAAGAATGACAAGGTGGACAGTCTTATTAGCTGCTTACGATTATACCTTAGAACACCGCCCCGGAAAACATCTAGTACATGTGGATGCCCTGAGTAGATGCCCATTTCCCACAGCTGTAGAGGACCCCATCCCTGTTTGCAATGTGTTACTAATTGAAGAAATGCCTACACCACTGATGGCTAGAGACGTGGCTAGACACTCTGCCAAAGATAAGATAATATCAAAGGTTTTGGACTGGACTAAGAGATGTTGGCCATCAGGACCAACATATAAACCTTACAAGGAAAGGCAATTTGAACTGTCTACAATGCAGGGTGTTCGTTATGGGGACATAGGGTTGTCATTCCTATCACACTACGGAAGCAAGTGCTAACCTCATTACATGACAGCCACCCTGGCATAGTTCGAATGAAATCCTTGGCCAGAAGTTACCTGTGGTGGCCAAAACTGGACCACTACATACATAGAGACCAGAATGGGTTCTTGCCACATAGTCAAATAAGGAATAATGTGAGGATGATAATAGATACAATGGAGTACTATGAGACGTTTTCGGATAAAGAAGTAGCATTTATTTTTGTAGATGCTCAGAAGGCCTTCGATAGGGTTAGGTGGAAATTTATGTTTGCCTTGTTAGATAAGATGGAATTTGGAGACAATTATATACAGGCGATAAGATCGATTTACTCAACTCAAATAGCTAGAGCTTTAATAAATACCTCTTAATGGAACATGCCACCCCTTGCCCCGACAGTAATCTAAGCCCAGCTGAACTCCTGATGGGAAGACGCATAAAGACAAACTTGGACAAACTACACCCAACATACGCACCCGACACAACCAGGGTAACCCATCCAGGCCTCAGAAGTTTCAAATCAGGGGATTCTGTCTATGCAAGGAATTACTCAGACCCTCCACTATGGCTCCCTGGGATAGTGACACAAGTTACAGGCCCCAGGTCGTGTGTAATAACCCTGGGGGATGGAAGAATGTGGAGAAGAAACATAGACCAATTAAGGAGGCGAAACATTGACTTAAATGATTCAAATAATAAAGCACAACCACCAGATAAAAGGTTTCTTACAGATGAGTCCAGCAAGCCGGAGTTGAAAGTCGAGGACTGCGATGCAACTCGAGGCGAGGACAACTTACTGGGACCCGAGACTTTATTCCAGCGACGGCACCTGTCCAAGCCGAAAAAGAACCTACTGACACCACTTCAGGGACTTCTTCGGTGCTTCCACCTAATCCACACGAACCAGAAGGCCTTTGGAGGTCAGGACGTGTCAGGAGAAGGCCGGCCTACCTCGAGGACTATGTGTGCGTCCTCTAGTGACGGAGGGATGCTGCATCCAGGCTCTCCTCCAGTCACAGACGCAGCCGTGCTCTGATTGGCTGTTTCAATTCAGGCACGAGTATAAGCAGCTGTCAAAGGCTGACAGCTGCTGCTCCTGTTAGCCGAGCAGCCTTGCTGGTCACAATGCTAACAAACCTGTTAGAACAATGTTAGTGAAATAAATCCTATTAGCTTTTACCTCAATCTGTCTTGCCTCAGTCTGTTCGTTCCTAACAGGGACATAACAAACAGGGAAATTTGAAAACAAAACAAGAACTAGAGCAAGATCTAGGTAGGGAGATAGACTGGTGGACATATACACAAATTCACTCTAAATAAAAAGAGAATATAAAATTATATGAAATTCAAAATGGTCAGCAAGAATTGGATAAAATTATACAAGGAACAGAGGAAAAATTAATTAGCAAAATATATAAATATTTATTGAGATACAAGATGGAAGATGAGGTCAACAAGGAAACAATGATAAAATGGGCACATTTTTAAAGATATAATATAGAATTGGAGAAATGGGAAAAAATGTGGGAAACAAATATAAAATTGACTATGTCTGCGGCACTCAAAGAAAACCAGATCAAGATGTTCTAGAGATGGCATCTCCCACTGGCAAAGCTTGCCAAGATGTTTCCAAACATTTCACCAATATGTTGGAAATGTAAAAAGGCGTATGGAACATATTATCATTTTTGGTGGACATGCCCATCCGCAAAAAGGTATTGGACCAAAATTAGAAAATGGTTGGAAGAGATAATCGAGCAACCGATAGATTGGAAACCGGAGATATTCTTATTGGGAATATCCACCAGGAAATATACCAAAGAAATACAATACCTAATTTTGCATATAATAACAGCAGCAAGGCTAACATATGCACAGAACTGGAAAAATAATATTTTACCGACTGAGGAAGAACTGATAAGAAAAATTCTGGACTGTGCTGAGATGGACAAATTAATGAAGGAGATAAAAGAAAAGGAGGATACATCAAACAGTATAAAACACAAAACATAAATAACAACATTATATAATGTTTTACAATTTTCTGCATCGGCAATTATCTTTAGTTTTGAATTCAATCTTCCTAATCATTCTCTTATTCTTGTATAACCATATTGAGCATTCTTATAAACTAAATTGCTATATATACTTACATCCTATTTATTAACATAGTCAATATTTTATCCTTGCCAGTATTCAATACTCTTAGATTCCAATTAATCAAATTTCCCAATTTACATTCTTATTTGGTTTTTTGATTTCTGTTTTCTAGCCACGAATAGAATTTATTCCACACTTTATATTAGTCCGAATCATCTCTTTCTTTAATCTCTATTGTTATTTTATCCATTTCAGCACATTCGAGGATCTTTTTAATTACTATTTCTTCAGGTGGTGTATTGATCTGTTTCCACATTTGCGCCAGAGCAATTCTGGCCGCCGTTAGTATATGCAATGTTATGTAGTACAAACTTTTCTCCATTTTCTTTTTTTTTTTTTTTTATTGAAAAGGTTTTCAAATACAAATTTTTCCCCCTTTTTCCCCCCCCTCCCCCCCCTCCCTAACCCCCCTCCCCACCCTTCCCCCCCTGTGACTTCTTCGTAACAAAAAAAAAAACCCTAATTCATAACAGATTACTTACTCCCTCCTCAAAATACTGACCTTTACTTACTAAAAGTATTATAAATCCCCCTTTATCCATACATTTCAGAAAAGAAGAAGAGAAAAAAAAACAAAACAAAAAAAAACAAACACATTATACTATAACTATTATAAAATAACTCTAATTTAGCATAATAGTGTTTTATATCTATGCATTATTGCAACAATTCAAAACCACCTTCCACTTTAAAACTATACAATAAGTCCTACTTTAATAACATTTCAAAGCGGGCTCCCCATAAAATCTAATTTAACATTTATTCCACTCTATCCATTTCCTCCACTCCCCTAAATGTATCACTTAAAAATCCCTTTTCTTAAACTAATCAGTCTGTAGCTAGCTTATTCACCCACTGTCTTACAAATTTACCATACACAACAATTCTTGATATCTTTAATTCACTGCCCACACTACTTAAAAATATATATATATATATATTCCATTATATCTAAATAAAAAAAAGAAAAGACAATAACTTTAAATTTATAGTCCATATAATATCTTCTTGAAGTCTTTCCACTGGATTGTTAAAACCAACATCCATAATAGGGTGACATAGCTTGCGGATGCAACAGTTTATTCAAGATCTCCAATCATATCTGCCCCCATCAGTAGTAAACATCTTCTTATATATATAAAAGTAAAAACAACCACCCGAGTGACATTATAATTGTATTCCATATAATAATAATTGTGGGTTTCATCAGGATTATTAATTTCCATCATCGTATTGGGTAACAACCCGATCTTCTGCATGTCCCAATGTGATTCTCTTGCCTTATAATTCAAGATAATTATAATATATTTATCAACACAAAAAGAAGTTTCAAAATAGATAATTCAAAACCATCAATTTGAGGCTCTTTCCATGTCCCAAAATTACGGCAATGCAGAGATCTGCCACTATCCTCAGGATGATATTGACCAATATGTCGCCTCCTCTATGTTTTCACATAATCATTCATATTTTAAAATCACTGGCTTCACTGTTGCTTGGGTTAGAAATTTCTATTTTTGTACAACCTATTTCTTTTTTTGTTTTCTTTTTGTGGGTTTGACCTCCATCCTAATTTTTTGTGTCTCGCATTTCTTTTTTATCCCTTGTATATCCTCTAATTGGTTTCCATGCTTGTCCTTGCCTTGATAAGTCGTCACATTAAAATCAGATGGCACTTCTCTCAAATTTGTAGATAATCCAGCTGGGGTATCCGATAAATCCAAAGGCAATTTATCTGGTACAGTCTCTGTCTTTAGTTCCAGCTCCTTCTGCTTATCCTGTATTATATCTGAAGACGTTAAATTCATTTTCAACCTATTTTGATAAAATTCTTCCGCCCTTTCAACAGTATTTAACTGGTATCTTTCTCCTTGATATCTCAATATAATACCAACTGGGACGTCCCACCGGAATTGAATATTTCTCCTTTTTAACTCAGACACCAGAAAGCCAAATTTCTTCCTTTCCATTAATATCTTAGGTGGGAGTTCCTTGTAAATCCAAATCTTTCTTCCATACAATTGCAAATTAGAATTGAAGGAATTTTGCACAATTTTATTCCTAATTTCTTTATCTGAAAAATAGATTACCACATCTCTAGGCAATTGCCTTTGCTTGGCAGTCCAAGAGTTTATTCGATAAGCTCTGTCAATCCTACAAAACACTTCCTCAGGTTGAATCTTTAAAATCCCAGCTAGAAATTCAGAAGATATTTTCCTTAAGTCATCTCTGTTATTTTCCTGCAAACCTCTAAGTCTTATTGCATATTCTGTGAAATTATATTGTATCTTTAGAACCTCTTTTTGAATCCTCTGTTCCAGATATTCTACATTACCAGACTTTTGGTCAGCATCCATTTTAAATTTTTCTTCTGAACTATAATCCTGAATATTTAACAAATCATTTTCAATTTTTTGAATTCTATTGTCCAATTTATCTTGAATTTCATCCATTTTTGACTCTAGTAAATTAGTATTTGTATCCAACCGAATCATGAATTCTGGCAATTTTAAAATTTTTTGCTGCAAAAAGTCAAACTTGGATTTCACCAATTCCTTAGTTTCCTGCTTAAATTTTTCAAGTTGCTGATTCACAATCTCATCCCTTCTTTCAATCTCCTCTAAGAGAAATTCTATTATATTAAAATCAGGTTTCTGGGACTGAAGAGTTAAAACATATTGCTTTAAATTCTTGGTGGGGGAATCCCCCCCACCTATTTGTTTGTCTGACTTCACAAGCCTCAGTGCCATGTTTCCGCCTAAGCAGGCTTTGTTAGAAGAAGAAAAAAAAAAAAAACAAGACAAAAGACTTCCAGCCAGCAACACTCAAGCCTCCAGGGAAAAAAGAGAAAAACAAAAACAGGAGCGGAGTTTTGTCTACAAATGTAGCCAGTGGTATTTATTCCGCTACATTGTAATAATAAAAAACGGAAGAACTTTCCCTCTCAAACTCTTCTCCAGCCGCGGCAGACGCCATTTTAAAAAGAAACTTTTTTCCTCTTTCTCTTCCTCTATTCTCTTAAGTAATTTTTAAAAGATAAGTAAAATACTTGCGCTTCAGTATTACAGGTCCAGCTCACATTTTCTTTGAGTAATCTGTCAAATTCGCAAGCTTGCTTTTGACGCCTGGCTCTGCATTAGCAGAGGTCTCCCAAAGCCCGGAGCAACGGCTGGGGATATGGGGCATCTCATCCGCTCCATCCCAAAAGTAAAAGAAAAACTTTTGGGACTCTGCAGAGAGTTCTACCCACCCCTGCCGGCTCTATCTCCGTTTCCTCATGGGAACGGAGTTTTTTCGAGCCGCCGTTCCGTTGTGAAGGCGGCTCTGACAGGCAGTGGAAGCTGACGATCCCTAAGGAACGTCTGGCGGCGGCCAGCAGCAAACAGGAAGTCCTTTTCTCCATTTTCTTATCAATCATTCTTAGAAGAAACAACTCAGGTTTGAAATCAATCTTTTGGAGTATAATCTCTTCTAATCACCTTCTTTTTTCTTTTCTTTTTTCTTTTTCTTTTTAGGTTTTTTTTTTTGTCTTTTTCTATTATGTTTTTGGTTCTAAAAATGTAAAATATTCAATAAAAATTATTTTTTTAAAAAAGAAAAAAGCAGGATACAGAACACTATGCAGTATGGAAAAAATGGTATAGTTGGCTGGAGATTAGAAATAGTAAATAAGAACGAATGAGAAAATGTCACAAAACAGATAATGTTTGTAAAATAATATATAGATATAATATTATAAGTTATATACAGAAATAAGGAATAAAGGGACTATAAAGATAAGTATAGTTAAAGAAGAGCGGGGGGAAATGTAAATAATAGAAGAATACAGTTATGAAACTGTTGTAAAAAGGAAATATATGTTTTATGTTTGTGTTTGTCATGTTCTGTCCTTTAAAAAGTAATAAAAAGACTTAAAAAAAATAAAGTCCTTCATGGCATGCGTCCAGGTTATTTGAGGGACTGGCCCATATCACTCATGCTGGCAGAGGAGGCACACTGTGGGTCCCAATTATCAAGCCCAATTATGCCAGTTGGTGGGTCTAGGAGGAGGGCCTTCTCTGCTGATATTCCTGCCCTCTGGAATATCTTGCTCCCCAAAGGGAGATTGGTCCCAGCCCTTCTATTTTATCATAATGGCCAAAAGGCTTTGCCAGTCAGCTTGGGGCCCCAGTGAAGGAACAGTGCAATGAAGGTGGTTGATTAATAACAGATCCCACCTCTCCCCTATCCTGCCCTCACCATGTGTTCTTGATTTTAATAATGTGAAGTATTAGTACCAGTGGTGGGATTCAAATTTTTTTACTACCAGTTCTATAGGCGTGGCTTTCAGCAGGTTCTGACCAGTTCTGGAGAACCGGTAGTGGAATTTTTGAGTAGTTTGGAGAACTGGTAGTAAACATTCTGACATTCCGCCCCCATCAATTCTCTGCCTCCCAAGTCCCAGCTGATCGGGAGGAAATGGGGATTTTGCAGTAACCTTCCCCTGGATTGAGGAGGGAATGGAGATTTTACAATATCCTTCTCCTGCCACGCCCACCAAGCCACACCCACAAAACAGGTAATAAAAAAAATTGAAACCCAGCACTGCTTGGTGGGCGTGACGTGGCTTGTTGGGCGTGGCAGAGAAAGGATACCGCAAAATCTCCATTCCCACCCCACTCCAGGGGAAGGATACTGCAAAAATCTCTACTCCCACCCCACTCCAGGGGAAGGATACTGCAAAATCCCCATTCCCACCCCACTCCTGGGGGAAGGACTTTGGAAAAACTTCAGAAAAGAGCAACTAAAATGATCAAAGGCCTGGAGACTAAAACATATGAAGAACAGCTGTAAGATTTGGATTTGGCTAGTCTAAAGAAAAGAAGAATTAGGGGTGACATGATAGCAGTATTTCAGTATTTGAGGGGCTGCCACAAAGAAGAGGGGGTCAAATTATTCTCCAAAGTACTGGAGGGCAGGGCAAAAAACAATGGTTGGAAATTAATCAAAGAGAGAAGCAACCTGGAATTAAGGAGAACTTCCTAACAGTGAGGACAATTAATCAGTGGAACAGCTTGGCTCCAGAAATTGTGGGCGCTCCATCACTGGAGGTTTTTAAGAAGAGTCTAGAGCAGTGATGGCTAACCTTTTTGCCATCGTGTGCCAGGAGGAGGGGCGGGAGAGGTTCACATGTGCACGTGCCCACACTCATAATTCTACATGCCCCGCCCTGCGCATGCACGTGCAGTCTCCTCTCTCCCCCTGCTCCTGGCATGCGATGGCCCGGTAGGCCTGTTTTACTTTCTCACCTGGCTCCAGATCCTCTCTGTGCATCTAGGGAAGGCGAAAACAGCCTTTCCCATTCCCTTGGAGGTCTGAAAGGGCCCATTTCTCAATTCCTGGTTGGACAGGAAGTGACATTTTTTTCCTGTCCCTAGCCTCCAGAGGCCTCTCTAGGAGTCTCTGGAGGCTGGGGACAGCAAAAAACATCACTTCCTGTCCCACCAGGAGTTGGGAAATGGGCCCTTTCAGCCTCCAAGGGAATGGGAAAGGCTGTTTTCGCCTTCCCTAGATTCAGAGAGAAAATCTGGAGCCAGGTGAGAAAGAAAAACAGGCCTTCCCCACCACCCCAGGCTCTCCGGAGGCAGGAAACGGATGTTGCTTACCTGAACGTCCCTTCTCGACGCGCAGCTGGAGAATCCAAAGCTTCGGGTAGTTCAGTAGTTGGGTAGCCTACACTGAGTGTGTTCCTTTAAGAATTTCTCTTCAGACACGCCCACTTGCTCAACAGAGTCCCAGTTTTGTTCACGAAGTAAGGAGCAGTAGAGCGTAAGGAAGAAATGTTCAGCAGCCCAGCTGGGTGGGTTGGATTCTCCAGCTGCGCTTCGAGAAGGGACGTTCAGGTAAGCAACGTCCGTTCTCCAACGCGCAGCTTGGAGAATCCAAGGCTTCGGGATTTACCCAAGCAAGTTCAGACAGGGGGGGAAACTGGCTGCTGCACGTCATCTGAAGAGTTGCATACAGCTTGGAGCACCTGGCGGCCAAAGAATGCCTCCGCCAAGGCAAAGGAGTCCACCTTGTAGTGCCTGATGAAGGGATTTAAGGATGACCAGGTAGCCGCTCTGCAGATGTCGGAGACGGAGGCATTGGTGGCCCAGGCGGCCGTGGTGGCTGTGCTCCTGGTGGACTGTGGAAGGATCCTCTGCGGAACCGGTCTGTTCCGAGCCGAATAAGCCCTGGAGATGCAGCATTTAATCCATCTCCCAACTGTTGTGGAAGAAACCTTCCGGCCCATGGAGGCGGGCAGAAAGGAAATGAAGAGCGATTCAGATTTTCAGAAATGTTCTGTTCGCTTAATATATCTGCGCAGAGCCCTTCGGACATCTAGGAGGTGCCAGTTTGCTTCCCGAGGATGTCGAGGTTCCGGGCAGAAGTCTGGTAGGATCAATTCCTGGGCTCAATGGAATGAGGAATTTACTTTAGGCAGAAATGTAGGGTCTAGTCTCAATACAACACGATTAGTGTGAAAGACACAGAGGTCGCTTCTTACAGACAAGGCCGCGAGTTCGGATATACGGCGGGCCGAAGTAATTGCGACCAGAAACGCCACCTTGAGTGTCAGAAAACGGAGGCTGATGGAAGCGAGAGGCTCAAATGGGGGATGCATGAGGGCCTGAAGGACCAGAGACAAATCCCAGGTCGGGTAGCGATGAATAACTGGTGGACGCAGGTTGGCTGCTCCTCGAAGAAAGGAGCGAATCGTAGGGTCCTGCGGGAGAGGAAGGGTTGCGGAGGCAGAAAGGACAGTACTCAGTGCAGCAACCTGGCGACGAAGAGTGTTAGGTGTAAGGTGCTTGTCCAGACCTTCCTGTAGGAATCCCAACACTTCAGGAACGGATGCAGGCGTTGGGTCCAGGTGGGATTTGGCACACCAGGAACAAAAGGAAGTCCAAGTTGCACTGTAAATGCGGCACGTAGACGGCTGCCTGGACGCCCGAATAGTGGGAATCGCATCGCTAGGCACGTTGACTCTCCTCAGCAAGATCCGCTCAAGCGCCAGGCGGTCAACTGCAACCATTGGGGATCTGGGTGCAGAATGACCCCCTGGCTGAGGACAACCCTGTCCCCTGGAATCCGCCATGGCCGTGCCACCGATAGGTCCATCAAATCCGCAAACCAGGACCTCCGAGGCCAGTGAGGTGTGACCAGAACGACGTCGGCCCTGTCTGCTATTATCCTGCGGATCAGACGAGGAAGGAGTGGTAGAGGGGGAAAGGCATAGAGGAGACCTCTGGGCCAGGTAGAGGTGAGTGCGTCGACTCCTTCCGCCTGGGGACACTGATACCGGGTGAAGAACCTGGGAAGGTGTGTGTTGTCGCGGCTGGCAAACAGATCGACCAGAGGCATGCCGAATCTTTGAACAATCTCGGCGAACAGATCCGGGTGTAGGCGCTACTCGGCGTGGTCCAGGTGTTGCCTGCTGAGCCAGTCCGCTCTGATGTTCGTGGTCCCGGCGATGTGCTCCGCTGTCAGGGACAGGACATGCGCCTCCGCCCAGATCAGAAGCAGAGTCGTTTCCTCCATGAGTGGTCCCGAGCGGGTCCCCCCTTGGCGGTTCACGTGCGCCTTCGCTGTTACATTGTCCATGCATATCAGGACATGATGCCCCGACACGATCTGCTGGAAACGTTGGAGGGAGAGGCGAATCGCACGGAGCTCCAGCCAGTTGATCCCTTTGCGGCGATCCTCTGTTGACCACATACCCTGGGCGACGTGAGAGAGAAGATGACCTCCCCATCCCGTCAGGCTGGCGTCTGTTGTCACCACCAGACGCTGTAGGTTCTGAAAGTAACAGCCCTGCTGTAGACTCTGGGAAGACCACCAGAGGAGGGACATTGAGACGTCCGGTGGGAGGGATACTCGAGTGGAAGAGTTGCTTCGTCTGGTCCTCTGAAATGGGAGGAGGAACCATTGGAGCTGGCGGGAGTGAAACCTTGCCCAAGGGACGACGGACAGGCAGGATATCATTTTGCCAAGTAGGCGGGACAGGAGCAGCAATGTCACCCTCCGAGAGGAAAGGACCCGGGATGTTAATGACTGGAGACTGGAGCACCGATCCGTCGACAGGAACACCTGGCCCTTCACTGAATCTATTACTGTCCCGAGGTGAAGAATTCGAGTAGTGGGCTGCAATTGGCTCTTTGGAATGTTGAGGGAGAAGCCATGATGACGAAGGCAGCGACACACCACTCCTAGGTCTCGAGAGGCCCGGGCCGGGGAAGGGGAGAGTACTAGGATATTGTCCAAGTAGCAGTGGAGCCGTACTGGATGTTGACGTAGGTGGGCTGCCACTGCTGCCAGGAGCTTCGTAAAGGTTCTGGGGGCGGAGGAGAGGCCGAAGGGCATTGCCCTGTATTGGAAATGCCTGTTATTGTAGGCAAAGTGGAGGTAACGACGATGGGACCGTCGTATGGGCACGTGGAGGTACGCCTCTTTCAAATCGATAGACGTCATCCAGTCTGATGGTCGAATGGAAGCCAGGATCGAGCGAAGAGACTCCATTTTGAACTGATGGTAGATGATAAAGTTGTTCAGTCTTTTGAGGTCTAAGATGCCCCTGTAACCCCCAGACGCTTTGGGAACCAGGAAGAATATGGAGTAGAAGCCGGTCCCGCGATGATGGGGGGGAACCGGTTCTACAGCCTGGATTTGGAGCAGGTGATGGATCTCTGCCTCCATCAATTGATGCTTGGCGAAACTGGACGAGAGAGGACATTGGACGAAGCGAGAGGGAGGACGGGAACGGAACTCCAGGGTAAGGCCTAGACGGATCGTTTGGAGCACCCAGGCGTCCGTTGTCGAAACCTCCCACTGAGAAAGAAAATGGGTCAAACGGCCGCCGATGGGAAGGTGAGTGTAGTCATTTTCCTCTTCTGAAGGCACGGGGGCCCGTACCTCGGAAGGGCCGTTTGGGCGCTGGAGCCTTGCGTTCTCGGTCTCTGAAGGAAGGCCTATTGAAAGATCGATCAAATCCCTGAGAGTAGGATCTGGAAGAGAAGGACCCGGAGGGTCCGGCATCATTGCGAAAGGGCTGCCTGGTGGAATAAGACGAGGATTTACGATCGGTTCTTCTATAAGAGGATGGCATGACCTTTCGTTTATCCTTGTCCTCCAAAAGGATGGGGTCCAATGCGTCTCCAAAGAGGCGGGAACCCTTGTACGGAGTTGAGGCAAGGCGCCATCTGGACTTTGCATCAGCCCTCCAATTTTTAAGCCATAATAAACGGTGCGATGTAACAGATGATACCAGAGCGCGTGAAGCGAACTTCGCGGCATTCAGCGAAGCGTCCGCCGTATATTCAGTAGCCGCCACCAGTTTGTTGACATCTTGGCGGAGGCGTGAATCATCGGGAGGGAGGCGCTCCTGAAGTTGGCGGAGCCAGATCAGTGACACGCGGCTGAAGAAGGAAGCCGAAGTGGCGGCCCTCACTGCCCAGGCGGCCGCATTGTGTGTACGACGAAAGGTAAACTCAGCCTTCCGATCTTCCGAGCGCAGGCCGTTGGCGACGTCGTTGGAGATTACCGAGGAAGCAGTCAGATTGGCCACGGGGGCATCTACAGTAGGCAACTGAAGAAGATCCTGGAGACTAGGTGCTGAACAGTAAAGTTTTTTGTCCAGACCCGATGGAGCAGGTAAGGAGGAGGGTGTGGACCAGGAACGTTGGACAACCTCAGAAAAGAGTTGCGGGCACGGAATGAAGTCTGCTTCAGGCTTGGGCGCCATGAACAGGGCCTCGTGTTGTTGAGAAGGACCCGGTTGATCGACCTGCGGGGCCGGATCTGCCATTTTCATGGTCAATTTTGCTTTGTGCAGAAGGGATTTAAATAGTGAGGGCCGGAAGAGTCCAGAGAAGGCCGGCTTTTCCGGTGGCATATCAGCATCATCGGATAAGTCCATATCTAATAGGTCGGCCTCGTCCTCCTCCGAGGACGACTCCCCACCATGTCCATAGTCTGGATGTGAAGTATTCCCATGTGTCATGGGGGAATACTGGCAAGAAGCCTGCTAGGAGGCCCGAGACAGATGCGGCGGCGGAGGATATCGTGGTTGAGGCCAGGCTGCATATTGCCCTGGATGTTGAGAGTTTGCTGCCAGAGTGCGGGATACCGTCTCGGAGATGATCTGGTGAATGTCATAAGGGCAAGGCGGTGGGACCGGCCCCGTGGCACGCAAGCCAGCGGCCGTGGGGGTAAATGTCGCTTCCGGCTGAGCCCTTCGAGTATGGGATGTGTTGCAGGAGAGATCCACCGGTCCCGTGCAATGGGCCGGAATTGCTCCAGAAGAACAGTCCATGCCAGGTTGTTGATACAAAGGCTGCAGTGGTAGTGGATCGTCCTGATGGAAGGGCTGATCGCTTACTTCAGCCACAGGTGAAAGTGAGACTGGTAGACGAGAGGACGAAGCTTGATCGGACTGTTTGCGAGCCTTCTCAAATTGTCGTTCCAGAGCCCTGTGCCTCCTGGAAGCGTCCTTGACTGCAGCAGATGTGGACCTGGACTTCTTAGAAGATGGGACATCAGATGAAGTATGCGAAGAACGTTTGCGAGACGTCTTACGCTGCCTGTTCTGCTCTGGGCGACGTTCTGGGGAACTCTGAAGATCTTCCAGGTCAGAAGAGAGTTCACGTTCTGCCATGATGAGAACAATGTGGGACAACTGGAACAAGGTTGGTTGTTATTATTATTATTTTTTTAATTAATTTTTATAACTGAATGTGAATTAATTTGGTTTTTTTTTTTAAAGGTATAAACAGATGCTGAGACAACAGTAGAAGAACTAAAGGTAAGCACAGCAGGTAAGTCCAAAGAGAACAAATGAGAGAAGTAGTAACTATAACAGTTTCACCACAGAGGTAATGCCATTAACACTAGATATTGCTAGCAGAAGGCTTTTGGCTTCCAGCAGCCAATTGCGCATGCGCGAAGGCAGTTGCTGGGCAGAAAAAGGCAGCCATTGATTTCCTTGCACAGAGGGTGGAGGGAATGGCGTCAGGAGAGGGCTGCAGAAGGATAGATGATTTGCGTGACAGGAATCCCTTGCTTATCGTCTCCCCTGCTGGTGGAGGCGAGGTGCCAAGCTTGTAAAGAGGATTTAACGAGGCTCGCCGGAGGGACAGGCAATCTGGCATGAGCTGTCACAAATGGCAGCTCTGAGCGCTGAGGCGGGTGAAATAGGCGCGAAAATGTCAAAGTCCCTTAGCGCCGCCGCCCAGAAGCGAGAGGACGATGAGAGGAACCAACGACACGAAGAAAGCAGCTGAAGCCTCAGAAGAACTTCCAGCGCTGCGTGGGACGATCGGAGGCGTGAAAAACTGCTTGCGGTGTCAAATTGCGGTTGACGATTGAAGGATCGGCAAGGGGAAGTTGCGGCGCTGTCCCTGTGCTTCCCAGGCGCGCGATCGCTCAGAAGAGTTCCCAGCGCCAATAGCCAAATCAAATTGTAATGAGAGAGTGCCGCTGAGAGCAGGGCAACAATCTCAAGCCGCTTATGTCCGAAATTAAAGTCCAAGGGGCGGGGGCGGTGTTACCGGCAGGCCGGGAAACCTACCCACACGCCAGCGGCTATAAAGTGGAACGTAGATTCAGATAATTGGCCAGGCCCCGGAGAAGGTAAAATGTCCCAGACAGCCTGCCTGAGGCAGCAGGCAAACTCACCCCTGGCCAACCAATCGAAGAGGGAAAAATCCAACAAAAATGCAGAAAAAAATACTTAGAAGAATCCAAAGCTTCAGGAACAGTTTAGTAGAGAAAAAACAGAGAAAAATTCAGACAGTGTCACAGGCTCAACTGAGTGAACTAAACTGGGACTCTGTTGAGCAAGTGGGCGTGTCTGAAGAGAAATTCTTAAAGGAACACACTCAGTGTAGGTTACCCAACTACTGAACTACCCGAAGCTTTGGATTCTCCAAGCTGCGCGTTGGAGAACAGCATGTTTCCCTACTTCTGGTGGGCCTAGAAGGCCCGAAAATCAGCTGGCTAGTGCGCACATACACGCCAGAGCTGAGCTGGCATGCCCAGATATGGCTATGCAAGCCACCTGTGGCACGTGTGCCATAGGTTCGCCATCACGGGTCTAGAGTCTGTACGATTGGAGTTTGTGTTTAGTACATGAAGTGTATAAAACTGTTAATGTAACTATAAAGTAAGGAGAGTTTCCCCCCCCTAAATAGTAGTTTCAATAAAAGTTATTGGTATTCCCTTTATTTTGTGCACATCCCTGGGAATACTTAATGACAGCATCTACAGTGTGATACTAATTTCTTGAAACTAGGATTTTTAGCTAAAGACATTGGAGAAAGAGGAAATAAATGAAAATGGCTGTATAAAAATCTCCTACGAGATCTTTGCCAGTGAAGTCTAACAAATCAAGAAAGGGGAATTAAATATGATTTTAGAGTCTCCCTTGTTCACTACCTGTATTTAGCTCCTTTCTCCCTTTTTATTAGCTTATTTATCTCAGCAAAATGGAGTTTGTACAAGCAATTAATTACATCAGGTATAAAGGAGCCACATTCATACTTTTTGCATCCTCATGTATAGCAATATAATATCATACTGACTTTGGGGTATTTCTTGTTATTAACGAGAACAAGCAAGTTGAAACCACATTTGGCCTGTTCACAAATTGTAATTTAAATCAGTCATTATTATTATTGATATCATAGGGACCCACCTTGGGCCCCTATGATATCATATAAAAAACATTCATACTTTTTGCATCCTCATGTATAGCAATATAATATCATACTGACTTTGGGGTATTTCTTGTTATTAATGAGAACAAGCAAGTTGAAACCACATTTGGCCTGTTCACAAATTGTAATTTAAATCAGTCATTATTATTGATATCAATAATAATAATGACTGATTTAAATTACAATTTGTGAACAGGCCAAATGTGGTTTCAACTTCATTATTATTATTGATATCATAGGGACCCACCTTATATAAAACTGAATATTATTAAGATTCAAGGACAGAGTGTGAGACTTGGTCCTTAAGTTTTCTTTTATATCTAACATGAGACAACATGAGCAAGATATGGCAATATAGAAGGGTTACTTTGGTATATTCCTGTATGATACACCATGATTTTGAATCAGTGATGTTGTAGAAATAAGGAGCTGAAGCACATTCCTGGGTCAGACTGTTTATTTGTGCAAAGATTCAGGGCTATGTTTGAATTTTGCAACCTGAATGAAGATGGATCATTTTTCTATTACTTAAATACGTTTTCAAGACAAAGAGTTCCATGAGCCTTTTCCGGCTTCCATATATAGTTACATTAAAAATACATTTCACTTACATTACACTTTACTAATTATCAAACCATTACCTACTACTTAATACAATTATTTTGGCTATACATTTTCACTACTCCATGATTAAACCATTACAACTCTAACTAACCCATCACTTTATGTTTTACAACTGTTCTTTAAAAGCTGTAATGTGTAAATGCAGAAATTATGATTATACTTTTAAACAGTAAATAACCTTTTGCATCCCCTGTATCCGTCCAGATGTTCACATTTGATTCTGTTAAGAAGATGTATAGAATCAGAGAGTTTGACACAGGGCCATAGGTCAAGTGATTATGGGGGACATCCATGAACTAATTGCTTAGTTCTATTCACCAAACTCCACTCTTAACTTTTCTGCTGGATGACAGTTGAGCCTCATCAGAAGATATATTTGACTAATAAGGCAGTCCAGCTGCTTTTAGCCAGCACGTATCCTTAAGTGAATAGATGAGTTCATTCAAAGGTTGCTTAGAGTTCATAGGATTTGATCTGACTTTATATATATCTGACTTGGAATGATTATTTCTTTTATTCACCTTTTATTTTCTCTTATTTACCTTGATTCCATCTCAGTGATAGAAGGGGAAGAGGTTCTATTTCTGCATTTTATTTTGTTATTTTTAATTCTGGCCAGACAAGAATCAGGAATTTTCCACCTGATTCTGCTTCTCACCTCTCTCAACATGGTGGACTGAATCATGTGATCCACACATTAAAATAGTAAAAAGTTTATGTGTATAATACAACATACTCTAGTGCAGTATTTAAACCAAAACACAAGTCAACTGATTGGCATCTGTTGAAACAGCACTCCAATAGGGCCTCTTTTGGTGTTATTGTATTGTAAAGTTTATTGTCATTGTACGTATATACATAATATATCCACACAACGAAATTCACATAACACCCAGAGACCAAGCCCAACACACAGAGATCTATATAAACCATCCTTATATCTTTGATGCTGCAGAATAACTGATTTATAGCCACTCTCATAAGTGAGCTCATGCTCCTGATCACTTTCAACTTAATTTACATAATTAGAATTTTTCTTTCATTTTCATTGCTTGACTAAAAAGTCATAATATAATTACTGTTGTAAACTGAGCTGCAATTTTGTCAGAAAATAATTGCTAAGAATAACAATGAAATTTAATTTTAGATTATATAAGCATTTGTCCATAATTTATAAATTTTGCCTCTGGCATTTTTATGAGCTTAATAGTTGTGGATGATACTTTCTATACATAATTTATTTACAAATTAGAGATATAATTTGTAATAGGTGCTTAACATAAAATTAAGCATCATTCACTTTACAACTGCCTTATTCAGCAATGGAAATTCCGGTCCCAATTGTAGTCGTAAGTTAAGGCCTACCTGTAGTGTCATTGGAGTCGTAAATCAGACTTTTATTCTGCTGGGACCCAGAACTCCATCCAAGTTCCACCAAAATCAACCTTCTAGTTATTACAGGTAGTCATTGATTTACAAGTTTGTTTAGTGACCATTTGAAGTTACAACGGCACTGAAAAAAGTGACTTATGATCGACTTTCACACTTATGACTATTACAGCATCCTCATGATCATGTGAGCAAAATTCAGATGCTTGGCAACTGATTCATATTTATGACAGTTGCAGTGTCCCGGAGTCATATAACCCCTTTTTGTGACCTTCTGACAAGCAAAGTAAATGTGGCAGCCAGATTCACTTAACAACTGGGTTACTAACTTAATAACTGCAATGATTCATTTAACAACTGTGAAAAGAAAGGTTGTAAAATCAAGCAAAACTCACATAACAATTGTCTCATTTAGCAACAGAAATTATGGACTCAATTGTGGTCAAAAGTCGAGGACTACCTGTATTAGGACAAAGGCTTAGGAAAGATGTCTTGCATCTAGATAAAAAAAGATACATCTGTTCATTACTTCTGGAGTTACTCAGCAGGGGAATCCTTCTGAGATTTTTCACTTATCTAAAACTGATTTAATGAGTGTTAGCTGAGAAATCCAGCAGGCATTATTTTTGTTGCATTGCGTTCATGAAGAAAAACAGGAAATAAACCTAATGAACAAATAAATAATAAATAACCCTTTTCTAAATATTATGCCTGGGTGTACTTGCTATTCATCAGGATATCTAACTATTTTCCTTATTAAATGGGAAAAGTTTAATTATTCTTTCCTGCTTTACAAGAATATGTAATTTTAGGTAAAGTGGGATAAAATTATGTACATTCTTACTGAAACAGTGTTACATTATCAGGATTAAGGAAATGATAAAATTACTGTACCATAATAAAGAGTAGAAGTTAGGAAAGACAAACCTCTTATTTTTTAAGTATTACAATACATAACTTTGACTGTACAGACAGAAAATCTGATTCTTTCACAGATAAATAAAAACAAGTACATTATAGTGCCAGTTCATCGTACACACATTTCCTGTAACTAGTACTAAGAGGATTATAGATAATTAAAACTAGAGTTGTGCTATAAATATAACTTTGAATATAACCAGTGTGTCAAGTATGAGAGAAAGGTAAAAGTGGAATTACAGTTGTTTATACTCCCCAGTGTTTACAGCTGATTAGTTTATTGACACAGACTTTATAGGCAGGATCTGTGCACAATGACAGGAACAGAAATTCTAAATGGAAACACTGATTTGTGTATGAAGCTAATATTTCTGTATGCATTTTTCATAATCCCAATTATCATATCATGCACTAATACTCTACAAATGTTTTCTAGATAACTTCCTACATAAGAAAACAATTACATATTTTCCAGTATTTTACAGAATAAAGATGTATTAGATGTTGCTAAATTATACCAATCTCAAGTCTTGGACTCTTTCAATCACTAAGCATATTACCAACCTTCTGTTTTGTAAATATGTTGAAGAATTTTAATAAGGGCAAGGGACATTCTGCTTTTTAAAACAGATGCCCATAAAATTAACTCTTAAACATGCAAATTTCAGCATTCTTAGAAATATTCAGCATTAGACTTTATGTAATCATACATCAGTTCATATTACTATTTCATGTATGGAGATCTTTAACTTGGATACATTTATAGAGGTGTTTTAAATCTAATGCTGAGACATCTTTTCGCAAAAATGGTAGCAATCTAAACTACAATTCTACACATCCCTCCTAGCCTTTCAGTCTGCCCTGGACACTGGGAACTGTGCCCCCAATGCCAGGCCTTACTATCAACTTTTCCACCAGCAACCTTAGTTGCGTGAAAATCAATGGGAAGGAAGGAGCAATACTGTCTGTGGAGCAATCTACTGCTCCATGGCTCCATGGCTATTAACAATGGCTACCTTTACAACATTGTATATGAATACTGCAAGAAGTTAGCACCCACCCCTTTCCTGGAAGAGTGAAATATTTTAGGAAATATGAAAAAGGCAGAATATTATATTTCCCTGGATGAGAAATATGAGAAGCATATTTTACAGACAAAGCAGCTCCCACCTTCCTGCCCCCCACCCTTTGTCAATGGGCCATTAAGGCCTGGGCCAGTCTATTCTACATAACAAAGATCTGCCTCCTTCAGGCAGAGCCATAGTAGGAATTGCCAAAGATAGGATTAGCCCTCTACACAATAGCAGCAGAAACTCACCACATGTGACCTGGGAAGCATATGTGACCATCAGCCAGCAAGGCCCCCACCCCCTGGGAGTCTGACAACCAATCAGGATACTCTTTCGGGGCCCCAAGAAATGCAGAGCCAGAGAGCATAAAAACCCGTGGACTCGCTGTATTCCTCCCTTTTCTGTTCAGGAACTCAAGCCATGTGATCCTGTCCACCATTAAACCATCTTTCCAAGCAGTCTCCATGTCTCCAGTGTCTTTTTCCCCACTTGGAGCACAACCTAGAAGGATGTTTCTTCCAACAATACCACAGCAGATTGATGCTTCCTAGTACCGTGATGGTGAACCTATGGCATTCGTGCCACAGGTGGACATGCGAGCTCAGCTCCCCAGCTGATTTTCGGGCCTTCTGGGCCCACCAGAAGGAGGAAAACAGGCTGTTTCCTGCCTCCGGAGGACCTTGGGGGGGGGTTCTCTCTCTCCAGGCTCCAGAGCCTTTCTAGGAGTCTGTGGAGGGTGAAAACGGCCCATTTCCCTACTTGCAGTCCCACCGGAAGTTGGCAAACGAGCCGTTTCTGGCCTCCAGAGGGGTGGGGAAGGCCGTTTTTGCCCTCCCCAGACTCCTAGAAAGGCTCTGGAGGCTGGGGAGAGCAAAAAATGGGCCTAGCGTGCCATCGCGTGCCAGGAGCGGGGGGGGGGTCACATGCAAATGCACAGGGGCAGGGTGCATAGAATTATGGGTGTGGGCACGCACGTGTGCGACCCCCCCCAGTCCTGGCAGTGATAGCAAAAAGGTTAGCCATCACTGTCCTAGTATAAGAATCTTGTGAGGAAATGGAACTCTATTCTTTTCCATTCCAATAGGCAGAATCATTGTGTATATCCATGGATATCATCTGTTTACAGGTCTGCACCTGCATATGCGTGTATAGCTTCTTACTGCATTTGGCCTTTACACATGAAATAGAGTGTACTTTATTTTCTTATTATGCGAATAAGCCTTGGGCCCATGCACTCATCCTTTTCTTTCTTCTTCCTTCTTCTGGCATGTCTGTAATGAAACTGAGATGTTTATTGGGATAAACTACTGGGATAAACTAAAATACTTTAACTGTGGGTGCTCCGTGTTTGGTTTTTTCCCTGCAGACATTTCATTATCAAACTAGGTAACATCATCATTGGAGTTTGCTGTCTATTTATATACTAGTAACTTGCTCTGGGAGTGTTCTTGGTGGTTCCTTGAAAAGACTGTTTACTGTTATATTATTTGTCAGAGTTAGTAGTTCCTTGATTGGGGTATTGTTTACTCCTTAACTATTGAGCTAATGTTAATTTTGGTGTTATTATATGCTTATATGAGTGTTGATTGCTGGTGAAGAGATATTTTGGTCTTTTTGTTTCCTTTTTGGCTTTTTTGATTGCCTCTTTTGAAGTGCATGAATTCCTGGAAGCCTGGTACTCATACAAATCAACCATCAATAGGCTTAAAGAGATTAACAATATCTACATACCATTCAAAAGAGACAATCAAAAAGACCAAAATACTTCTCACATCAATCAACATCCAGATAAGGAGAGATTAACCCTTAACACCAAGATTAGTCCTTACAGCAGCGGTTCTCAACCTGGGGGTCGCGACCCCTTTGGGGATCGAACGGCCATTTCACAGGGGTCGCCAAAGCCCTCTCTCGCCCCCCCCCACGCCTTCACTCACCCTCACCCTCTGCCTCTGTTGGATCGCCCGGTCGCCGTTCGCTTACCCCGCCCACTCCCAATCTATTGCTGCCTCCGGAGTCCCAGCTGATGGCTAGAGGGAAAAAAAACTTGCCGCGGGGCTTCAAAGAGCTAGCTGCAAAGAGGTAAATTCCTGGAGCAGATTTTTTTTCCCCTAGCTATGCTGAAAAAGCGAAATTGAAAGTAAGCAGGCTGCAACGTGACAAAATGAGGCAGAGAGATTTCTTTTTCTTTTTCCATACCAAAAAAGGTAGGTGCAAAACTACAAACAATGGGAAATTTAGGGCAAAAGAGGAGAGTTCAAGATTTTAAAACACAAAAGAAAAAAAGCTTTATTTAAGTAGGGAATTGTAATAATTGAGATACTATTAATTGTATATTGTGTTGAAAGCAGAAATGGTTAAGTTGTGGTTAGGAGGAATATATGGGGGAAATTATTTGGTTTATTATTATTGGTAAATATAATTAATTGATTTGTAAGAAATTGGATTGCATGGAAATAATTGGAATATTCATGTTCATATTGATTAATATACAAAAAAGATAGTTATATAACTAATTGATTTATATTAAAATGTTGAATTTGTATTAAACAACTGTATTACATAATTAACCAATGTGAGGATGGATATAAAAATAGATGACAATGCGAAGGGGTATAATATAGAATAGAAGGGAAAAATTGAATTTGATTAAGATTAGAGATGAGTATGAAGGGTAACATTGTTTTTTTTAAAAAAATAGATGAGGAATAAATATGGTAAAAAGGAAATATAGAAATTGTAAATTTAATTGAAATAACTAAATACTGTGTTGGAAGAAATATCCTTCTGGGTTCTGCTCCAAGTGGGGAAAAAGACACTGGAAACATGGAGACTGCTTGGAAAGATGGTTTAATGGTGGACAGGATCACATGGCTTGATGGGGCCCATTGTGTTAGTTTCTGTTGCTATTGTGTTGCAAATGTCCTTTGACAAAGGATTGACTTTCTGACTCTGGCCCATTAACAAAGGGTGGGGGGCAGGAAGGTGGGAGCTGCTTTGTCTGTAAAATATACTTCTCCATTTCTCATCCAGGTAGGGAAATATAATATTCTGCCTTTTTAATATTTCCCAAAATATTTCATTCTTCTAGGAAAGGGGTGGGTGCTAACCTCCTACAACTGTTTAAATTTGTGAACCAGCCAAATACTCTGTTCAAAGAAAATACGTTGTATGTTTGTATGTGTGTTTCTAATTATTGCTATTTATTGCTATTTGTTCTCTCTTATTCTTTAAAGTTTAACAATTCATTCTTTATCTTAATATCTTAATATTTGTTTGGGGTTGGCTTTCTTCCCTTTCATCTTTTTTATTGAACAGCAATCTTTCTCCTCAAACCTACCACCTCTCTCTTTTCTTTCTTTCTTACTTTCTCTTTCCCCCTCTTCTTCTTCTCCCTACTTCCTCTTTCTTTCTTTCTCCTCCTCTCTTCCTCCCTCTCTTACTTTCACTCCTACTCTAATTTCCCCTCCCTTCCTTCATCCCTCTCTATTGCTGTATCCTTTTATGCATATGGACTACTCAGAGGGCTGAAAAAGTTATTTTTGACTGGTCCTCGCACTTTTGACCAGTCCTCAAATTTACGACTGTCCTCACATTTTACGTTTTTTGCCCTATCTTATACCATGTTGAAGAGAAGCAGTTGTGAAATGAGTGACATGGTTGTTAAGAATGCTGCACAGGCATAAATGTGAGGATGGTCATAAGTGTGAGGACCAGTCAAAAGTGCGAGGACCTGTCAGAAATGACTTTTTTCAGCCCTCTGAGTAGTCCCTATACACATAGCCATGGCCACCCAGTCACATGACCAGCTAGCCACGCCCACCCAGTCACATGACCTCCAAGCCACGCCCACAAAATAAGCCACTCCCACAGAACCGGTAGTAAAAAAATTTAGAACCCACCCCTGGTTGGGGGTCACCACAACATGAGGAACTGTATTAAAGGGTCGCAGCATTAGGAAGGTTGAGAACCACTGCCTTACAGCATTGATGATGTTATCTAGTTTGGTAATAAAATGTCTGCAAGAAAACAGCCAAGCTCAAAGTGCGTCAAGGATCAAGAACAAATTATGATTTCTAGCTCTGATCTTGATGAAAAACCAGTAATCAATTTAATATCAAAACACCTTCTCCCTTCTGACCACCTACAGCTAGATTGAAGAAGACAAAACTGCCATGTGTTTACAGATAACTAAAGCTCAGCATTATGTTCAAACTAGTCCAGGATGTACAATCGGTATAAAAGGCAGCTAAATTTATAGCTGCAATATGAAGCAACATGTTAGTTTGAAATTATATAAGATCTTACCAACTTTATTACAATATATTTTAATTTATTTAGCAGATTTCAGGAAACTGATAAGACTGTTCTCAATGGCAGACTTTTGCAAAATAATCTCTTCAAATGCAGTTTTTTTTATGTTTTAATTTTGTTTGTATTATTTTTATAAATAACCCAAAGTGATGAACATTCCTAATATATCTTCCTTCTGTTTTCTCTACATCAATAACCCTGCAAGCTAAATTGACTTGAGAGAGTGATGGGCCCTAAGTCACCCAACTGGCTTTCATGCTTTAAGGTAGGATTAAAACTCAGTTTCTTAATCTCTAGCCTGGTTCTTTAAACAATACATCAACCTGGTTGAAGAACCAAACAGTTCTTTAGAAATGATCTGAAGTAAAAGATATTTTTGGTTAGTATTCATGAATTTCAGAAAATACTAAATTGTCAGTATTTAAAATGCAAAATATATGATAATTAACTTAGAAACATATGCAAATTAACATTCATATTATTATTTCTTTTGCAGTTTTATATGTGATTTCCAAATACTCAATATTTTACCCAGTTGATTATTAAAAAAAATATATATGTATATTCCACCTGATTCATCACTCTAAAAAAATTTAATGGGTTTTTAAATCTGCATATCAAATCTACTTTTCATTTCTCTGAGTACTGTGCTTCTCTTTAAAGATGGCAGATCTAATGCATGCTTGTCTCTCACATCAAATTAAGCATGGAAATGTCCAAAGCTGTTTTCACTAGGTGTCACTGTGGGTAACTTTATTGTGGCCTTTTTCTTCTTTTCTCTAAAAAATGAAATACAATATTTGCAATAATGATGCCTAGTATGTAATAAATATATTGCCATCCACCCAAAACAAATCTCTGTCTCATTATTTTGTTTCTACTCAAGCCTGGCAATATTCACACACGTTGCTAAGCCAGGATTTTTAAACTCTGACTTTTGAACATAATAATCTGGTTTCACATATAACTCTGATGTATAATGGACTTGTGTGGTAAATAAAAAAATAATCAACCCATAAATCAGCATAATCTATAAACATAGCTATGTTTGGAAGCACTGTTTCATTTTGCTGTTTCTCTTAAAAGATTTGAAAGTAGGAAACCAAATTGAAGCCCTTGACCAATCAGAAACATCATTTTGATGATTTCAACTCACCCAGTTCTCCTAAAAGAGTCAATTTCAGAACAGTTAGAAATGCTGTTTGCAAATCTTCTTAGTTATCTATTTTTATCTCTACATTAACTAAAAATATCTTCAGATTTTGCAAATAACATAGTTTTATCAAGTCATCCTGCAACAAGAACTAAAAATGATCATAAGCTAAGATTCTCAGAAATGAATGTTCTGTTCTTTTTTAAAAACAGGCTATTGGTACTGATTTGTATTAAATTAATAAATAGTATTGTTGAGTTGAACATAGCTTTCCTCCTGTTTATTTCTATTATGGCATTTTATAAGGCATTAGCATATATTTAAACTATATAAATTGTTGTGATCAAAAAGCCAAAGTCGATACTCTTAATGACATAGTTTAAGAAGTGATATTCTGTCAATTATGCTTTGCTGTTAATTATAAAAAACTATACGTGATAGATTTACAATTGTTCCTTTTTTCTTCTATTTTATTTATTTATTAACTTTCTATGCTGCTCATCTCACTCATGTAGTGACTCATATTTTAGCATTTCTATACAAAAATATAGTTACCTCTTTAAACCGTCATATGTCTTAAACAAGATATGCAGATTCAGTTCATACATTTTAGAAAAATCAGTTTTATTATGTTAGCTTAATAAAGATAGCCATAATAAGGACAAAGCCAGGGTCTTATTGGGATGTTTTTAGCCTCTTAATTGTTCCCAAATAAAGTTCGTAGGATGATAGGCGAACAATGGATAGTGGATAGTTTTTTATTAGACATAAGGAAATATTTGAAAGAAAGTTAGTGTCAGGTTTTCAGGCCGTCAAGATGCATTTATCCTAGTGCTGACAGCTAGCATATCTTTTAAGATCTGGAAGCCCAATTGGAAGCCCCTATCAAGTATCATGTGAATAGTGCAGCTGTTACTTTTTTCATTGTAGCATATTTTTTGAGACAGACATTTGAGGGGGAATCTCCTTCTCATAGAGAAAGGTTTATAATGGCTTAATTATCAAGTGTCATTAGATTTCATCTCTATATACTGTGGGAGATATCCCCACAATTTGTTTGGAAAATCAGAATGAACAAAAGTCTAATCTCCATCAGTGCTGATATTTCCATTTTAGGATTTATCACTTGGATTTTGCAGTGTAGCTAGGTAATAGGGAAGTCTGGCTTTGAATTTGTAATTAACTTATAAAATAACTTTTACAATGATTCAAGATACATTCACAAATGGTAAAACTAAAAAACCATACCCGCATTAGGATAATTTTGCAGAAGCTTTATTTGTTATGCTTTTGAGAAATTCAAAGACCAATTTATTTGCTGTAAATTATACTTTACCTTATAAAAACTGTAATTACTAAAAGTTTAAAGTAACTTAATACTGAAATTATGTATTACTAAAAAGGACAGACCATAGATTAATTATAAATTGCCTAAATAACAGCTACAAGCTCTGTTGCCGTAATTCGAGGATCGGACTCAATGAAGAATTCAGAATTATATTATTCAAACAAAGTAAGGTTTATTTACAGAAGGCATTCTATATTCACTGAGTGATTGTAGATAGAAGCAAAGAAGGAGGAGTGTGCATCCCCTTTTATATCATTGAGGCGGGATTAGGAGGTAGGAGTGGTTACAGAGGAATACATTAGGGAAGGAAGAGTAAATTAACCCTTAGTACTCTATGAGCATATGTCTCTTTCATTTGAGAATAAGGCATTTATCCATGACAAATCCCCCTCTAAATGCCGATTCGACATACAGCAATAATTACATTCAGATTCAGATTCAGGACAATATAAAACATGCAGTTTTGAAATTAAATATTTATGTTGTTTTGTTTGTAAAGGTTTAGTCAATATATCAGCTATTTGTTCTGTGGTTTCACAGTGAATAGCTTTAATAAATCCATTTTGAGATAATTGTCTTACATGTTTGTATTTGATATCTATATGCCTAGATCTCTGACCAACGGCATCTGCTCTGGATATCTCTATAGCAGCCTTGTTGTCTTCATGTATAATAAATGGTAGTGAAGGACTTTTCCAAACATTGGTTAATAGATCATTGAACCATATGAGATTATTAGAAGCTTTTGACAAGCATATATACTTTGCCTCAGTAGTTGAAGTAGCGACTAGATCTTGTTTTCCAGTATACCAGTAGACTGGACAATTGTTAGGAAAGAATATATAGCCGGAAGTACTCTTCCTGCTTTTAGTGTCGCCTGCCCAGTCAGCATCAGCGTAACAAGTGAGAATAGGCTCTTTAACATTGTTGGGCTCTAACAATAGGCAAAAATCTAAGCTGTGTTTCAAATACCTTAACGCTCTTTTAATAGCTTCCCAATGATAAATTAAAGGCTTACTGACATATCTGGACAACAAATTGAGGGGTAGAGCAATATCGGGCCTGGTCCAATTAGCAATATATAAAAGGGAACCAATAACTGATCTGTAAAGTGTATTATCATTAAACTCAGGGAATGATTCATTCATATTCTTTAGAAAGTCAGCATGCATTGGGGTATCACAAGGTTTTGCATCATTCATATTGCATCTATTCAAGAGTTCAATAATTTTGTCCTTCTGGGACAACCTAAATCCTTTTTTAGTTTTACTAATCTGTACTCCAAGATATTTATTCACTTTCCCCAATGATTTCAATGAGAAATGTTCTCCCAATTTTGTTACAAATGTATCTCTCTTATCTTTATGTTTACCAATATACAAAATGTCATCCACGTAAATTAACACAAATTCTAATGAATCACCATCTCTTCTAACAAAGAAACAATTGTCTGCAGTTGTGGCATTGAAGTTCATAGTTTTGAGTACGTTGACCAAACATTCATACCAACGTTTACCGGATTGCTTTAATCCATACAAACTTTTGTTTAGTAACCATGTTTCATTTCTATTTGTGTTCTGACTATGAGGAGCTCTTACATATATTTCCTTATTGAGTTTTGCATGTAGGTATGCGGTTTGTATATCGTATTGAAAGACTTCAAGATTAAGGGCTGAGGCTATTACTAAAGCTGTCTTAACACTTTCAGTTCTTACAGTGGGAGAATATGTGTCGGTATAATCCTCAGGATATCTTTGGGCAAACCCCTGTGCAACCAGCCTTGCTTTATATAAAGTGTTACCCTCTTCTAAATTCTTAATTTTAAATATCCACCTAGTGCCTATAATTGTTTTATCTTTTGGAGCTGGCATTAGAGTGAATACTTTGAGTTCTCGTAAACTGTCCATTTCTTTGGCCATGGCTAATTCCCATTTCTTTCTTTCTTCTGTGGGAAGTTTCAATACATCTTCATATGTATTAGGTGTTGATGTATTATTATTTATATGCATTATGTAATCCTTATATCTTTTTGGTACTTGATTCCTGTTACATCTAATTGTTCTTTGTGGTCTGCTGTTGTTATCATGTAAATATCTTGCTTCCTTTTGTGTTAATGAGTCTGTTTTGATTTTGGGACAATTTCCCATCCATGTTTTGGTGTTGCCCATTTGTGTACTGTAGTTTTGTCCTTCTCTTTCTGTTTTATTTTGTGTCTTAGTATCTGGTCTTGCTGTTGGAAGTATCTCATTAAGATGTATCTTAGACCAATTGGCCTGTTCGTGAAATACAGCTGTCCTAGAAATTATGAATTTGTTATTATTGTCAATAAATCTATATCCTTTTGTGCCTGTTTCATAGCCCATGAATCTGAGCCTCCTAGATACATTATCTCCCTTACGTCTCAATTGTTTCGGTATATGTACATCTGCAGTAACTCCAAATACATGCATGTGGGCTATCTTGGGTTTTTTATCATACATCAATTCGTATGGTGTTTTATTTATGACACTAGACCAAAGTCTATTAAGGGTATAATTGGAATATAATAGTGCTTCTGACCAGAAATGTTTGCCTAAACCAGCATCTTCTAATGTACATCTAATCATGGTTTGTAGTGTCGAGTTTCTTCGTTCTACTACTCCACTTTGAAAAGCAGAGAAAGGGCTAGAGGTGAAATGTAACATCCCTTTGGCCTTTAGCCATTGGGAGAAATCCTTTGACATGAATTCAGATCCTCTGTCTGTCATGATCTGTTTTATTTTTATGTTGTGTTGTGTTTCTACACGTTTATAAAATTCTTTAAACTTTTGAAATGTTTCATCTTTGTGTTTTAAGGTGTAGACAAAGCCATAACGACTATGGTCGTTTACAATAGTAAGAAAATATTGTTTTTTGTATGTAATTGATGGAGTTAATGGGCCAACTAGATCCATATGAACCAGGTTAAAAATATGATTTGATGTTCTTGTTGCCTTTTTGGGTCTGGGCTTGATTCTGAGCTTTGAGGACTTACATACTGAGCATTCCAAGTAATTTTTACAATCTTTTATTTTAACACCTTCAGCATGTTCAATCATTTTTTGTATTACAGGAAAACTGGCATGTCCTAATTTTCTGTGTAATATGTGTGCACATTCATCATGGATTGGTTTTCCAATTATTGGTCTTTTGTTAGTATGTGTATTACTGATAGATAAGGTTTCATCATTATGTTCTTGTTCATGTTCCTCATTGTCACTGTCATTGTCATTTTCATTCTCTATGCTATTGTCATTTTCTATGTTTGAATCAATATTGTGTAGCCATCTTTCCTCTGTGGTTAAATATGGTAAATCTCCTTTGGTAATTATATTACTTATGTTTATTTTGTTTTTCTCTAGAGTTACTTTTCCCTTTGAGAATATTATATTTATGTTAGAGTCCCTGCTTAGCTTTATTGCACTAAGAATGTTGTGAGGTATTTTGGGTATTAATAGGACCCCCTCTATTTTCCCTAGACCGGGTAATTCTACATTTCCTCTTCCAATGACTTGGACTTCTTCTTGATTAGCCACTTTAATTACAAATTTATCTTCTACGAAGGAAGATAATATTTTCTTATCATGTGTTGTGTGATTTGTTGCCCCGGAATCAATGAGCCAGGCATTATTCTTTGATTCTTGGTTTTTGGTTATAGTGTACTTGTCTAACCCATATAATGATCCAGATTTCCTATCTCTTGAGTTATCTCTGCCCCCTCTATGTTCTCTAAAGTTTGGTGAGTTTCTGTGTCTGTATCTGTCAATAGATGATTGCCTGTCGTGGTATCTGTTTCTAGTGTCATGTCTTTGTCTTTCCCTAGGAGGTTTTGGACAGTCCCTTCTATAATGTTCTTTGGATCCACAATTATAACACTCAATTGATTCTTGATACCTGTCTTGAAATACTACCCTTTTGGTCTGTCTGTGTTCTTTGTATGTACTGTAGCGGCTTCTTCTCAAATTATCTTCAGCTATTAATCTATTTGATAAACTCTCTATAGATAGATATCCTAAATTAATTGTATCCAAATGTGATATGTAATTATCCCATGATGAGTCTAATGAATTAATGATAACGCTTTTCATTGTCTGATCAGATATTATTTCTCCCCTTAAATGAAGTTCTGCTCTAGTTGAGTTTAGTGATAGTAAATGTTCACTTACAGTAGTTCCAGGTTTTATCCTGGCTGAGAAGAAATTTTTAGACATTCTAGTTGTGGTTGCCACACTTTCACTATGAAACAATTTAAACATACAATGAATTATTTCTGAGACAGTTAGATTATGCTTAATACTATGATAGATAGCAGGTGATATACTAGATATTAGTAAATAGAATGCTCTGTGGTGTAAGCAGTCCAATTTTAGGGTCCATGGTTTTTTAGGAGGGTTAGTTATGAAAAATAATAAATTCTCTTTTAAGAAAACAACCTGGAGTTGTTGACTCCATTCCTGTAAATTAATACCGTCTATTCTCAATTTTGGAAAATCATTAGGCAAGTTTCCAATGTTATTTGTTGCATTACTTACAACTGGAGGCTGTCCATGGTCTTGTAAATGCTGATAATTGCAGAATGGTGTAGGTATACTCGCGATTAGTCTGAATGGTTCTCTCTGTTCTTCATTGTCTCTATATTCTTCTGGGCGTATTTGCGCATGCGCGTTGTTCATTTCGTTCCTGAAGCTGTCGGAAGAGGTTCTCGTCGTCGTAGCTCCCTTGTAGTGCTCCTCCTCCGATGATTCGCTCTCCGGTTCGACTTTGGGTGTCCAGGTGATGATTGGGGCTTGCTTCTTTTCATCGTGGTCGTCTTGGTTGAGGCCTCTGGCTCCCGGAAGCGTTTGCGGTGTGGGCGAATACTTGCAAGGCTCTCTGGGTTCAGGCGTTAATGTTCTTGTCGTTCGGGTTGAAGTGGATGGATGTCGAAACGTTTGCTTGCTTGCTTCTGCATCTTTGCCTTTGGATTGTGCCGTTTGTCTTTTCTTTTCTGTTTGATCGGCTGGCTTTGGTATTTTCGTTGATTTCTTCGATATTTTTAAATTTGGACCGAAAGTTGCAAAAAGTGTTTTCATAGCTGTTTCGATTTGTAGTTCGGTTGGTGTTTCTTCAGTGCCAGTATCAGATTCTTCTGATGAATAGAATTTTTCTTTTTTGTTTTTTATGCTGTGTAAAGCTTTTTGCGCCACCCATTTTGAACTCTGCTTTCTGATTGGTTCTGAGTCAGCCATTTTGCTGGGCTGACAAAGCCAAGATGGCTGCCATTCAAAATTTTGCGCGGGACCGTTAGTCTTTCTTTTAGTTACACTCTCATCTATAGGTAATTTGCTTACCATTTTGTGGTCTTTAGATTCTGGTGCGTTGGTGTGATTTTCTCTCGCTGCTCCGCTATCTTTTATGATGTCTTGGAGGTTCGCGATGAGATTTTTGTCGTCTTTTTGGCTTTTTAGCAGTCTTAATATTTCTGATCTGAGTGTGCTGTTTTCTGTCTCGCTCGCTTCTTGTTCATCGATTACCTCTTCGTTGTCTATAGTGAAGTCTTCAGATTCTCTTACCATTATAGTTGTAGATTCATCGATCATTTCTTGATCTGTTTCCATTTCTTTGTTATGTGCCCTGGTGTTGGGTCTTTCTCTTTTGTTTCTGAAGTTTTCTTTCTTTGGCATGTCTTTTTCTTATTGAGTCAGCCAACCATCCTCTGCTACCAGATTGTTGCCGTAATTCAAGGATCGGACTCAATGAAGAATTCAGAATTATATTATTCAAACAAAGTAATGTTTATTTACAGAAGGCATTCTATATTCACTGAGTGATTGTAGATAGAAGCAAAGAAGGAGGAGTGTGCATCCCCTTTTATATCATTGAGGCGGGATTAGGAGGTAGGAGTGGTTACAGAGGAGTACATTAGGGAAGGAAGAGTAAATTAACCCTTAGTACTCTATGAGCATATGTCTCTTTCATTTGAGAATAAGGCATTTATCCATGACAAGCTCACACAGCCTCTTCAATCCTCAGTCTCAATATACAGAATCACATTGTTTGTTTTGTTTGTTTGTTTTTGTTTTTACTAAATTTGTATACCGCCCTACTCCCGAAGGACTCAGGGCGGTGAACAGCCATAAAATAAAACATATAAATACAAAATTTAAAATAGAGATAAAACAAATTAAATAAATTTGGCTGAACATTTTAAAACCCCAATAATTTAAAACCAAATTTAAAATTCCCATTTAAAAGAGGAAAAGTTTAGGTCAGGCCGGCTTGCTGGAATAGGAATGTCTTAAGCGTGCGACGGAAGGTACGCAGATCCGGAATCCTCGGTATCTCGGGGGGGAGCTCGTTCCAGATAGTAGGTGCCCCCACAGAGAAGGCTCTCCCCCTGGGGGCCGCCAGTCGACATTGTTTGGCCGACGGCACCTGGAGGAGCCCCTCTCTATGGGAGCGTACTGGTCGGTGGGAGGCTATTGGTGGTAGCAGGCGGTCCCGTAAATAGCCAGGTCCTAAGCCATGGAGCGCTCTGAAGGTGATGACCAAAACCTTGAAGCGCACTCGGAAGACCACCGGGAGCCAGTGCAGCTCGCGCAGGAGAGGCGTTACATGGGAGCACCACGTCGCTCCCATCACCACCCGCGCGGCCGCACTCTGCGCCAGTTGGAGCCTCCGAGTGCTCCTCAAGGGGAGCCCCATGTAGAGAGCGTTACAATAGTCCAGACGGGAGGTGACGAGGGCATGAGTGACCATGCGTAACGAGTCCCGATCCAGAAGGGGACGCAACTGGCGGATCAGGCGAACCTGATGAAAAATCCTCCCAGACACGGCCGTCAAGTGCTCTTCTAAAGACAGCCGTGAATCCAGGAGGACACCCAAGTTGCGAGCCCTTTCCGTGGGGGCCAATGCTTCGTCCCCAATAGTCAGCGATGGCACCAGCTGACTATATCGGGACGTCGGAAACCACAGCCACTCGGTCTTGGATGGGTTGAGCCTGAGCCTGTTTCTCCCCATCCAGATCCGTACGGCCTCCAGGCACCGGGACATTACTTCAAGGGCATCGTTGGGGTGGTCTGGGGTGGAGATGTACAGCTGGGTGTCGTCAGCGTACTGATGGTACTCCACCCCGAAACCACGGATGATCTCGCCCAACGGCTTCACATAAATGTTGAACAAAAGGGGCGAGAGGACCGATCCTTGTGGCACCCCACATATAAGGGGCCTCGGGGTCGACCTCTGCCTCCCTGTCAACACAGACTGCGACCGGTCGGAGAGAAAGGAGGAGAACCACCGTAATACGGTGCCTCCCACCCCCAACCCTTCCAACCGGTGCAGCATGATACCATGGTCGATGGTATCAAAAGCCGCTGAGAGATCTAATAGGACCAGGATAGAGGAAAACCCTCTGTCCCGAGCCCTCCAGAGATCATCCACCAACGCGACCAATGCCGTTTCCGTGCTGTACCCAGGTCTGAAACCCGACTGGAACGGATCTAGATACGTCGCTTCATCCAGGTACCAGGGAAACTGTCGTGCCACCACACTCTCAACAACCTTCGCCACAAAGCGAAGGTTGGAGACTGGACGATAATTAGCCAATATTGCCGGGTCCAGGGAAGGCTTCTTGAGGAGAGGTCTCACCACCGCCTCTTTCAAGGCGGCGGGAAAGACACCCTCACTCAATGAAGCATTTATAATCCCCTGGAGCCAACCTCGCGTCACCTCCCGGGAAGCCAGCACTAACCAGGAGGGGCACGGGTCCACAAACATGTGGTTGCATTCAGTCTACCCAGAATCCTGTCCACGTCCTCAGGGGTCACAGAATCAAACTTATCCCAAATAACATTCTCAGGACCTGCCTCCGTCATCCCTGCTGGATCTACCCAGTCGGAGTCCAGATCTTCCCGAATCTGAGTGATTTTGTCATACAGATACTGAACAAAATCCTCGGCTCTTCCCTCCAAGGGGTCCTCCCTCGCTTCCTGGTGGAGCAGGGAGCGGGTCACCCTAAACAGGGCGGCCGGGCAGTTATCTGATGACGCAATAAGAGCAGCAAGATGAGTGCATTTCGCTGCTTTTATCGCCACTAGGTAATTCTTAATATGAGATCTTACCAGTGTCCGGTCAGATTCAGTGCGACTGGCCCTCCAACTACTCTCTAGACGTCTTTTCCAGCGCTTCATCTCCCTCAGCTCCTCAGTAAACCAAGGAGCCAGGTGAGATTGGCGCCGGGTCAGAGGCCGCAAAGGCACGACTCGATCCAGAGCTCCAGTGGCCGCCCTATCCCAGGCGGCCACTAAGTCTCCAGTCGAGGCGTGTGCCAGGACCTCAGGCATTGGCCCAAGCTCCGTCTGGAACCTATCAGGTTCCATCAGGCGCCTGGGGCGGTACCATCTTATCAGTTCCGCCTCCCTGCGGCGGGGTGCAGCGGTTCGAAGGTCAAGGCGAAGGAGAGAGTGATCCGACCATGACAAGGGCTCGATGACTATGTCCCCTATCTCGAGATCACTCAGCCACTGTCCAGAGACAAAAATCAAGTCCAGTGTGTTTCCCCCCATGTGCGTAGGGCCATGAATTAGCTGGGTCAGATCCATAGCCGTCATGGAAGCCATGAACTCCCGAGCCACCTCAGACGTCTCACCCACGGACGGCAGGTTGAAATCCCCCATGACCATAAGTCTGGGGGTATCAACCGCCACCGCGGCGATAACGTTGAGTAGCTCGGGCAGGGCTGCTGCCACGTGGCAGGGAGCCAGGTACGTGATCAGCAAACCCATCTGAACCCCATGACCCCACTTCACAAGGAGGGTCTCACAACCGGCCGTCTGAGGAACAGTGGCCTCCCTCGGTCTAAAACCTTCTCTAATAATAACCGCTACTCCCCCGCCCCTCCTGAGACCTCGGTTGATGGAATGCGTGGAAGCCTGGTGGGCACATTTCTACCAGAGGGGACCCCTCCCTCCAGGCCCAACCAGGTCTCCGTAATACCTGCCAGGTCCGCTCCCCCCTCCTGAACAAGATCACAAATGAGGGGGGCTTTATTTACTACGGACCTGGCATTGCACAACATCAGCCGAAGGCCCGGGCCCTGAGGGTCTGTGCAACCTGGAGAACGAGTGGAGCCTTGGGGGCCGGAGCACGCTACCGCATGAAGACAGCGGATGCGCGCTCCCTTAACATGATATGGCCCCCTGCTCCCGCCATATCTACCCCTCCCCCTCACAGTACCGATGGTAAAAACACAATCTGGACAAGCTCGACCCCCATTTCCTCCGGAACTCTCACCCCCCCGCCGCGTATAGTGGCCAGGCCTGACCTTCCCCTTGGTGGGTTATCCCCCGAACCCACTACCCTAGTTCCAATTTTACCTCCCCCCCGGGACCCCTTAAAAATTTTTCCAAAAATTTACATAAAAAACCCCTCAACCCCCTCTTCGCCGCATGCCACCTCTCTGGGTACCAAGACCCATCATTGAGGTAGGACCTCGATAACGTGGAGGGCCAGGCTTGCAAGAGGGGGGAGTTTCGCAATGCAAGAAGCTGTGCCCTTAAGTACATCTAAGCTCTGAGGTTAACATTAACTTCCTGCAGAAGTAGGTACAGTACATTTGTTTTTATCAGTAGGAAGTTAGCACCCAATCCTCTCCTAGAAAAATGAGGTATTTTAGGAAATATTAAAAGGGCAGAATATTTCCCCTAAAAGGGAGGTAAAAACTCAGCTCCCCCACCACCTTTGTTAATGGGCCATTAAGGCCTGGGCCAGTCTATTCTATATAACAAAGATCTACCTCCTGCAAGCAGAGCCATAGTAGGAATTGCCCTCACCCAAGATCCAACAAAGATAGGATTATCTCTCTACCCATCTAGCAACAGAACTCACCACATGGCACCTGGGGAGATTGCATCACCCAGCAAGGCTCAATCAAGCTTGGGACTCAGGACAGACTATAGAGTTGCCCCTGCATGGCCCCATGGGAGTCTGACAACCAATCAGATTACAAGATCAAATTCAAAGCCCAACAGCGGGCATAAAACCAAAACACTCTCAGCATCTGACCCCTTTTCTGCTCAGGAACTCAAGCCATGTGATCCTGTTCATCAATAAACCTTCTTTCCAAGCAACTTCCATGAATCCAATGTCTTTTTCCCCACTTGGAACTGAACCAGAAGCATATTTCTTCCAACAATTTGGCACCCAAAGATAGGACTCCAAGCTAACCTGACCAATGGACCTGGCCTGCGTAAGTCTCCCTTGCCGGCACAGACCCCATTGAGTTTGTAGGTGGATTCTTCCCCGACCTTGGCCATTTGGAACAAAGGTTTTAAAGTGGTTTTGGGTTTTGAGCTCAAAGGCTGCTTGGAAAGAAGGCGAGTATCTCTTTATTTTAACTTTAAAAGCCCAGGAGGTAAAAGAGAGTATGTCTCTCTCTGTGTGAATGTGCTTGAGGAAAAAATCCCTTCTCTGCCACAGCTGGATCTTGCTCCCTCTGTGCCTTTCCTAGCCACAGAAAGGATCTGGTTTACCAACAGAGCCTGGAAAGTATAGGAGGTCACGACAGAGTGCGAGACCTTCTGTTAAGAAAGGGAGAGAGTGTGTGGGAAGGGGTTGAAAGGCAAGTGAGAGGTTCACTCTTGGGTGACTTGCTGAGCATCATTGAAAGGTGGTGTTGGAAGAAATATCCTTCTGGGTTCAGCTCCAAGTGGGGAAAAAGACACTGGAAACATGGAGACTGCTTGGAAAGATGGTTTAATGGTGGATAGGATCACATGGTTTGAGTTCCTGAACAGAAAAGGGTGAGATACAGCAAGTCCCCAGGTTTTATGCTCTCTCTGACTTTGAACTTCCTGGGGCCCCAAAAGAGTATCCTGATTGGTTGTCGGACTCCCAGGGGGTGGGGGGGCCTTGCTGGCTGATGTAATCTTCCCAGGTGCCATGTGGTAAGTTTCTGTTGCTGTTGTGTTGCAGATGGGTCCTATTGTCAAAGACTGAGTTTCTGCCTCTGGCCCATTAACAAAGTGGGGGAGGGGAGGCAGGAAGGTGGGAGCTGCTTTGTCTTTAAAACATGTTTCTCCATTTCTCAACCAGGGAAACATAATATTCTGCCTTTTTAATATTTTTTAAAATATTTCATTCTTCTAGGAAAGGGGTGGGTACTAACTTCCTACAGTGGTACCCATACTATGAGTAATTTTGGCAGACAGAGTCCTCCCAGGCCACTTGCCTGAAAAACTAAGGGGTTGACCACAGGTTAGAAGGTTCCTTCACCTGTTGGGGGCGGTGTATTCCACGGTTGCGAGGGACCCAACTAAAAAAAAAGAGAGTAGAGCCTTGGAGTCTTGTCGCGGACAGTGGGAAGAGCAGACCAGGAAATGGGAAGCTCAGAGTCTTGGATCCCACTGAAATCTCCCCAAGGGAGACCGATTGAGGCCTGGGCTTGGGACAAATTGTCCGTCCAGGCAAGAATGAGGAAGACACGTGTGTGCAAACTATGTGAGAAATGGGCTCTGCTCAGGGATGAAGCTGGAAAAATTTGGCTAAATAAAGGTACTTAAAAGAAAAAGGGAAATGTTGGGATTTTTGTTTGTTTGTCTATTTGTTTCTCTCTCTTCCTCTTTGTCTTCTATGCAATCACGTGATATGTTTGTTAAGATTTGTGCCTTCCCTAATTTAACTGAGATTTATGGTGGGAATGACCAGTATGTGTGTAAGCCTGAGAGTTGTTTTCCTCTTTTTTCTTCCTTATTTGTATGTGTGTGTGTGTATGTCTAAGTCTTTCTGTGCCCTTGAGGTAATTGTAACTGTTAAATGTATTTGATCCCTACAGATGAGAATTTAATATTGCTGTCCATTTAATATCTGTCCATCCTTTTCCTGAAGCATGTGAATCCAGTTTTTTTCTTTTTCATCTGTTGTGTCTCCATTTTGTTGAAACTGATTTATCTATTTAGTAACTGCAATACTGATGTGTTGTTGTTTTTTCTCAAACCCTGCCTGCAAGCTATCTACCACTCCGATCTCTTATCCTGCAAACAGGGCCTTTCCTCACCAGCAAAGGGGGGAGGAGACCCTGTTCTCCTATCTTTCAGCCCTGCACAGATGACTCTGTAATCTGTGGAAGCAGAGCACATGGATCCAGATGCTTCCTTCAGAGGAGACTTCCCATCCATTTGAGCCAGAAATTGGGTTTGGATCCAGCTCTCCACTAGAAAATCATCACAGAAACCAGAGTGGAGCAGAGCTTCCCAAGCCTGACTGACCAGCCTTACCACTGAGCATGTCACCCAGCAGACATGAAAGAAAGGACCCTGAGATGGACAAGTAAAGACTGAAAGACTCTTTCGATACCCAGAAGACAGTTAGAAAAACTATGGGGAAGGGTGGAAATTCATTGTAATATTTTCTTTCTTTGTTTCATTCACAATTGTAACTGATCAGTTAAATGGACTCTGGGGAAATTGTATTTGGGAGTGGTTGCCACAGCAAGTTCTGAACACCTTAGATCTCTGTATGGTGGGAGGGAAATTTGTCCAAAATGTCTTTATTTGCCTGTATTGTTAAAGTAGCTCCATACACATGCACACACACACAGACACCCCATTCAGAATTAGACTGAAACTATCCCCTTCACCTACCTCCTCACAAAGCTTCTCCTTTTTGCTCTGGGGATCTAAAGCCCATGCAGTTATATCTCCCTGCTAATTCCATGTGGAAGGGGCATCCCCCTCAGGCAATTTCCTCATTTGAAGAGATAGCAGAAAAGAGATCTCCAAAACCCAAATCCTGACTATGACTCACAAATGATGCTGCCCAGCTGCTCAGTAAAGTAGGATATGTTGCGCTGGTGGTCTCATTAGTAGGAGTCCCACGACTCATTGTGCACAATTTAAGAAATACTAAATAGTCTGGATTGCACAATGACTAACCTCAATTTGGACTCACAAATCCTGGATGCACTAATGTAAGAGCTAGGGCAGGTTCAAGAAACAATCCTTGAAATGGGCAGGATATTTCTTCCAACATATCACTGGAAAATATAAGAGTTTACTTGGTATTCAAGACATTGCAAATTCTGAATTTCGCTTACTTTCTCTCTAATGCTATACACTTAAGACCTCTGGATATTATATAGCCAAGTTTCAATATACAAGTAAAATCAGGACTGTAAAACAACAGCAATCCCCTGTACCAAAAGAAATCACAGTGAGATTGACGTCACTATCCCACACATTATTGCTTTCGCTGCTTCCAATAAATAATTTTTTTTAAAAAAATGAGAAGTTTCCAACTGGCAGAATACGGTGCTTCTCAACAGCTTTTTTCACTCTGGGATCCTACAGAAATATTCTAATCCTAACTTCCCAGGCGCATGCTAATATGCTTTGGAATTGTGGGAATTGTAGTCCGATCATTTTGGGAAAGCACCAGGCTAGGTAGAGCCCCGTATAAAGTAAACATGAGTGTCCTTGAATTTATGTACGCTACATTTCACTCTTCGTCCTTACGATAACTATCAGGAGTAAACGGGACCGAACGGGACCGCTTTACTGTATTTTCAAATTTAGAACCATGGATATATTTCTCGGGACAGAAGTTACGTGCTGTATTCTTTGCCCTCCCACCCAGGCGCCCAAAATTAATTCGCTTGAACGAGTCTGAGCGGATACGATTGACACAAGGCTCGCGGGTGAATCGGCGGTTGATTTATAAGTTCCTTCCGCTCTCTAACATGCTTCCAACAGAACACAGTACAGGTTTGGGTTTCTCCCCCCGTCCCTCCCCGCCTTGCAGAAACTGAACTAGCCCTGTTCTGCACCGAGAAAAGCTTAGCTTGCTGATCGGCCGGTAGCAACTTAAAAGCATAAGGCTGCGGAGGGAGGTGGGCAAAATACGCGCGAGTCGGATGGGCCGACGCTTGCCTCATCCTAGGGGCCGAAGCGCGTGCGAACCTGCCTTCTTACTCCACCCGTCCGAAAGGGTCGGGTGCTTTACCTCCGGGACTGGCAGAGGGCGGAGCAGAAGGCGGCCGGAGTTTCCCCGCCTCCCACCTCTCACGCCATTACGGCGACAAGGCAGTACAAAAAGAGCGAGCGAGCGGCTGCGCAGCGGTGCCGCCCCCTTGCTTCGCACTTGAGTGAGCGCGGGGGAATCGGGCCGAGGCGGGGAAGCGGTCTCACGGGCAAGTGGCCGGCTGCGGCCGCTTTCCTCGCTTTCCTGTTTGCGGGAAGGGAGAAGGCGGAAGGATGGCGGAAACTGCGGGGCTGAGCTCTCAAGCCGTAGCTTCAGCGGCGCCGTCATTCCGCGCCGCGGTTATAGCTGCTGGAGCCTTTCCCGTCACTGCTTCTAAGATCCCGCAGAGGTGGAAGCGGCTTCGCAGCCCTGGGGCCGCTAGCTAAACTACCGCTTCCTGGTGCTTTGGCGCTCGGGCTGGAAGGGCGAGCGGTGGACATTTCGTTCTCTACTCTGTCTCGCCGGCGGATCCCACTGAAAGGAACCGCGGGAGAACAAGGAAGAAAGAGAAGGTGGTAGGGAAGGAAAGACCATGGGCGCTAAGCAGAGCGGCCCGGCGGCCACCAACGGCCGAACGCGGGCTTATTCCGGGGGAGACTTGCCGTCCGGCAGCAGTGGCGTTAACGGGGCGGGCGGGCGGCCGATAGGCGGAGCGATGAGGTACACACACCTGGCGCCTGGAGTGCACCACGCGGTCTCCGGCTCCTCGACCAGCAGTGGGGCGGGGACGGCGGCTCGCCCTTTGGCAGCGCCCAGGAGTAGGTCTCTAGGCGGACCAACCGCCTCCGGGACTCAAACGGCTCACTCTGCCTTCAACATCCCCAATAGCAGCGGCCTCTATGGCTCCCAAGACTCGGTCAGCAGCACTCCCGAGGAAGGGGGACGGGAACGAGGCACGGCGAGTGGAGGCGCAGAAGGACCCAGCGAGAGAAGCGGAGGACCCCGGCTGGTTATCGGTTCGCTGCCCGCACACCTTTCGCCTCATCTTTTTGGAGGTAAGGATTCCTGCCCGGCCATAGTGATCAGGGCCCGTGGGAATGGGGAACTGTACCATTTGGTGGAAGACAGTAGTGCTCGGGGGTTATTAGAAAAATGTAGGGAGAAGAAAAGGGAAAAATTTTCATAGTTAATTCTCCAAATGTTGGGTGGTACCAGATTATTCAAAAGCTTGATCTTGGGACTCCCAATCTGTCCCAAGTGGAAGAGCGATATTCCACGTGAGAGATAACAGCAAAGTTTTCCTTGTGGACAGTAGAGCTCTAATACTATTGGTTAAGACGCTCTGTTTAACAAAGTTAAGCTACACTGTGTTCAGAAGGTTAAATCTCCTGTTTAAGTACTGAATAGCTGCATAGATTCATACTGTATGCAAATCTGTTCAAAGTAAGAGTGTACTCAAACGGGAGTTACTCCCAAACAGGTCCACCTGAACACAACACAGACTTGGAATTACATTATTAAAGCTGGTAGCCTTTATACATGCAATTTAGAGCTGGCTGGATTACCATTGCATATGCTACAGTGGACCACTTCCTAAGTAAGTGGTTCACTATAATACCTGACAAACTAATGACACCATTGGGATATACGGTAAATGATCAACAAGTGCTTTTGGGCTAAAGAGTCCTACTTATTTGTAAACAGATTTTTTCCTTAAAGTGGTAAAGCTTGGATTTTAATTGCTAATATATAAGGAATATTGAAGCATTGGTGGGTGGGGGTAGGACATTAATTTATGAATCAAAATCACACAGGATATTAACGATAGAGCTTGATTTACTTGTACTTTTTATTTTGTTCTTCAGGAAAAAATTACTAAGAATGTTCCAGGTTGAGAGGATTTGAATTAGTTTTTTAAACTTTTTTTTAAAAACAAGTTTTATTGGGTTTTTTTCTTTTCTCCTCTCCCACCTTCACCCACATCTTTCTTTTTTTTTTTGTTTTTTTGTTTGAACAGTGTTGGTCTTTCTTATCTTATACAATTAGTCAAATTCAAATACATTTTACTCAATATCGTCTTCCCCCTTCCTTTTTTTTGAATATACCTCAGTATTTCTATACCTGCATACATAAACACCTCCTTCATTTATCCCTAAATTCTAACTTTACTATTTGTACATATTTGTACTCTCTTATTCTTAAACAATTCATTCTTTTTCTTAATATATTTATATTTGTTTGTTCAGAGCTGCCTTTCTTCCACTTCATCTTTTTTTTTATTGTACAGCAATCTTTCTCCTCAAACTAGCCTCTCCCTCTTCTCCTTCCATTTTTCTTTCCTCATCTTCTTCTTCTCTTCTCTACTTCCCCTTCCCTTCTCCTTCTCCTCCTCTCTTTCCTCCTGTCTTACCTTCTTTCCTACTCTGCTTTCCCTTCCCTTCCTTCCTCCCTACTCTTCCGTCCCTCTCTCTCCTTCCTCCTCCCTTCCAATTCCTTCATCTCTATTGCTGTATTCATTTTCTATTTAACGTTTTCCATTGTGGAGTTCAGGCAACCCGATCCCTTATCTTTCTAATTATTAACAATATATTTCATCTTGTTCTCTTTTTTTCTTCAAATCTTTACTCAAACAATTTTCTAATCCCTTATCTTTTTTACTTTTACCAATATATTTTTTCTGCTTTACTTCTTGCAAGTATAACATTTAAATCATTTTTATCATTTCAATTTCATTCAGTTATACATGCAATTTCAATCATTAAATATATTTCTCAAAACATCTTAATATGTTTCCACTTATTCAAATATATATTTATAAAGCGCATCTTAATCCTTTTTCATTTTACCCAATCCGATTAGTTCTTAACATATTCTTAATTTATCTTCTTTTCTCTTTTTAATTATGTTTCAAATATATAGTTTGAAATATTCCAAATATTACATTTCCCCCAACTGGTTCATTCATATTGTTAAAACTTATCATTCTATAAACCTCGAATATTATTGAGCATATGACATTTATTACAGTTTTCCCTTTGTTTCAACTTTTCTTTTTCGTATCTTTTCATTATTAATATTTTGTATCTTAAAATCGTGAAATCTTTGCCCTTTATTTCCCATTATTTTCCATCCCTTTTCCCTCTTTGTTATATTTCCACTGTAAATCCCAGTGTAATCATTTATGTTTTTAATATTTTTTCTTCTCCACCGTTTTTTCCTTCTTTGCCTTTTGTTTTCCCTTCTTCTTTTCTTTTGTATTTTAAAATTCTGCATTCTCCTATTCTGCCCTATATTTCCCATCAGGGTGGATAAAAATCAATGATTTTTTTTAAAAAAATCAAAAAAATCAGATTTTTTTTTATTTAAATCGGATATTTGTTTTAAATCAGATTTTTTTGATTTTTATCGAATTTATTTTAATAAAAAACTTTTGGGGTAAAAATTTATTGTAAGATAGTTTTCTATTTAAGATATATAAATAATTTAGTTTATTCAGCATGAAATGGAGCTTAGCTATGTAGCATGAGGCTGTATATTCTGCAACACTGGGTCTATTGGTGAGTCAACAGTGGGTCAAAGGAGTAGCAGAGATGACAGTTGCTCTTTAAAAATTATGATTTAAATCGAGTTGATTTAAATCAAGCCTTTTTACTAGTGATTTAAATCATGATTTAAATCGTGATTTAAATCAACTCGATTTAAATCAAATCCACCCTGTTTCCCATTGTTACTCCTTTCTCTTTCCTTTTTTGTGTCTTTTCATTGTTAATCCCAATTAATTTATTTTGTATTTTAAAATCATAAAATCTTTTATTTTGTCCTTTATTTCTTATTATTTTCCATCTCTTTTTCCTCTTTCTTATCTGTCCACTGTAAATCTCAGTGTAATCATTTAAGTTTTTTATATTTTTCCTGTTCCACCCTCTTTTTCTTCTTTGTTTTTTTCTTTTTGTCCATACTTAATATTACAATTGTTTAATTTTCCAGTCAGTCTCATTGTCTTTGTCTTCTTCATTATCCATCCATTTTATAATCATCAAAGTCTATCCTCTTCTAGACAAAATGTATCCTCCTTAGTTCTCGCCAGTTATCTTTTTAAAAGTTCAAGGTTTTATTTTTTCCCCCCTCTCATTTCTTCAAAGGTTTTCTCAAAGTAAATTATTCCATGTCATGCTCTTCCTTCTCCTGAAGATGTCTCTATAATCCACAGTTCCACTCGACTAATTAACAACTCGCCATTTTATTTGTAATCCACATCCGTGTTTATCGAGTCATAAAAGAGAAATAAGCCAGTTTTCACATCTTTCACCTTTATATACCACCAATCAGTTTATAATCCAATCCAAATTGAATCCAAGTTCCAGATTTACATTTTCATTTGCCAATCACTTTTAATTCTTTATTCAGGTTTTCTGTGGCACACTTGTCATTCTCACTTTCTCTTTCCATCCGCCATCTCCCCCGCCGCTATTTAACCGCAATTTTCACGCCGGGTTAATTTTAGTAATAGTTTAGTAGTTAAAAATATTTACAATTTTCTTTTATTGTCTGTGAGTTAGCTAATCACTCACCCAACACCAGCACTCTGTCCAAATCTTCCCTCCTGCACATCGCTTGCTCCAGAGGCTCCAGTTTCATGGCGATTCACTCTGATCGCGGTCCCCCCCCCCGTCACTGGCTTGGAGAGAGTTTCTTGGGCTATCCAAGGGACTTGCCTGTCCCTCTAAAGACACCGAGCTGCCTCTCTTTCTTCACTGTCCCTACAGGACAGCTTCAGTCCAAAGGACACCCCCCACCCCCCCACCCCTGTGTCGGTTCGTCTGGCTGGTTTTTGCTGAGCTCATCAGAGCCCGGCATTTTCCTAACCAGCCACACTGCGCTGCTTCCGGATTCTCCAGTTTTTTAAACTTATTTTAAGAGGAATTCAAAGAACTCAAATCTGTAATACCTCAGTTAATACAAGTTTCTGCCTTAATTGCTTTTGGTTTATGAAATATTTTGCCTAATAACTTAGTATTTAAAACATTCTTAGTAATTCTTTAAGTGAATAATATTTTTTGTCTATGCATGCATTTAAATGTGACAAAGGACTGTTTAAAAACATAAAAACATAAAATTTGGAATGTGGTTAATGAATTTTTATTCTTGTTTTTTAACTTAAGTGTTATGTTAATTTTATTAGTGTGAAATAAAAGTAAGCAAATGCATTCAGATGACATAAGAACAGCCATGGTAGTATACAAACCAATTAGCAGTGATGGCAAATCTAAGGCATGTGTGCCAGAGGTGGCACTCAGAGCCCTCTGTGGGCATGCATGCTGTTGCCAGCTGCTCTTCCAGATTCTGTTGCGCACATGCGTGCCAGCCAACTGGTCGGATGTGCATGTGCACCGACCAGCTGCTCTCTTCCATGTTCCAGCGCTCTGGTGCGCGCTCCAGTTTCGGCACTCAGTGCCAAAAAGGTTAACCATAACTGATATAGAGCATGGGTATCCTACCTTTTGGTTTGCCTGGACTACATTGAGTGAAAAGAAATTGTCGAATTGAATGAAGAGAAATTGTTTTGGACAGTATATAAAATATATAATATTTATATATAATTTCTATAAATAAATAAATAAATAATCCAGTATTCTAGTAGAATCAATAGATACAATATTGTTTATTAGATGCAAAACCGCCTAAAGATTGGCTATTTCAATAACTATTGTATTGGTGCCTATAGCCTTTCTAGATTTAAGTAATCAAAATGTTAGATTTGAGACTGTGTTGCCTTCTTTTTATACATTTAAATTTGTATGTGAGAATCTCTACATTTATTATATAGCACTACTTTGAATTAAAATTGTTAGTCTTTAAAATGTTTCAACATATACAGTGGAAGTTCAACATTGCAAATTATAAATATACATATACATTAGCCAAGGGAGTGGGATGGCTCAGTGGTTAAAGACACTGAGCTTGCCAGCTGGAAAGCTGACAGCCCAGATTTGAGACCCGATCCTTCATGAAGGTGTGAGCTTCAATTACTTGCCCAGTTCTTATCCACCTAGCAGTTCGAAAGCATACAAGTGTGAGTAAATAAATAGGTACCACTTTGGTGGGAAGGTAACAGTTAGCCACATGACCATGGAAATATCTTCTAACATTTAGCTCCCTTGGCTAAGAAATGGAAACAGATGAGCACCGCCCCCTAGAGTTAGACATGACTGGAAATGGGAACCTTTACATTAGCCATAAGCCAAATCCTGTGTGAGAATTCTCATTATGTGCAAATCTCATGCCATCGATAGTAATCAAAATTAATAAAATGTTTTTGTTCTGAGCAATCTGCTAATTTTTATGGAGATTATACTGACTTTCATCTTTTCCCCTTTGCATATAATAGCTCATAAGAGCCTGTTACTAAATAGTAATTTTCAAAATGCCATCAGCTTCATATGGAAAAGCACCTTTCCAGTCATTGCTATTATACTGTGTTTTCCAATCACTTTGGTAACAGTTTATTAAACTATTTGCTTATATTTGATCTTGAAGCAATTGAAATGCTACTAAAGTTTATCTCTATAATGAGTGAAGGGCTGTTTTTAACAAGTTCAAGCTACAGGAACCATTTGTGTTTCAGTTTGAGATGCAGGCAGCAGACTCATTCCCAACAGCCTGCGCCTAAGCTCAATAGTGAAGGGACACAGCAGAAAACATCCTGCAAAAAGCACATCTCCATCTTCTGAATGAAAGAATTAGACAGATTAATTTCACAATTGAGGTTTTAAAAAAGAGAGTGCAACATATACTCCAAGAGCTGAAATCACTTCTATCAACAGAAGTATTGGAACAGGTCACAGAATTTATAAAGAAGGCACAACTAACACAACACAATAAGAGCAAAGAACGACAAAATTTTTTCTACCTTATAAGCTTAGATAGGAAAAACCACACAAAACAGAAAAACCAACACAGATGGACAGGAATATGTCTCAGAAAACTGATCGATGGGTGAGAAATCTGTCTGACAGAGATCTTACCCAAACAGAAAATAATGTTTTGGCCAAAGGACTGAATTTTGCAGTAATACCAGAACAGCTACCAATTGTAGATCTCCTCACAGCCACAATAGTTCTCAGCCGCAGAGTCATCCATTAGGAACAATAAACTGGCAGAACCAAAAGCAAAACAATTAAGGATGAAGGTATCTGCAGCCCTCGCCAGTAACAAAATACCCCCTTCTCACAATTCAAGAAAAGAGAGCAGTGACATCTCTAGGAAGAGATCCAAACATCATCATCCTACCACCTGATAAAGGAAGATGCACAATCATTCTAAACACAGATGACTGCAAGGCCATGGTGAACAATCTTCTGAAGGACATTGCTACATATGAGACTCTGAAGAGAGACCCCACAGCAGTTACAAGAAAAAGATCACTGATTTCTTGCAATACCTACTGAAGGACAATGCCATTGACAAGCCACAATATTACCATCTTTGCCCTGGGGAAGCCAGCCCATGCATATACAGACTCCCCAAAATCCACAAAAAGGGAACTCCACTAAGACCAATTGTCAGCAGCATCAACTCTCACCTACCACATTGCAAAACATCTAACCACCTTATTGGCTCCTTGAGTTGGCAACACCACTCATCACATCAACAATTCACAGGACTTCACCAACAAGGTTTGGAAATTAAAACTGGACCTGGATGAGACCATGGTTTCCAATGATGTGACTTCTCTCTTCACTTCCAACTACCAAAGCTGTCATGGTAGTGAAAAAATGACTTGCTACAAGACCGCACTTTACCAACCTCAGTCCAGAACACATATGTGTCATGCTGGATCTCTGCTTGACCATTACCTATTTTAAATACAATGAAAGTTACTACAGACAAAAACACAGCTGTGCCATGAGTTCACTGGTGTTCCCCATTGTAGACAATGTCTACATGGAAAAAATAGAAACCAAAACCCTAGACTCCTTCACAGAATCCCACCCACTCACTGCTATAGATATGTGGACAATACTTGAATCAAGATCAAAACACAGGAATTGGAAGCATTCACCAAACATATCAACTCTGTGGACAGATAATCAAATTCACACGGGAAGACATTAAGGAAAATGGTCTAGCCTTCCTGGACTGTGC